>NC_091828.1:32330357-32636071 GCF_038994185.2 Dermacentor albipictus | reverse complement strand
AATTTTTAGACTGACATCCTTTCCTCTTGCATCACAGTTATTTCTACTGTATTGTTGCTGCTCTCTCATGTATGTATACAAATAAATTATCTTAGTCAATTTCATCTTGAACATTGAGTCTAATCTGTGCCAGCTTAAGTTTGTGTTGAATGTTAATTTTTTAAGACCTGTCTTCACAATCTGCCTCCACCTCATCCATTTTAGCATCCTCAATTCAGTCACTTCTCCATCCTGACTTCTAGGTGACCTTATTAAAATTGTTTAGGTTCCATACAGTATTGCTGGTCATGTATTGTCTTATAAGTTTATTAGACAGTGAAAATTTTCAACTTGACTGGAACCTGTTTAACATAAATATCATAATGCATCTTTTCAGTTTTTCCAAACTATGTCAATTCTGCTGATTCTGTGGGCTGTCCAATATTTCCATGTTAGCGTTTTCAGTTATCATTGAACCAAGGTATCTGTCTTCTCTATGGTTCACCATCAAGGCTTCCCTTTCATCTACTCTGACAAATTGGCATGTGGCTACCAGATGTAGGCAGCTGGCCTTACAACACATGCACACGCTCAGCTAGTTTTGCCAACCTTCGTGCTAGATGTCAATCAGCATGAGTAAAGCAGCGAGAATGGGGAATTATGAAATTAACGCAGAGGTTCAAGCATTAAAGGTAGTCATACTTATGAGGCGAGTACATGTGAAGAAAAGTATTCAGAAACGTTGGGAATTTGCAGTTTCCTGTTTATTGGTCTATTAAACTCTCCCTAGCTATTTCGGTTACTTCATCATGTGTTGCAATTTTTAGTTGCAATATGTTTTTGTTACGTGCTGCCACACTCACTACTAGAAGTTTAAGTACCTATATTTCTTATTCACTTGGTTCATTCATACCTACAAGCAACGCTTTTCACTTTACATCAGCTATTGAATGCAATGCCCAGATATGTTCTCAGACTACTTAAGTGGGAGCCACTAATACAGTGAATCATCATGAAGCATGTGTGTTCTTAGAAAGTGCCTTCATGTGATACAGCTGTAAGTTAAGGTAGGGGATACTTTGGAAAGCATGTTATGTGGCTTACATGAGAATTATTTTATGCCAGAAAGCACACAAATATTTGCGTTTATTTCTGGTGTTCTTCTTCCTTAATTACCTTCTTGATTCAGAGCATATATATGAAGCAAGAGATCCTGGCTTGTTCTTTCTTTATATTAGCAAATTACATTAATCATATAATAGCACACTTTAGATAATTGAGCACGCTAAAAGTCACTTGGCGAGCAAAACATGGACTTGTATTTTTGACTATCCCAGCTAAATGTTTTAGTGTGTGCAGTTTGGACGCGATTCTTGAGAAGCACTACATCTGCTACAAGTATATGAGGTATAATTACATTTGTTTAAAAATAATCCTAATCTTCCTTGATAGCTGCCTTTTTTTTTACTAGACAATACAAGCATGGTGCTTAATTCCAAGATAAATATGCCTGCTGTAACTGTATGCATTAATGTTTGACTATTCGATACCTACTATTCCTATTAGAAAAATGTATTTGCCAACCTCCAATTATTTGCATTGATGTAGTGATGAGCATGACGGCAGTCTGTCTGGTTTGGTCAAAAAACGCATGGTAAGTAGTTTAAAATTAGACGCCAACCATAAAAATGAAAAATAAGAGCTGGTTCAACTGGAGCTTTGTTCACAATCTTTGTGAACAAGGCTTTCATGTGGGAGCCGAAACATCTCTATTATGCTCGATCTTCATTTGATTATTATCATTATTTGAATTCATCTAGCCCTAAAGTTGTGGCAATATATTTCGAGTACTACTCTTTGCATTTTGTTTCCATTGCTGAGTTTCTTTTTTAAAGTAACTTCATGCACCACACAAGCACAACGCGAACATTTTCATTCTTTCAAGGACGTCACAACTAGTGGAAGGTATTCTGCACTAACATAATTATTTTGAGATTTCCAGTAAACATGTAGTCCTCATAAAAAGTATCTAACTAATTTTGGCCTAAGCGATTACACATTAACCATGTAGGCTTCATCAACTTCTGACATCACTTGGTCTTGGCAAACTTCTGTGCTGACAAGTTTGAGCATGCAGTCACTTCCCTCCATATTTGTTTCGATGAAGGCTTGCCCTTTGGTGATGCTTTGGATCCACCCTCGTTTCCTGTCATTACCACTACGGGCTTCAAGGCACACACCCTCAGGAAAACTTTTCATGCACAAACCTGTTTCTTTCCCACTTTTACTAAGACAGACATTGAAA
This sequence comes from Dermacentor albipictus, assembly GCF_038994185.2. Lineage (NCBI taxonomy): Eukaryota > Metazoa > Arthropoda > Arachnida > Ixodida > Ixodidae > Dermacentor > Dermacentor albipictus. The sequence continues at coordinate 32,633,787 of NC_091828.1, read as the reverse complement.
TAAAGGATGGCATAGCAGGCATGTTGGTTACACAAGTACTTTATTAAATAGCTTTGTAAGTATTCATCTAGTGGACATGTCCATAGCCTCTTCTGAAGTGCAAATTAGCTGGGGGAGCATGTCTCCTTCTCATGCATATCCCAGCCCAGCCAATGAGAACTTCAGCAGCGGATGAAATGTACATTTCCACTAGGTGGACACGGAATACATCCCCTGTGCTCTGTCCTTTCCACCCTTCTCCGTGTATTTTACTCAGTAAACTACAGGTTAAGCTTGTTGGTCGCCTTAATCAATCTTCGAATAGCTCAGCACTTAGAAGGTATACAATACAAATAAGACACTGTAAACCCAAGCAGTTAGGCTGGCGATTGCTGCTGTTATGCACCATACAGGCAGAGGCAGTGGCTTCACTGTAGCTTTCTAAGTTAACTTTACAGAACTCTGAATTTAGAGAAGACAATATAAGAAGACTAGCATTTGTGTTATGTGCTTCACCCCTCTGCTTTTTTGTTACTAAAATCAGTATATTGAACCTAAATGAAGTAAGAAGAAAAGGAAATTGTGACACTAATTTCATTTCACTGTCTTTCTAAAGGTATAGCAAGATTTTTTAATTGCATTACGAGTTGTTACTTATGTTTCGATCTTGACGTCCATTTCTCATGCTCCAAATAGGGCTACAACTGTACCGTCATCCACAGCTATCAAGGCATTATGACAACTTTGGAAGCTCTCTGAACTGAGTAAATGCTATGCATTGCTTAATTTCTTCATACATTTTCATGGCTGCCTTTAACCTCTATAGTTCCTCATTAAAGCCAGCATCTCTCTTGTGACCACCTTTAAAGAGCGTGTGGTAATGTATGCCTAAAGAGAAAGATGGGTGCTTTGTAGTGCTAGTATGCTCTAATTGTTTTATGCAAAAATTGCTAACATAATTGTCTGACAAATACTGCATCATGTTTGCTATATTGCCTTCTGTTTCACTTTCACTGCATCTATACATTTTACCAGTGCACGAGTAGGGTTCAAGGCTGTTCTTTAAAATGCTCATGAGCACTTATCATGATCAGTTCCCCATATAAGTGGTTTTGCCGAAGAGAATACAGGAATACAAGCAAAATTGTCATGGAACCAACATATAGATAACGTCTGCATGACTGCCTTTCAAAAATTATAATTTCTGAGGTAAAAATCTGGAACGTGCATCGCATAATGTAAAACTTATTGCATACACCGCCTTCATTAGGACGATACTAGTATATTCAGCCGTTGTTTGGAGTCCCCATCAAGTGACGCTTAAGTGGAAGTTGGAAAGGGTCCAGAGTCTGGCGGCGCGTTTTATTTGTTCGACGTACCGAAGGAAAGAATCGGTCACGTTTATGTTACAGCGTTGCAACTTGGATCTTCTTGAGGTACGTAGGAAAAAATATAGGCTGAAGGTACTTTATCAAATAATGCACGATCAACATAAGGTTGATAAGCTCAAACATCTACGCACTCCAGGCCAAAGAAACCCGCGAACTAACCACGACTACGTCATAAAGCCGTACCGTACCAACAGTACTACATAGTGTCAAGTGGTGGTGACGGGAAGAACACAGTAGCAAATACTGTGAAAGACAAAACTAACTTTTATTGGGCGAACCTGTGCCCACAAAAACAGGCTACACTTATAGCACAACGATAGCGGCGAACACGGTCGGCGATCGTCGAAAATCTGATCAGCGGGTCAAGCGCGTCGGCTTTTATAGAGCAGTCGTCGAATGCTCCAGACTAATCGTCCGGACCCGCGTGCCTTCCACAAAGCTCTACACCATTCGCGTCAGGTGACGAAATTAGATAACATAAGGTTCGGCGACAACAGACATCGGATAGAAGCATCGATAACTTTCCAGAAACTTCGGATACATGCAGGCGCGTCCCACGCTGTGCGATTACATTTGTTAGGCGACGAAACGTGGTCGTCCGATAAAGATAAGTACACGTGTCAATACCCCCCCTCTTAAAAAGCATCGACCCGATGCTGTAAACAAACGAAAGTAATAAACAAGCACTCGTAGCGAAGAAAAAAAATAAGGAAAGTTCGTTAGCGTCCGTAAAACGGTTTAAGACGCACCACGTGGACCACTTCAGGTCGTGCGCGACGTCGCTGTGAATGCGAAATGCCGTCTGGCACGACCTCATAGTCGAGTGCGCCAATACGTCAGATGACCTTGTAGGGTCCGAAATAGCGTCGCAATAGTTTCTCACTCAGTCCTCGTCGGCGTAACGGGGTCCATACCTAAACACGGTCGCCGGGCTGGTACTCGACGAAGCGTCGTCGGAGGTTGGTGTCGGCTGTCGGTCCTTTGCTGGTTCTTGATTCGCAGGCGGGCGAGCTGTCGGGCTTCTTCGGCGCGCTGGAGATAGGTAGCGACGTCAAGATTCTCTTCGTCAGTTACATGCGGCAGCATGGCGTCGAGCGTCGTCGTCGGGTTCCTGCCGTAAACCAACTTGAACGGCGTGATCTGTGTTGTTTCTTGCACCGCCGTGTTGTAAGCGAATGTTACCTACGGCAGGACGGCATCCCAGGTCTTGTGTTCGACGTGGACGTACATTGCTAGCATGTCGGCGAGGGTCTTATTCAGCCGCTTCGTAAGACCATTCGTCTGTGGGTGGTAGGCAGTTGTCCTCCTGTGCCTCGTGTGACTGTATTGCAGAATGGCCTGGGTGAGCTCCGCTGTAAAGGCCGTTCCTCTGTCGGTGATGAGGACTTCCGGGGCGCCATGTCGCAGCAGGATGTTTTCGACAAAAAATTTCGCTACTTCGGCGGGCTACCTTTCGGCAGTGCTTTAGTTTCAGCGAAGCGGGTGAGGTAGTCCGTCGCCACGACGATCCGCTTATTTCCGGTTGTTGACGTCGGAAACGGTCCCAACAAGTCCATCCAGATCTGCTGGAATTGTCGGCAAGGAGGCTTGATTGGCTGTAGTAATCCGGCTGGCCTTGTCGGCGGTGTCTTGCGTCGTTGACAGTCTCGGCATGTTCTGACATAACGGGCGACGTCGGCGGTCAGGCGCGGCCAATAATACCTTTCCTGTATCCTCGACAGCGTCCGGGAGAATCCAAGGTGCCCAGCGGTTGGATCGTCGTGTAGGGCGTGCAATACTTCTGGACGCAGTCCTGACGGGATAACAAGAAGGTAGTTGGCGCGCACTGGAGAGAAGTTCTTCTTTACGAGTAGGTTATTTTGAAGCGAGAACGAAGATAATCCTCGCTTAAATGCCCTAGGGACAACTTCGGTGCGCCCTTCCAAATACTCGATGAGGTTTTTCAATTCCGGGTCTGCTCGCTGCTGTTCATCGAAGTCTTCTGCGCTTAAAATGCCGAGGAAGGCGTCGTCACCTTCGTCATCTTGCGGCGGCGAGTCAATGGGGGCGCGTGATAGGCAATCGGCATCAGAGTGTTTTCGTCCGGACTTATAGGTTACAGTGATATCATATTCTTGCAGTCTTAGGCTCCACCGCGCCAGCCGTCCTGAAGGATCCTTTGAATTCGTTAGCCAACACAGAGCGTGATGCTCGCTGACGACCTTGAATGGCCTGCCGTATAGGTACGGGTGAAATTTCGCTGTAGCCCAAACGATGGCGAGGCATTCCTTTTCGGTTGTAGAATAATTGCCTTCCGCTTTTGACAACGACCGGCTAGCGTAAGCTATCACGTGTTCATGACCATCTTTTCTCTGGACTAGCACGGCACCGAAGCCTAGGCTACAGGCGTCAGTGTGGATTTCGGTATCGGCGTGCTCGTCGAAGTGCGCAAGTACGGGCGGCGACTGCATGCGTCGTTTGAGTTCTTGAAATGCGTCGGCCTGCGGCGTTTCCCACTTGAACTCGACGTCACATCAGTTAGCTGTGTAAGCGTCTCAGCGATACGTGAAAAGACCTTGACAAATCGCCTGTAGTAGGCACACATGTCAAGAAATCTACGTACTACCTTCTTGTCGATGGGCTGCGGGAACTTTGCAATGGCAGCTGTCTTCTGCGGGTCGGGGCGAACTCCAGGCTTGCTGATGACATGGCCTAGGAACAGAAGCTCATCGTAAACGAAGCGGCACTTTTCTGGCTTCAGAGTGAGCCCTGATGACTTGATGGCCTCTAGTACTGTCGCAAGCTGCCTAAGGTGATCGTCGAAATTTTCGGCGAAGATGACGACGTCATCCAAGTAAACAAGACAGGTCTGCCACTTCAATCCTGCTAACACCGTGTCCATGACGCGCTGGAATGTTGCAGGCGCCGAGCAGAGCCCGAATGGCATGACCTTGAACTCGTAGAGGCCGTCTGGCGTGATGAAGGCGGTCTTTTCGCGATCTCTCTCGTCGACTTCTATATGCCAGTAACCAGACTTGAGATCCATTGACGAGAAGTATTTTGCGTTGCAGAGCCGATCTAATGCGTCATCTATCCGTGGTAGGGGGTATACATCCTTCTTTGTGATTTTGTTCAGTCGACGGTAATCGACGCAGAAACGTAAGGTGCCGTCCTTTTTCTTCACCAAGACAACAGGGGATGGCCACGGGCTTTTCGACGGCTGGATGATGTCGTCGCGCAGCATTTCGTCGACTTGTTGTCTTATAGCTTCACGTTCTCGCGGCGAAACTCGGTAAGGGCTCTGGCGGAGTGGTCGAGCGCTTTCCTCGGTTATTATGCGATGCTTGGCGACTGGTGTTTGTCGAATCCTCGAAGACGTCGAAAAGCAGCCTTTGTATCGCTGGAGCAGACTTTTGAGCTGCTGTTACTTAATCATGGGAAGACTTGGATTAATGTCGTAGTCTGGTTCGGGAACCATGGTCGTCGGGGTAGATGCGGCGGAATCCGAGAGGACAAACGCATTACTGGTTTCCAGAATTTCCTCGATGTACGCGATCGTCGTGCCCTTGTTGATGTGCTTGAACTCCTGGCTGAAGTTTGTCAGCAACACTTCAGTTTTTCCTCCATGTAGTCGAGCGATCCCTCTTGCGACGCAAATTTCACGGTCTAGCAGTAGACGTTGGTCACCCTCGATGACGCCTTCTACGTCATCAGGCTACTCTTCTAGCACAACGATAGCGGCGAACACGGTCGGCGATCGCCGAAAATCTGATCAGCGGGTCAAGCGCGGCGGCTTTTATAGAGCAGTCGTCGAATGTTCCAGACTAATCGTCCGGACCCGCGTGCCTTCCACAAAGTTCTACACCATTCGCGACAGGTGACGAAATCAGATAACATAAGGTTCGGCGACAACAGACATTGGATAGAAGCATCGATAACTTTCCAGAAACTTCGGATACATGCAGGCGCGTCCCACGCTGTGCGATTACATTTGTTAGGCGGCGAAACGTGGTCGCCCGATAAAGATAAGTACACGTGTCAATAGCGATACTCATTTTTCGCGGATGCGATAGAAATGTGGAACCAATTGCCAAACGCTATTGTTAGCCTAAATGATGTCACCGACTTTGAAAATGCTGTTGAGGCATATTTATGGGAGTTTTAGATTTAGTTTTGAAGTGGCACGTGATATGTGCGACTTGATATTCATGGTACGTATTTTGATAAATGTCAGATGTGTGCTGAACAGCATTCAAGTGAACATCTTATTCACTGTGAATTGACAAGTGTTAAGCAACTTTACGTAAATTGACATAGTCCATATTCGATTTATGTAATTGTATTGTCCTCTCCGTCTTACGGAGAGGACAATACAATTTCGACGAGGCCGTACCAGGCCTCGTAGAAATGAAGCGTGCCTTCCTAATTCGCCATGACCATCTCGAGTGTCTGCCGGTCTGGCGGAAGCCCCGACGTGTACAGGCCTCTTTTGTGTGTGTGTGTGGGCGACTTTAGAAGGACCCATTCCTCGAACGGCCAAAAGGAGAACTTCCACGAATCAGCAACGCGCAAGGGAGACGGACAAACGTCTACAATTCCAGGAGGCGGGACGGCCTCCTCCTTCACAAGAACTTCACTTTGGCCTAGTTGGTATTTACTGCATATCATATTGACCGCAAATAAGACGGGGACAGAGGGAGAGAACACATAAACAACACGGGCGGTAACTTTCAACTGTTTTATTCACAGCAGCCCGTGGGCATATATAGGCAAAAAGAACATGTGCAGATCGCAGCAAACAAGAATACACATCAGCTTAGCGTGGCAACCAATTATAAAAAAATCTATTTCCGATTGAAACAACCTAATGGAGGTATCGCTAACACAGTCTTGGCCTTTCTTTTTTATGTGATAAGCCTCCATCAGTTCACGTGCAGTCTGGTCATGGCTTCTCCCCAGAATCTATATCTCCTCAAAAAGAGGTAATGCGGAGGTAACTGCAGTTTCAGGGACACCTTTACTAGCCGATTATATCAATTTTCCTTCTTTTTTCGCCCTTCGTCATCTGCTCGGACATGACTCGCTCGCCGCCACGTTGCCGCTATCCCTGCGATCTGCCCCATGGCTCATCGCGTGATAGAAGCCATGTAACTTGAAATCGAACATCATGATATACGGGCCCTGCATTGCCTGCGCGAAGTAAAATCGAAGAGTGTGGTGCTGACGGTGCACGCTGTGCAGTGAAATTGAACAAAGCACTCCCGAACTAGAGAAAAAAGGGCAGCCAAATAAGAGATTTCCACAATCTTCCCATCCTGACTCTATAGTTTTATCAGCCGAACGAAGGAAGCGCTGAACCAGCCTAGGTTGAACCCTTCCGATTGCTGAACGGCGATGTGCGAGCTATTCACGCTGGCGATAGCACTGGGAATTCGATCTCACCATGCAAATGTCACGTAAAATCCCATAATTTAATTTTTAATTTAACTCCTGCGAGGACGGTAGAGTATCCGCCTCCCGTGCAAGAGGACCGTGGTTCAAATTCCGGTGCCGCGCAATTCTCCACCGGAAAAAAAAACCGTGTGTTGAGAAAATTGCACAAACAGGCCTGGAGTGCGGCCTGATCCCGGTGACTAGAACCGGTAACGCACACTCTGACCAGAGCAGGATTGGCCACCCTGGTGCAGTACTTGGCCACAACCTCCTATATGAATATAACAATCAAACCCCGACCCTCAGTCCCCAGCAGCCGCGAAGCAACTGACCACGGCGGCAGTCAGATCTGTGACGCAGCAGAGGGTGCTAAGAATACCTGGCTCCGGACAGGCCGCCATTGGAATCTGAACCTGGCAACGTTTAACGTTAGAACGTCATCTAGTGAGGCGAGTCTAGCAATGTTATTGGAGGAATTAGAGGGTAGTAAATGGGATATAATAGGGCTCAGTAAGGTTAGGAGGATGAAAGAAGCATATACAGTGCTAAAAAGCGGGCACGTACTGTGCTACCGGGGCTTAGCGGAGAGACGAGAACAAGGAGTGGGATTCCTGATAAATAAGGAAATAGCTGGTAACTACAGGAATTCGATAGCATTAACGAGAGGGTGGCAGGTCTTGTTGTGAAACTTAATAAGAGGTACAAATTGAAGGTGGTACAAGTCTATGCCCCTACATGCAGTCATGATGACCAGGAAGTCGAAAGCTTTTATGAAGACGTGGAATCGGCGATGGGTAAAGTCAAAACAAAGTACACTATAGTGATGGGCGACTTCAATGCCAGGGTAGGCAAGAAGCAGGCTGGAGACAAGTCAGTGGGGGAATATCGCATAGGCTCTAGGAAAAGCAGAGGAGAGTTATTAGTAGAGTTTGCAGAACAGAATAATATGCGGATAATGAATACCTTTTTCCGCAAGCGGGTTAGCCGAAAGTGCACATGGAGGAGCCCGAATGGTGAGACTAGAAATGAAATCGACTTCATACTCTGCGCGAACCCTGGCATCATACAAGATGTAGACGTGCTCGGCAAGGTACGCTGCAGTGACCATAGGATGGTAAGAACTCGAATAAGCCTAGACTTGAGGAGCGAACGGAAGAAACTGGTACAAAAAAAGCCGATCAATGAGTCAGCGGTAAGAGGGAAATTAGAGGAATTCCGGATCAAGCTACAGAACAGGTATTCGGCTTTAACTCAGGAAGAGGACCTTAGTGTTGAAGCAATGAACAACAATCTCATGGGCATCATTAAGGACTGCGCAATAGAAGTCGGTGGTAACGCCGTTAGACAGGAAACCAGTAAGCTGTCGCAGGAGACGAAAGATCAGATCAAGAAACGCCAATGTACGAAAGCCTCTAACCCTACAGCTAGAATAGAACTGGCAGAACTTTCTAAGTTAATCAACAAGCGTAAGACAGCGGACATCAGGAACTATAATATGGATAGAATTGAACAGGCTCTCAGGAACGGAGGAAGCCTAAAAACAGTGAAGAAGAAACTAGGAATAGGCAAGAATCACATGTGTGCGTTAAGAGACAAAGCCGGCAATATCGTTACTAATATGGATGAGATAGTTCAAGTGGCTGAGGAGTTCTACAAAGATTTATACAGTACCAGTGGCACCCACGACGATAATGGAGGAGAAAATAGTCCAGACGAATTCGAAATCCCAAAGATAACGCCGGAAAAAGTAAAGAAAGCCTTGGGAGATATGCAAAGGGGGAAGGCAGCTGGGGAGGATCAGGTAACAGCAGATTTGTTGAAGGATGGTGGTCAGATTGTTCTAGAGAAACTGGCCACCCTGTATACGCAATGCCTCATAACCTCGAGCGTACCAGAATCTTGGAAGAACGCTAACATAATCCTAATCCATAAGAAAGCGGACGCCAAAGACTTGAAAAATTATAGACCGATCAGCTTACTGTCCGTTGCCTACAAAGTATTTACTAAGGTAATCGCAAATAGAATCAGGAACACCTTAGACTTCTGTCAACCAAAGGACCAGGTAGGATTCCGTAACGGCTACTCAACAATAGACCATATTCACACTATCAATCAAGTGATAGAGAAATGTGCAGAATATAACCAACCCTTACATACAGCTTTCATTGATTACGAGAAAGCGCTTGGTTCAGTCGAAACCTCAGCAGTCATGGAGGCATTACGGAATAAGGGTGTAGATGAGCCATATGTAAAAATACTGGAAGATATCTATAGCGGCTCCACCGCGGCACCGTAGTCCTCCACAAAGAAAGCAACAAAATCCCAATAAAGAAAGGCGTCAGGCAGGGAGATACGATCTCTCCGATGCTATTCACAACATGTTTACAGGAGGTATTCAGAGACCTGGAGTGGAAAGAATTGGGGATAAAAGTTGATGGAGAATACCTTAGCAACTTGCGATTCGCTGACGATATTGCCTTGCTTAGTAACTCAGGAGACCAATTGCAGTGCATGTTCACTGACCTGGAGAGGCAAAGCAGAAGGGTGGGTCTGAAAATTAATCTGCAGAAAACTAAAGTAAGGTTTAACAGTCTCCGAAGAGAACAGCAGTTTACGATAGGTAGCGAGGCACTGGAAGTGGTAAGGGAATACATCTACTTAGGGCAGGTAGTGACCACGGATCCGGATCATGAGACTGAAATAACCAGAAGAATAAGAATGGGCTGGGGTGCGTTTGGCAGGCATTCTCAAGTCATTAACAGGTTGCCACTATCCCTCAAAAGGAAAGTGTATAACACCTGTGTGCTACCAGTACTCACATATGGGGCAGAAGCCTGGAGGCTTACGAAAAGGGTTCTGCTGAAATTGAGGACGACGCAACGAGCTATGGAAAGAAGAATGATGGGTGTAACGTTAAGGGATAAGAAAAGAGCAGATTGGGTGAGGCAACAAACGCGGATAAATGACATCTTAGTTGAAATCAAGAAAAAGAAATGGGCATGGGCCGGACATGTAATGAGGAGGGAAGATAACCGATGGTCATTAAGGGTTACGGACTGGATTCCAAGGGACGGGAAGCGTAGCAGGGGGCGGCAGAAAGTTAGGTGGGCGGATGACATTAGGACGTTTGCAGGGACAACATGGCCACAATTAGTACATGACCGGGGTAGTTGGAGAAGTATGGGAGAGGTCTTTGCCCTGCAGTGGGCGTAACTAGGCTGATGATGCTGATGATGCAAATATATCCTAGGCATTGGCTTTGAGGAGGTCACGGGAAAGCTGACCCAGCGCTTTTACCTACCAACACAGTAATTGAGAGAGCAACTTCGTGGACAGTGTCGGCAGCAGAGATCTAGGCGATTCCGATTAATGCTTCGCGTCCGACTGAGCTCTGGGAGCTGCAGGCCGGTGGCGATGAACCGCAGTGCGCGATATTCCTTCCTCTGCGTGAAATGACCACTGGTACGATTGCACCGGAGTCTCCTCCATTCGATAGCGTAGCCTGCAAAAGGTCTACTTAGAAAGCCGGCAAGGGCGGTGCAACTCACTATCCGTCACTTCATCGAACGCGTATCGCACTTCCAGCCGTGGTCGACACCGAAAGAGCAACGCCAAGCAGACGACGAAGGCAATAGCCTACAAAGCAACCGACGCGCGCGCGCACGACGCCCGCGTGTCTCCGGGGTCGCACGACCGGCGCGCGCGGCCAGGGTCACAAGCCAACAGCTAAGCCATAGCAACAGAACTAAAAGCGGACTACCCCTTCGCTGGTTCCTACGACCGGTTCGCTTTGAAGATGGTTGACAGATGCGTGACGCATTCATAAATTGCGATACCGCCCCGCTGCCTCTGACGACCTGTGGTGTAACCAAAATTTTGGCCTATCAGGTGAGGCCAAACGAACCCCAACCGAACCGTTGTAAGATTTGGCCCCTCGCTCTCCGAGAATGATGCCAATCCGAAGTCATCCGATGCCAATACCGGCATTTCCATGCATACCACCATGCATACCACAGTGCAGAAGCACTGTGGTATTCCCTCACTGTGGCTTTCCCTCAAGGTAACATAGTGAGAAACTCTATGCCAGCCACAGATGAAATTCTATGGTCCGAGCCATAGAGTTTCTAAAATACCCTAGAAGGAAATGTGGCGCTAGTGTCTACGGGGGTTCTCCTGAGCGTTGCCTCACCCTACATACATAGAGTTTCTCACACCTAGAAGGAAATCTGGCGCCACTGTCTATGGGAGTTTCTCATGGGGCGCCATGCCGTCATGAGAATGATGGTATATGTGTCTGCGAGCCTCGTGTTGGCTGGTGTTGTAAGATGCTTCGTCTAAAACCTGGATATGGCTACACAAATAACGTGTTCTTAAAGTAAAATCTTTGTAAATTATTTCCATTCATGCATATGACATCTTCCTGTGAAGTTTACTCACCTACAATGCATAACCAAGCGAAGAAAAGCAAGAACAGATGACAAACTGTTCCAAAGCGAGCGCAAATCTTGTCATCCGTCCTTCAACTTTAATGGCCCACTGATACTTTTTAGGTTTCATATAATTGTACATGCAATAACAAGTTCGCGTAGTTAAACAAAATATCTTTTTGCATAATAATAAAGCTAAAACAGCTTTTTACGCGCTGTTTTAGCAGAAAATGAATCGTTCTGACAGACGGAACGGTGCTTGTCAGGCGCGTCTTCAAGGTGTCCTGGCTCTCCGAGAATGATGCCAATCCGAAGTCGCAATCGGACTTCAGGTTTAATCTCTCATACAAGCAGGTGGGTACAGTAGTAGAGCAGCAGCTTCCAGGTTTATATTATGCGGTCGATATTGTGTTGCTAGCTAACAAGCAAAGGGATTTGCAACGTCTGGCTAATATCTGTGGACAGAATAGCAACAATTTAGGTTTGAAATTTAGAGTTAGAAAGTCAGGTGTTATGGTATTCAATGAAAACAGTGAACAGACAGTGGCAATACAGGGACAGGAAATACCTCGGGTAACAGAATATAAATACCTTGGTATATGGATAAATGAAGGCAATAGATATATGGAAACACAGGAAAAACAATAACAGTGAAGGGGAAGAGAAATGCAGCCATAATGAAGCACAGAGCGATATGGGCATACAATAAGTACGGGGTGCTCCGAGGTATGTGGAAAGGTGTAATGGTACCAGGATTTACTTTTGGAAATGCGGTTGTTTGCTTTAAATCAGGAGTACAATCAGGACTCGATGGGAGCCAAAGGTCAGTGGGCCGCCTCGCATTGGGTACTCATGGGAAGACTACAAATGAAACTGCAGGGTGATATGGGCTGGACTAGTACTGAAGTGAGGGAAGCTCGCAGTAAAATTGAGTATGAAGAATGGCTGAGGCATATGGAAGAAAGTAAATGGTCTGGGAGGGTGTTGAGGTATCTGCACAGGAAAAACATTGATTCACAGTGGAGGAAAAGAACTAGGAAGCTTACCAGCAAATAGCAGCCTGTAGGGTTGGCAACACAGCAACAAAGAACGCCAAGCAGAAAGTCAGAGAGGCAGAAATAATCTCATGGGTGGCGGCAATGAAAAAGAAACCTGCTATGAGTAACTACTTAACAGGAAAAAACGAAATCAGGAAAGAAACAATTTATGATTACTCAAAGGGCAGCTCATTACTTTTCGAAGCGATATCGGGATGCCTTAGAGCACGCACCTATAAAGCGAGATATAAGAAGGAAGAAGAAGCACGTGCTTGCTGCGGTAAAGCTAGGGAAACTATGGAGCGTGTTTTATTAGAATGTGAAGACGTCTGCCCAGCGGTCGATTTAGCCACCACTGGCCGCTTTGAAGCCCTTGGGTTCAGCGAGAGCAGTGGAAAAGTAAATAGGTCCGCAATATGTATTACTAAGAGGCCATCGGAGGATTGGTGGAAGAGAAGTAGGAAAACAAGAAACGGAGACGTACAAAAGCAAAGTTCACAATAGGGGATCACAAAATTTGGTTGTGGGAGTTCATAGTGGTTTTGTCTTTTTTTCTTGCTTAACCTAGGTAGGACATTGGGCAGTATAAGAGCAAGAGCTTGGTCGCGCAACCCACCGCCCTGTACCAAAGGGGACGCTCATAACATCCATCCATCCGTGTTCCAGCATGAAGCATGAAGTACACTTTAATTCGTAATTTTTCTGCTAGGGGCGTTCAACGCGGCTAAATATTTGGTTTATAGATGTACAAATAATAACCGAGAAACATAGTTAACATGCCACTGTTTTATGAATAAGCAGATCAGTTTTATTGGACTTATGTTATTAATGTCTATGTTTTATTACTTGAATAAAGGTTTTGAGACCTCACTGAAGTGTATAAGCAGCAGCCCACTGGTATCAATTGCAGTCCGTGCTGTTTATCGATTCGAATTGTACGGCGGTAATATTTGCGAATGGCGTGGTCGTTTCCTTTGAGCAGCATCACACAGGTTTGTTTTAATTACATAGCAATACCATCTCAGCTTGTTTATGCGTCCAACACTCTATAGCAGCCGCCAAGCGAACGTGTTTAAAGGCGGCGAATGTTATCAGCTGCGGCGTTTCAGTGCCATAACGGTGTTCAGTGCCATAACGGCTCCACGGCTTCCATCGTTAGTGATCGGCCGTGTCTGGCCGCATAATGACGTGTTGCTTAAAAAAAATTGCTTGCTAGTGTGAAAATTTATCGCTGGAACTGAGCACAATCTGTCTGGGAACTACCCAAGAAAGCAGATTAATCTCGCAGCCTTTGGGCATGTGCATCGGCGAGTAAAAAAAGCATCGCTTCAGATCTTCAACTTTAATATTCTTTGTGTGCGAGGTGGATAAAACAGATTCCTGTAGTCATTTCTTAAAAGTGGAAAATAATAATTATAAAGTTATTGCTCCTTAAAGGCATTTCAAACGAGGCTCTTGTTAGTTTGCCACTTTGCTAAAATTCCTAACGCGGAGTACAGCGTAAATAAAAAATAGTTGTGCCTGTTTCTGCACAAAGGATGCACTGCGATAAATTCACTGCACATTAGTGATAAATGTACTTCCGGTTATACAGTTACTTCAATTTCACTTGAGACAAAATAAAATGACTGTTTATTACCTAATATTTGTCAGAAAAAAATTGTCATCTAATTAAGGCTTCACTACGCACAGCCCATGCAAAGGCACCATTTAAAGAAATGCACACGCAAAACAGTGTTCTGACGTAATAACAATGGTAATAATTGACGTAATAACCTTTGTAGCAATTGCTATGAATGGGTGGATGTCTGATTTCTTTCCTTTATTAAAAACGGTGCTGTGTGTGTGCTTTTGTGTCATGGAGTGTTTTGTGCACTGTTCTTAGTCATACATGGATCACAAACTTACTTACACTTACACCATAGTAATCGAGGGACTTTTTTCTTTCGACTCCAGCCTCCAAGATGCTGCTGACATTTGCTGATCCCATTGGACTCTATTGTCTCTGGACATACTAGACAGCAGTGAATGTCACCACTTGAAGTAACATCAAGAAGCCAAAGTTTTCACAAGGTATGTTTTTCACCACTTCAGCTAGAACCATGATTTGTTGATTTATTTTGCTAATTTTTGCTTGCACATTTGTTATGGCTTCATTTCTCTTTTCAGGAAGACAGACAAGAGAGATTATTGGTCTGCAAACTGCCCACGCCGAGCCATAAGAAGCTCAATGGCCACCATAATGACAAGAGGTCCTCTTGAACTATGTGCCTTACCATGAAATTTTTGCAAGTTTGCCAGATAGAGGTGTTTGAGCCCTATCAGGAAAGCAGCAGCCTACAGTTTTGCATCGTACCGAGTGGGAATGCTAAAATTTTAGATACAAGCTTACTTGCATTTAAGGGCATTTTATGACAACTGGAAAAGCTGTTGGAGGCTGGAGGCTGTTGGAGGCTGGAGGTGTTGGAGGCTGTTGGAAGCTGGAGATGTTTAGTGCCGACTTGTTTCTTTTCAATTTGTTATAGCCATGACGACCAGAACAGAAACAATTAGCAAACTTGCTAATGCACAAACTCTGTCATCTGCCCTTTGCAAATAAGCTCGACAGGCATTCCTACCATGCATCACATGCTCACTCACAACAATTTCTTACATGAAAATGCAAATAATTTTAAAACCATCAAACGCACCCAATGCAATTTTTAGGAAATTCTACTTCACGTTCACAAACTCTGGCAGTCACTGCTCATTTTATTTTTTATTTAAAATACTATCATGGCCATATGGCACAAAAGAGGGCAGTAGCTACAAAATAGTAGAGTAAAGCAAACAAACAAGTGCAGTGAGTTCTGGTAATATAATAATTATCCTGATTATACAATGTTAGCTACCGCCTTGCAAAAGGTTTATCGGTGATGGCTACAGTACCTGAGGGTGGGCAGTTACATTCCCGAGATGTACGGGAAATGAAAAATTGAAAGAAAGACATCATGCAACATGAATCAATTCGTACCTTACTGTGATGGTCAACGCAGTTTGAAATGTACCGAGACTGCAGTATGAAAGGCGACGTGAAGTATCATGTGATGGAAAAGTTGTTCGAAATAGCAAAAGACGGGCAACATTACAGTGGTTAGCTAGTGGAATAAGTGCTAAGTTAGTTTTCATTAAGGTTATACTTGCAATACGGTTTTAATTAGAATGAAACGAGTAGAGTTATATTTTACTACTTAAAATAAGGCGACTGGGATCCCATATTGCCGATGCATATTCAAGTTTCATACGTATTAGAGCCTTGTAAAGCTAGCTTTAACGCAGATGGTGCTTTGAAAAAGTTGCGCTGTAAGTACCCGAGCATATGATTAGCAATTTTAATGACGTACTCTATATTCATGGTTAAGTTATTTGTAATGTGTACGGCAAGATATTTAAATGACTTGACGAAATCTAAGGGAAGGTTAGCATGGCAAGTGCTAGGATTAAAATTGGATATGAATATGTGCATTATTTTACATTCGTCAATTACAAATGGTTCATGTACAGTTTGCATGAAATCAATAGCTAGGCTAGCCCTGCACCGTAAGAGATAGCTAGAAAAAGCATTTTAACACAATCGGCCTATTCCACACTTCTCAAACAGAGAAGTAGCTAAAAACAATTTTTCTTTCTCTTCAAACAACAGATGACAAACCTGAGCACAGTGTGTCCCCAAAAAGTTTTTTGAAGTATGCTCGGAGTAAGTTCAGCTCAGCGTTAAGCCAATCGAAAGTGGACGAGCTAGGGAAGCCTCAGCATGGGAACTTGTCTTCATCACGGCCTTCACAAACATGTTTGCTCGCTGAAATGTTGGCTCCAGGCCGAGGCTTCCCTTGTTCACCTGTTTCTAAGTTGAGGTGTATCTCCTTGCAAGCTCTTTACCATGTTTTAATACACAAACCAAGATGTTTTTTCAGCATGACACGGTAAATTGCATTTTCCAAGGATCCGTGAGCATCCATTGGGCTTGCTTAAATGTTTATTTGGTGTCCTTGCTTATTCACACAATATTTGCAAAAGTCCTTGTAAACACTGTTGTCTCCATAAGGTTCCTTGCTTTCCTACGAGTACTCCATTTGCGTCAATGCCTTTAATGCCGCATCTGAACACTAAATGCGCAGCATAAGTATCAAGAGCAGACAATATGTGCTGTGTAAAATTAGCACATTTCATTCCCACTACACTACGTGCTCCTCAACAATGTGTTATCAAAACAATGGGGCATTGCAGCTAGAGCTTGTCTTGCTGACAGTACATCTTCGCCAAGCCCGTTTTGTTTCTTTTTTTTTAATCTACCTGAAATCGTCGAACACAGCCAATATACGTATAGTATTATACATGCCAAGCAGCACTGTACAGAACTACAAGTAGGTGGGTAGCCCATCATAAATATCATTGTCTGAAGTATCGCTCTCTCTGCTGTACTGCCAGGCCAAACATGAGAAAGCCTCACTTGATTTTAGCTTTCACTTCCATTAAATAGATGGTTATCTGTGTTTCTATAGGTTGTAAACTTAGTGACCGACAGCATTCAGTCCACCTGACCTGTACGAAAACTATAGCTTACTTGTTTCAAGTGTTTTCTTTTTGCCAGTTGAGGCCTCTCGGTAACCTGGCGACATAAGGATAACTGCAGTCATGTTAGGGTACCGTACACACGAATACCACCCCAAAAGCGGTAACAAAATGCCCAAAACCAGCGACTACTGCAGCGGCCATATTGCTCATTATGTAATGATGATGATATTGGTTTTGGTTTTATCAGCGCCATCGCTCGGTCGTATACTTTAGTTCACAACGCCACCGCTACTCTTATTTTCGTTGCACTGTGGAAGGTAAAGTTTCCCTTCTCTAAGTTTATATAGGTATTCTGTGACTTCATCAGCTTGAGTTTATGCCTCCACCAGCCCGTCAAAACACTCGGCTTGCCTGTGGTTACCGGAATACCAAACCAATTGGTGCTGTGACAGAATGTTCGCAATGCACACTGCTTCGATAGCTCTCGCTTGGGGTCAAATGCCAAGCAGCTGCTGGAGAGGTTGGAGATGCTGCGTGCGCACGCTCCCAGAACCAGAAGTAGACGACATGACGTGCCATCATGACACACAGCCAGTGAAGGCAGAGCTTAGCCCTGATCACTCGGCGAACGAATTGAGGAGAAAATGCATAGCTATGGAGGAGAGTAACTTGTAATCGTCCGTAGCTCTCTTAATGAGACGCTTCATACAAAGTGTGGTGCGAATGATTAACTTGAGCTGTACCCTACATGTCTACAAAATTTGTCCGAACCGTTTCAGGGGCCCTTTATGTTTCACTGTCAACGGGCTGTATACAGCCGGTCTCTTGCTTTGAGTGTGTTGAAGGTTCATTCATTGTTTTTATTTTGGTGTTCAGCTATTGGAACAGACACCTCCATTTGCCTAGAGTAGCCTGTGGATCATCTCGTCGACAGTGCGCTCAGCTTTAGCTTAACCATGAAAAATGCACTTGTCACTCATGGAGCATGCGTATTATTTCTTTTTACGAGAAAAATGCCACACACAAAAATTTTCAGGACCTAAAGGAATTCCCGATGGTGAAGCAGCTCACATAATTAAACGGTAGTTCATATAATGCGGTTGAAACTGTTTCAGAACACGCTGCTGAGAAAACAAGCGAAAGAAAATGGTTCGACTGACCTGGCACAGGGAGTCAGCTGTGGCAATAAGATAGGGAACTGTACATAAAAAGTGGTGTTTAAACAGCCATTGTCACATTATATGTTACTGTGAACAAATGAATGACAACAAACGAAACTGTTGCTGCAGTGTCGTTCTTTCTCAGAATACTGCGCGTCGGCTCTAAGGCTACAGACACTCACAGTATTAACTCATTGCCATGTCTGGAAATGCACTTTCGCGGCATCAGCACGCTTGTGGCCGGCACTTTCAGCACCAACACATATCATAGCCGGTCAAAGTGAGTCGTTGCGCTAATCCCAGCAGCTTATTATATTAGTTTGATTAGTTAACCAATTCACTGTTATTGGGCCACCGTTCCGAGTTGGTGCCCGTGCTGAAGCGAACAGACAGATATTGCAGAAGCCTGCTGTTGCAGCTTGGCACCGCGCAACTTGAGCAGCACACGCATTAAAGCGGCAGCGCACCGAAACGGCGTCTGCAACTTTTCGTGCACAGTGCATGCATTTGGCATAGCGCTTTGTTTCCTCAGTGACAGAAGACATGCTACAAAATCTCCCATGCACGAAATTTTCCAAAATTCCCACCTCAGTGGAGCTTAGACGAGCAGATATACAGTGGCACCATGCATTCACCAGCAGACTATCGCATTTTGTACTACCCGAAACTTATATGTGCGCCATGGAGGGCTTTGATGACCGGCGTTTCCACAGCGCCACCTGGGCAGCCAGTCAGGCCCATCTTCCGTGCGTTGCCAGACAGGAAGCGCGTTGGCCAAACCTACGTCATCAGCTATTTGATGTGCGAACAGGCATACATACGTTCTTCTGTCGGGCATTGTTCACTCTTGTACCTCTCCGCCAACCTTCACTTCCCTGAGCCCTTAGAGTACACAGATATCTGCGGTAAGGAGGGCTCGTCCCTTAATTACACACCTTGAAGGGGCAGTGCTGTCCTGTGTCTTTCCTGCCTTCTGTATTTGTCGTCTTGTGCTGCCCCTTCAAGGTGCTCAACCAGTACCAACTTGCCCACATGTGAAGTCTTCTACAGTTAATTTCACACAGCCGCCGCTTCTTTCCCATCCTTCTACATGGCTGTTTACATGGCACAAATGCATCGTCCGCTGTCAAAAGCAGGAATACTGCACATAGCACTGACCTGTGAGGCGTTTGTCGTACATATTCTGATGCCCAGAGGTTTCAGTCTGTGGTGACATGTTAGCATGAATCCACCGAAGACCGGAAATATATTTCCAGATCGCAGTGGAACAAAACATGAACGTATGCTATCCTGCACGCGTGAAGCCTCTGCCATCTTGCGAGACCTACGGGGCAACACACACATGAGCACACACACCATAGAACGAACGGCACACCACCAAACAAAATCGTTATTGTGCCCCAACAACAGGGTAAAATACTATGCGACTTCCTCTACACTTTTCTCCTAGCAGACGGAGGGGGTAGGGCCTCTTCAGTTTTTTTTCCTTCCACCGCGTTCCTGTGGTTACAACTCGTCGCCCATAGCTTTATGATAGTTAAGATGCTTGTAAAACACAGTCATGGCTTTTTTGTAGTACCCACAATATTGCACAAATGTTCAATCGCACAACATTTTTATCCAATCATCATAGCAGCACTCTTTTTCGTCACGCCCTGTTTACGAAATATGCAAGACCGCCGCATCAAGGCGATGCCACTGGTGCTGCTCAAGCAAGCTTTCCTGTAAAACTTTTTTTGGGGGGGGGCAACACAATATTCATGGCAGTTTGCATCATTGATTGCACGATAAACCAAGGGCTTTGTTAATTTGGCTCGTATGTATTTGAGAACTGGAGCAGGTAAGTGCTTATGGGGTGTCACCACATCGGAGACATTTGTCCCAAAAACTTGCGACAGAATATGGTTGAACGTTCTTCATCTTATCGCACAGCATGTGGACGGCTCTGTGGCAAAATGATTTGTGTAACACCAATGTTCTCGGGCCAAATATTGGGCGTGAATGTCCTTGGGTATCAATAGTCTCGGAATTACTCTCGCATGTCCTTCCGTCTCCGAAAATAGACACTGAGGAGACCCAGTGTAGGTACTTATCCGACCATAAGAATATTTGGTAAAATTCTAAATCCAGTAATTATTTTACAAAGTTGATATAAATCTTCGATGCCATTTGGAAATTCTTGCGGCCGGCCCTTTAGGCTTTCACTCACAGGTGACAACGATTAGGCTTTTGTGAAAGTTTCATTTTGAGAACTCCATCAACAGCCAGGCACTGTTACCACTGCATGCTCTACACATTGCATTTGTCCATTCAAAATATTGCACCAGGCTTAGGATCCTTTCATATGACAGTGTCGCATAAACACATACGGAAACAACAAATGCAAGCAGTAACAGCTTTATTTCATTCTTTGCAAAGCCAACATGTTTACTGAATAAGAGGTTCAGTACATCTCTGCGACACAGATAGACCACAGGTACAGGTTCCTAGCACACTGAAAAATTTGCATGGCCAATGCTTTTTTTACAAAGCCACATGGATATTTTATTGCAGGTTCCATAGAGTGGCTTGAATATACCTTTACACTTCAATAAGTCAACTGCTACATATCTACGGCTGCATGCACTACCTTCGTTGAGAAGATTTAAAGCCACACTGTGAGCGACAAGAACTCGCAGCAAGACCTGTGGCAGGCCTCCTGTAGTAGTTCTTTACCTTCCAAAGCTGGACTGGTCTGTCTGGCTAATGCAGAAAATTGTGAGGGAAAACGTCTTACTTTTTTAAAAGACAACAGTACTGTCCCACTGTGATGGAAATGATATAGCAGAAAAAAAGGAAAAGGTCTGGAAAAGCAAAAATTACTTAACATGCAGAGCGTCAAAAGCTTTGCAGGGACTTCAGTACGCAGCCAGAAGAGTGCTGTGGTCAGGCACACAGAGACATAAAAACTATTTGAGTAGAGTTCCTTCTAGAGACATATCAGCACTTTTAACATTTCCTATCAGCTGCCAAAATGAACTTCTAAAGCAACAATACAAAATATTTACAGGCCCACTGGAGCAAATAAACAATCCACACGTACAGATGATTAGGCAAATCAGCAGTAATTACATTTTTTACTGAGGTTGGTTATATGCTGTTATGATGGCCGTTAGATTCCATGTCAGCCGAGTCAAGCCGAGACAGGCCAAGAATGCAGGTCCACAAATGTGCGCTACTCCTGCTCCTCACAGCATGCACACAAGCATGGAGAAGTAGCACTCGTGACAAGTACACCATGGTCACACCCAAACATCACAAGGTGTCGTACACAGTAGGTGGTGTGCCCCATGAAAGACTGCATGTAACCATTGACTGCAACTCTCAATCCTCTATAAAGTCCCAGGCATTTGCGACCATGCATATCAACATTAGGGCACACCGAGAATGTATCTCGCTTTCTACAAAAGCCTTATTTTCATAGTTAATGCCAGTGGACTACATTGCAATGTTCATGTCGACTCATTGACCCTTCATCATATTCTTGTGCACGTGGAGTCACATCTGTGATGGAGAGCCAGTTTCTTATCCTGTAGATGTCCCTCCTCAAATGCCTCTCAAGGTTCTCAGCATACAAAATCAATCTCAATGTGCTACTTAAGGTCCAACCACAAAGAACAAGTTTCCAATGAATTTTCAGTGTTGGCACCGTTCAGCATCAAGAACAATGCAATTTTGAAAGCGACACCAAAGTGCCCACACCAGATCACAGCACCAATGCCTGAAGTGGCTAGAAAAGTGTAAAGGCTGTCCAACACTTGCTGGTATCGACGAAAAAAATTTGTTGGAAACGTCTTCCTTGTGGTTCGGCCTTTAGAGCGACACAGGGTAAAGGGAATAACTTGTGCTACTTAAAAATGTGTTTCTTACAATAAGAAGAGAGACATTTAGTAACACAATCACAATAGTATGCCCAAGCGCTCAATAAGTGTCAAAAAGCCCAAATTGAACAAGACCTACCACATGTGCCAGAGCAACATTCAAATTGTCTCACACGTATTCCACAACTGAGAAGCAAGGAAAACTGCACAGGCAATGGGGATACGGTGGCTTCTGGTTGGGTCAATCTGCATTGCTTATGAACATGTGTGTTGACGCTGCTTCCTACATACATTTTAAATCAAGGTGGCAGACTTTTGCCTCATCACTCAAACGTGACAGTACAATGTATGGGCCAATGTATCTTGACAAAAATTTTGTGTACGCTCTTTTTTCCGTGCAGGTGCCTGAAGCCAAACAAAGTTCCCAGGAGCAAATGTGACGAGCATGGTCTTGAGAGGAGAGGGTCCCGAGGTGGGCCAGTCAAAGTGCTTCTTCAGCACGACAAAGTCTGCCCATTGAAGAGTTATCATGTAGGACCAGAGAAGGATGATATTGATAAAGGTTTAAGGGCGGCAAGCATAGAGAAGAAAGAAAGGTGCAGACCCTGTGACTTAGTGCTTGGCAGTATTGTAAGCGTACGTGACAAACGGTAAAATAAAATCCCAATTTTTGTGGTTTGTGGTGCATGCATGGTAAGTACGTTGGTAAGAGCATTCCTGCACTCAGTGAAGCCGTTTGCCTGCGGGTGATACGGTGTTGAGTGGCAGTAATCAGATGTTGAGTGGCAGTAATCAGATACACAAAGATGTAGTAGTTCTTCAACAATACCTGCCGTAAACTGCCATCTACAATCACTAATCACAATGCGTGGAGCACCATGACAGAGGATGACAGAGTACAGCAGGAAAGATTAACCATCAGCTGCTGTAGCCAAACCAAGCACCGCTGTCTCAGTATAGCAGTTCAAATAGCCTACACACACAATAATACTGCTACGGAATAGTATTACCGATGACGAAGAGGCGAGCAGCAAGAAGACGACGACGACGATTGGAGGCTAGTGCTGGCTGTTGCCTCTTGGCCAAGTGCAGCGTATTACGTTGTAAATATACTTGTATATAGCTTTTCATCTGCGTCTTTTTACGAAACAATACAGCGACGCAATGTACTAGACTTGGGGAAGGGACCTAGTATGTCAATACCAACTTATTCGAAGGGCAAAGTCAGCGGCTTAACTGGCTGCAAGGCACCCACAGGAGGCGCCGATGGCTGCTTATGGCACTGGCGAATGGCACTACTGGCAACCTATTGCTTTGCCATCTTCCAGAGCTTGGGCCAATACAAACACTGGTGCATTCGGTGCAGCGTCCGAGCAAAGCCAATGTCGTCTGACATGATGTCATCGTGCATGGCGCAAAGGAGAGTAGGCCTCAATGTCTGGGGTGCCACGAGGAGAAGTGAAGCACCTTCAGCAGAATAATTCTTCTTATACAATAAATCGCCAAAAATAATAAAAGGTGAGCCCAGTGCTGAACACCTAGGGTTGTCAAGAATAGTTATAATAGAAGGGTCATGCTGTTGCTCGTGCTTGAAGACAATGGCATCGGGAAACTCTGCGGAGATGGCAAGGAGGCATTCATCTAGATATATAGTGTAGTTGAGCGGAAATACAGGCGGGAAGAAATGGTATGGATAGGACCGACACTCACTCATAACTGATTAGTTTTTAGCAGTCTATGATGCGATTGACTTTCATGGAGTAGCGCCTTCTGGAAACACCTCGGTTATAAATGTCGACAAATTTTTAGGGTTGTTGAAGTGTTATTTGTGCTCCACGATTGTAAGCTATGATAACAATACCTATGTGCAAAAGAGGGGCATATGCATTGGCTTTTGTGTTGCACCTGTGCTTTGCAAGATTTTTTTAGCCAAATTGGACCGCCAGTTGCAACCAGAACTTGTAGAAAGGCATGTTTTAAAAGTGTATCAATATGTTGATGACTTTCGTGTGTTTTTTAAGTGTACCAAGTGACCAAATGCCCCTGTCAGAAGCCAATGGCATGTTAGATATTTTTGGTAATACTTCATGTTCTTTGTCTTTTACCCTTGAACTTCCCGCCAGTGGCGCGTTGCAGTTTTTAGACCTTGCTTTGTATTTTAAATGGAACGACCATGTTTGTTGGGAATATTTACGACATTCCAAGAAAAGCCTACTACATGTACCTTACGACTCCTCACACACTAAGCTCATCAAACAAGGGATTGCTTCGTTGAGCCTGAATTCGGCTTTGAGAAAGTCCTGTATGCACAAGGTCAAGCACAGTTTCAGTTTGCAGGTGTAACGTCTCAAAAGCTCGGGTTTTCCCTTCAGCCTTTCGGTGGCCGTGGGAGGTTCGATTTTAAAGAAGCTTAAAATGGGAACCGCCGCAACCGCACAGGAAAAGCGGAAACCAAAAACAGTCGTGGTGGTGCCGTACATACACGCAGTATTGCACAACGTGAAGAAAGTAGGACGCAAGCATGAGGTGGATATAGCTTTCATAGCCCCCTGTAAGCTCGCGAGGTTGTGCTTTCTAATACGTAATCGGAGCAAAAAGAAAAGTGCAAAAAAATGCATGCAAGAGACATGTAAACCCCTTTGTGACTTGCGCTACTAAGGTCGTTTACCAGATTCCGCTCCGCTGCGGTGAAGTTTACATTGGCCAAATGGGTCGATGTACAAACGACCGACTAGGAGAGCACTCAGTGCCTTTAAAGGCTGTTGCGGGTGGTATGCACTTACCTGTGCACATAAAAGATTCTGGTTGCACTCCGCTGTTTAGAAATGCCACCATTTTAAGAAAGTCTAACGACAGACTGGGAAGAGAAATTATTGAAGCTGGCCAGATATAGGCATAATCTGCCAGATGCGTCAGTGCCCCGTCAGTTGCCTTGATAGATGAAGAAATTAGGTATCTCCTTGGGTGTTAGCATATTTTACAATTTTTTGCATGTCACTACGCATGAGCTTGGTATCAGCCTTTTGACTGTGCGTGTGCGGCCCTCCACTCTCTGGAAAATCTTTCATTAAACTTCAGTTGTAAGTGAGGGTCGGTCCTATCCACACCATTTCTTCCCGCCCGTATTTCCGCTCAACGACACTACATCATGCACCAACTGGCCCAACAGTCTATGCTTCTGCGTACTTGCAGATGGAAAGCGAGATAAATAGTCAGCATTGGTATAACAGTGACCACTCTTCTATGTGATAAAAAAGTGGTATTCTTCAAGCCATAATGACCACCAAACTAATCAGCTACATGGGTCGCATGGTCCAAACAACCAGCAAAGTGAATGGTAGTCTATCACTATCCTGAAGTGGTGGCCGTACAAGTATGGTCGAAACTTGTGGGTGGAAAATATTACCACGAGGCATTCCAGTTTGGTTATAGTATAATTCCGCTCAGTCTTGGTAAGAGTACGGCTTGCCTAGGCGATGACTTGCTGGCGTACGCCATGTATCTGTACGAGTATTGCTCCAATTACCCAGACCACTACTATCAGTGTGAAGCTCAGTTGGGCCTCAGGATCAAAGTGATGCAAAATTGGAGCTGAGGTAAGCAGAAATTTTAGTTGGGAGA
Organism: Dermacentor albipictus; assembly: GCF_038994185.2. Lineage (NCBI taxonomy): Eukaryota > Metazoa > Arthropoda > Arachnida > Ixodida > Ixodidae > Dermacentor > Dermacentor albipictus. Next base: position 32,608,346 of record NC_091828.1, on the reverse strand, counting down.
ATGCAGACTTACACTCAGTAGTCCATGTGGACAGTGTGTCCTTGTGAAGGAGTGACATGAGTGGATGAGTTAGGCGTTCAAAGTCCTTGATGAAACGGCCCAAGTACAAACATAGTCTCAGGAAGCTGTGTAGGTCTTTTGACATTTCCAGCTGGTTCATCATGAATCACTGCAAGCTTTTCGGGGTCTGGGGGAATGCCTTCTTTGTCAACGACGAAACCAGAAACAAATGTTTGACACTCACTAAAGTGGCACCTTTTGGAGTTTAGAATCAGTCCAGCTCGTCAAATGCAGTCAAGAACAACTTCGAGTTGTTGGTTGTGCTCATGAAATGTCTTGCCATAAATAATGTCGTCCAGGTAATACATGCATATTTCCCATCGCGTTCAAGAATCGTTCAGATGTTGCCGGAGCATTACATAAACTGAAAGGCATTATGTTAAACTTGGAGTCCATCTGGCATTATGGAGGCAGTCTCCTTGTCTGGCAGTTGCATCAGTATCTGCCAGTAGCCCGAGCGCAGGTCGACAGAGGAGAAGTACAAAGCAGAATGTAAACAGTCAATGGCGTCATTTGTCATCTATGTGGGAGAAGATACACATCTTTCTTTGTCAGTGCAATTAGGCGTCTGTAGTCAACACAGAATCGCCATGAATCGTCTTCCTTCATGACCAATATAACTGAAGCTGCCCAGAGACCACTGGATGACGCCTTTCTGCAGCATGTCTCTAGCTTGTTCAGCAATCACTTGGCACTCGGCAGGAGAAACGTGGTACGGCTTCTGTTGTATGGACAGCGCTGTTCCAGTATTGATGTGGTGGCGTACAATGGAGTGAGGTGGTGAAGATAGACGCTCTTGTGCAAAGTCGAACACTAACACATAGCAGGCAAGGAGCTCTTGGAGCACTTGTTGGTAGGAAGAGGGGAGCAATTTCTTAATCATGCTCCTGAATTTGGAAGAGTGGTCACTGAGTGGTAAGCTTGCGTTCGTAGAATTACCAATCGCACAAATGCTGACAACACCATCTTTCTCAAGGCATGCTACCTTCAGGCTGGCAGGCAAAGTAACTGGCTCAGACATATTAACCGTCCACATGCGAGCACAACCATCTCCGACTTCGACAAGTGACTGAGGGACAAGTACATTCTTTTTTACAGTGTTGACATATTCGAGTTCAATTACAGTAATCCATGGCAGAAAGCAGCGTGGAAGTGCAACGAGGTCACTGGGATGAACACTGCGATCTGCGCAAGCATAAGTATATCAGCTGACAAGGAAAATACCTCCTGATAAAATGTTGTCAAGGCGTCAATATTTAGCATAGGTCAACAGGTGACTGGATATTGCTGCTGAGTAAAATTTCATCAGCCCTGCAGTCTAATGTTGCTCCACACTCCTGTAAGAATTAAATACAAAGAATTACGGCATGCGTGCTAGTACAGTAAGTTCAGTTCAAAATGCCTTTCCACCAACGGTTATCACAATGGAACATACTCCCACAGGACTTGACAGTTCACCACCAACTCTGTGAAATGTGGCATTTCCTTCCCAAGCAAACGTCACTTTCAGTCCGAGGTAGTTCTTGAAAGAGAGACACATCAATGATACGGAAGCACCAGTATCTACCAAAGCCACAGTATTTACACCATTGACACAAGCGCACACTTTGTTCTTTAATATGACTACAGACGGAGGCAATTGCAAAAGTGACCATCTCGCAACCTCACCTCCATTGGTCGCAACAGCCCCTTTTCCAGCGGGGGTGGCGTAGGCAAGCAAAGACGTGGAGATGGTGATTGATTTGTCCGAGTCAGCAGTGGAGTCAGGCTGCAGGCCAGTCAGGCTGAGGAGTCATTCCTTGGTGTGTACGTTTCTTCCCTAGGTAGCTGGCGAAAAGACAAATGGTTGCCAGGATACAGCTTCTTGCATGCGAAGTGGATATGCGGGATCTCACGGAGCACATTGTGGGCAATGGCAGCAATACCTGGCGATGTGTCCCTGAGGCCCGCAGCTGTAGAACACAGGTGTGCTGTGATTTTCATAGAAGTTGGGCACAGATCTCGAATGCGTACTGTAGATGGGAGACCCACACCGAAGCTGCCTGTCACATCAACATTCAAATCTCGTGAGCATTGGTGGCACACGTGGCTGGCATCTGCACCTTGAAAATGAGTAAGTTCATCTTTAACAACTCTCTGTACTAAAACAGCAAAGCTGTTAGAGGCAGATACGTACACACTTGCTATGGCAGTCATGTTGCCCAGCTGACCAGACTGGTAGAATGTGGCATGTTTTAAAAGCCTCGAACGTACGACGGTCGGACGTGGTATTGAGGTCTCCCTTAGAGATTAAAAAAAGTACACATGTTGGGCAATTCCCTTGAGTAGGTGCCCAACCTTGTCCACATCCAACATTTTTGCGTTCACAATTCCGCGAAGCTTCAGGATTTCCTCAATATAGGTAGTACACATCTCTCCTCGTAACTGCGCTCATAATGAATGTGTCTGCTCAGCCTTTTTCTTTTTCGAAAGTGAATTACCAAAGCACTTCTTGATCTCTTCAACGAAGCTGTCCCAAGTTGTGAGCACGCCCTCGTTCTTGTTGAACCACATAAGGGGTGTTCCGGCAAGGGAAAGACAATCTTAGAGAGCTGCGCAGATGTGCTCCGTTCATTGTGGTGGCTCACCCTCTGGTAGTGTCTCAACCAGTCTCTGACGTCCCCATTCTCTTTGCCTGAGAATGTGAGCGCTTCTCGATGTTGGCCTTGGAGCTAGTCTGCAATCTCGTTTTCTCTTCCAGAGGTCAGTTCCTGCAGGAGACTGTTTACAGCCGTAGTGGATGTCTTCTCTTCATGTTGTAACATGAACATTCAGAGAAGCCAATAATAAAAAAAGAACATACTTTGCAGTGCCGATAAAAGACCCATGTACAGCATAACTACAAGGAAAGCCTGTTACAATAAAGCTATCTTCCAATGGAATTTTGTGTTTTGTAAAACAGACAACCAATGAAACCAGCAGTCTAAATGTAACAGTTATTCTTCCTCTGGGCCCATATTCTGTAAAGCTTTGGTTTTCGAATTCAGTTTGGCGGTGGCGTCATGTTTGTGTGATCCGCTGACATAATGAAAACAAGCGGAAGCATAGAGGCCAATCAACGTGCAGGTATTTTATGGATGTGAATGTTGCAAATTAAAGGAAAATATAGCAAATTATGAATGTTTCTTGAGAAAGAAAAAATAATACATTTATGTTATTGATGAGGTTTATGTTTTTCATTATGGAACGTGTGTGTGACATACTGGCGGTGAGTGATTTAGCATATTTTGATTACTGCCGTTGACCCATTTATGCCGCATGGTGGGACATTGTGCGCTGGCTTGCCATTTCGAGGAACCGTTGCTTGACCACCACCTTTTCGTATGTCGTCCTTGGAAATTTCACCATTTCTTTTTCTTGAAGCCATGATTTTTATGGCTTCAGCAAAAAACAAAGGCTGACTGACGGCTGGAACAGGGCGAAAGTTTGCTTGTTGGCCACGCACTGTTGGAAACTTCCAGTCACAAAAAAGTGCAATGTGCGCAGTATTCTGGCCGCAGTATCAATGCCGCTAGTGCGTTGCGGTCCCAAACCAACCTCAAGCTTCTCGCACAGGCAGTGAACTGGCCCTTTTGATAGCCTCAATTGCCTCCTGAATTCTTCGTCTCCCATATCAAACATGCCTTGTTGATGTCAAGGTCGTCATTGTCTCTCACGGACGCTCGCTAAAAGCAGGCGCCACAAAGATCGCCATCTATGCCATTTTGCTCTCAACAATGACCTCGCCAGAGCACATGGCACGCACAGGCTCTGCACACAGCACACGACGCTTCAGATCACACCGAAGCACCTTGCGTCACTTTGCTTCATAGCAGACGGCAAATTAGGTTTTCGCATGATTGATAAGTGCGTGACATCACCATAATATGTGTGCGTGCCAAGAGGCAACGGCATCTCCCAGGTGGCGACCAATTGCTGCTCACAAAGCGAATCCTTCGGAAACAGAAGCACTACAGAATACGGGCCCTGGCCAGTAGAACAGCCTTCCCTATAGCACTGAAGCCTCAACACTTGTAGCGCATACAAGAAACGCAGTGGTTTGAAGGAGCTGCCAAGTTGAAATTCAAGCTATTTCTAGTTGCAGGCATTTACCAATAACACCATCGCAACACACTACAGTAGTTTTCAGTGGAACCCTCATGCTGCAGTGTTTTCCCAGATTGCATGTTGTGCAGAGGATTCACATTGATTAAGACAAAAAGACTGTCACAATTCAGGGCCTAATAAACTATTCATTTAGTTTTATAGTAGTCCTGCATACCACTGTACGTGGTTCAATATGACTGCAGTAAGCATCTGGCCCAGTCTGGAGTGATTTACTATAAAGTGGATCTGTGTACCACGGAATTAGCAACAGTATAGTGACCCAGAAAAGGAATATCACAGACAAGTATATAAAGTGGGTGACGGTTGCATTTCGGGGCAGGATGGGAGGGGCTAAGGTTCCATTATTCTCTGTTAAGTTTCCCATGCTTGGTGCATAATAATACAATTATTACCTTGAGCAGGCCCTTGGTTTCCCTGAAGGCGTGCACCATCCTGGACTCATCACCTGAGGCAGGCGCTCAAAGGACGTGCGCCTTTGTTCATAGGCAGGGCGCCGGCCGGAAAAACTGGGAGGGAGGAGTGCTGAAGCCCACACAGCAGGCTAAGGCTTCCCACCTGCTGTAAGTTCAGGCGGCTAGGTGTACGTTTGGCTTCAAGGTGCTGACACTTGAGCAATATCTTCACGGTTATAGTAAGAATATACAAATTTGTTAGACAAAGGGCCTAGTAACACTCATTCTCAAAGATCTTATTATTGTGAAATGTGCATGAGGGTGTTGGAAGGAATCACATTTCCATAGCCTTAGCATGAACCACAAACCCAGTTGAAATATCTGCATCAATCCCATACTGTTAGATTACATTTGATTGGACAGCCATGACTACAGTATGTTGCATGAATACTGCAAGACCTGAATGCACTCCATAGAAATGAATATAAGGACTGTGCACAACATCGATTTCAAAGCAGAGCGCCTCCAGATGTCAAGAAAAAAGCCCAAAATCATGTTGTTACAAGTGCACGCTGCAAATGGATGTTTCACTTCATTGCCACATTATTCAGAAAGTGAATGCATAATGCACATCCGTACTGTTGTGCTGGACACTGCAGAGCGTGCTAGAAGATAATGAAGAGAAAGCCGCGCAAAAAGATTGGTCCATCTCGTGAACCGATGCAACTACTAGAAAGTATCAGCTCCAAGCAGGCTCCAAATGATAAAGACAGAAAGGTCAACTTTTAATACTCATGGTGCATGCTTCTTTGCCAAAATGGTTGTTCTCAACATAACAAGCCACTCCAAAGTTACATTGTGGCAACCCCCTGACAACATGTGCTAATGCAAAATGCGTTGAAAAGTGGCACTAAGACACAAGTGTGATTTTGCATTTCAGCCAGAGAATTTATATTTCACAAACACATGACAACATCTATTACAGAAAGAATTCACATCAGCATTGCAAGGGTACTGTTACAAACAACACAGGGTAGCATTTACCTAGCTGTCCAGCCTATCACATTTCACATGGCAGAATTACACTTGCTGGAGTGTGCTTTATGTGTGTCCATCAAGAATACTGCCATGGTTGCCCTCATCAAGAATGTGTAAGCTATTTGAGGATTTCCCCAAACTCGTGCACCAGATGAAAACGTCCTGCACTAAAACAAAGGTACACAAGCTCATAGCATGTAATGTGCACAAAGTCTAACATTTCTTTCACTAAAGTGTCATTAAAATATAAATAAAGGCACAGTTATAAAGAAGTTGCCCTTACCTCATGCCCAGCACATCATACATTAGTTTTACATGTGTGACTCACTGTGAGCGCTTCCCTCTGTTATATTGCAAATGTGTGCAAGAATCCTTTTCTCTCAAACTAGTTTCTAGTTTACGCATACACATGCGTCAGCATGAAGTGTCAATTAGGAATAAAGTGAGTGGGCACCTTCCTACTCATTGCTTGGCCTGCCCGGGTAAGCCGATCCTGAAAGAAGTTAAGATTGTGCCAGTGCCGAGATAGCCGGGCATGAGAGTTACGCGAGGTGTGTCATATAAGAAGGAAGGGAGATGATGGTGTCGGTGACACCTCAGTTTATATGTACAACAACGAGATGAGGTTTATTGATGAACGTAGTTAGGTTGTGTGTTGCTTGAATAGAAAGTTTTTGCGTGGTTATGCTTTATCTGCGCACGCGCAGTGGTATATTTCTGGGATGTACTTATAAGTGGTCTTTGTAGAATAAAGATTAGTTGCAAGTCTGTGCCTGTCATTGTGTGCTCTCTCTCCGTGGTCTTTTGTTTGCACATTTAAAATATTGTTTGCTAATATGCACAAACTCGTCTAACAAGAAGTTCTTCCAAGCTAGTTTCTAAAAGTGCAGTGAAAATATGGGTTTCAAGAATATCTGTCTACAGCTGTAAGACACATTGAAGGCATTGACACAAATCTCTGGAGGGAATCATCATTTATGACGGCCAATAAGAAACAGACAAAAGGAATGGCACTCACAAAATGATGAAACATAAATACCGAAACTCTTCCATGGTCCACTGCATAGTCAGACAGGAATTGCATGAAACTGCCCTCTCCCAAACACACCATGCATAGCTCTACCTGCTGCTAGCAGCCATGGGTCCTGTGAATGCCCTCTTTTATTCCTCTTTTGTCGCCAAGGCACTCAGCTGTGCTCCCTAAAGCACCTCTCCTTCTCCTCAGTCACTCTCTATCAAGCTCATCTTAAGTGCTGCCTCTGGCCTCTGGCCCCACCAGCGAAATTTTGCAACAGGATGAAATAAAATGTTGCTCATCGCACCAGAAACTATTATTCCAGACTGAAAAATATGCAATTAAAGGCAGCACTATGTCCCAACATAAACAAAGGAGTATGTAAACTGTAGTTGTTGCAAAAAAGAAAAATCTGAAATTTATGGAGACCCAAGCACATAATGTAATGAGTGCACTGTGGTGTTGCCAATTTCAGACAATACTTCTTAATTACTGCCTTAGGCTACGAGTAATTCAGCTTTCTCAAGGCAACTGTAATCCATATTCTTCTTTTCATGGGGTTTACAAGCATAAAGTATGTGCAGCCAAACTCTATTGCAGCTAACCTACAACAGGCTGAATATTTTACAAACAAAAGAGGTCATCGTCCAAAGCTAAACCTTAAACAGTTTTGTTACGAATTCATTAGACCCACATTAGCTAAACTTTACATAAGCATGCTATTTGATCTGCATTTCTATATTTCTATATATAGAGTGAATAATATGTAATCAAAGACAAGATTATGTCCCAATATTGCATGCATTATACTCTTTTTCTGCATGTTTCTACAGAGCCTCAACACTAAATATATGTACATAAAGATAGTAAAAAGCTTGTCTGCAAGGTTGTCCACAGGCTTTGTCAACATGTGAAACTTAAATATGCTAAATCACTTTAGACTGGTATAAAAAATTCTTTAAAAACCTTCTTTTCATTAAATTGGTGGGAAAATGTTTATGATTACTGGAGAAAATGAGAGACACACCTCCCTTTTATGAATTCTGAGCAAAAACATAATGAAAGCGATAGCGGCAAGCAGGTTTCCCTTATTCATGACAAACTGCGAATTGATAACACCTACTACATGTGAGATGATGCATCGAGTACACAGGCGCCAGCACCTATCAGCACAGGTGATAGTTCTGAAAGATAGCGGTTGCAGGACCAAGCACAAGAACTATGCCTGTTGGCTCTAAATGCCAGAAGTATTAAGGATAAAACTAATGCCCTTGAACTACTACTCATTTCCTATGACCCGCACATTCCTGTTCTTTCAGAAACATGGTTACATGATCAAATAAGTAATGATGAAATTATTCCCCCTGGCTATCATGTTTTTACAAGGGATCGTGGTTCAAGGGGCGGGAGTGTCGCAGTTATTGTTAAGTCCTTTTTCCAGGTCACTGTCCTTGACCAAATTCCAGATCACGAAAGCTTATTTTTATACGTGTCATGCTGGGGCTTGACCTTCTTATTATGTGCAGTTTATCGCGCTCCTGATTCTCAATTAACATTTCTTGAAAGCTTATATGATCACTTCTTAACCAAGCTTGAAAACAATGTGATTATGACGGGGGATTTCAATCTACCAGGCTTGGACTGGAGGAGTTTAGCTCACGAGAGCTGTGCTTCTGGTGATTGAATTGTGGATCCCATGTTAGCTTTACACCTTAACCAAATTGTGCGTGACTGTATCCATAAAAAATGCTCTTAGATTTGTTCTTTATCAGTAGATTGTTCTCTAATGGTGAACTCAGAGCTGAGCCTCGTGTTTCTGATCACCATTTGCTTTTTTTTCTTGTCCTACTGATCGCATTGAGAGTGCTCGAAATTTTTCTGTTGCCTACGTCTATGATTTTGACCGCGCTGACGACGCTTCTATTATTATTCGGATGATGTACTGCTGCGTACTAATGAGGGTCATGTACACAGTTTATGGGAATGCCTCAAGGAAGGCACCTTATTTTCTATCACAAATTTTGTACCTCGACGAAGAGTGAGAAATAAGTGTCGAGACCCTCGGGTAAGTCGCGATATTATTCATTTGAAGCGGAGACTTCAACGTCTTAGGCGACATCATTCTATATTTTCTCAGCATTTGCAGGATTTAAAAGATGAATTAGCACAGAAACTGTCCACTTCAAAATCCCACTATTTTAAGGTTACTCTTCCACCATTCATAAAAACAGATCCCAGCAAATTTTGGAGTTACCTTGGTCATCAAAATGAGGTCATAAAAGAGAAATTAAAAGTGATGATAGGAACCTCGTTACCGATGAGAAGGAAATAGCTCAGCTCTTTAATGGATACTTTCAAACTGTTTTTGGGGGCCTTTCAGATATGGTATTTGATGAACCGAAATGATCCATCGATATAGCGAGGTTCCTGTCATTACCACAGAAGGGGTTTTGTCTTTGCTTCGTAAAATAAATATTCCGAAAGGTCATGGTCTTGACGGCATTCCAAGTGCTTTTTTGAAGCATTATCCGGACCAGATCTCGGAACATCTTGCTAAAATTTTCACTTTTCTCTACAAACCGGTGAGTTGCCTAAGGATTGGAGGAAGTCTTGTGTTGTACAAATCCATAAAAAAGGGGATCAGTTACTCGTGACTAATTACCGACCGGTATCAATTATTTCTACATCCTGTAAACTCCTAGAGCACAGCGTGACCCGCTTTATAAATGACTTTTTAAAGGAAAAGAACATCCTACCAACTTTTCAACATGGATTCAGGGAGGGCATGTCAAACACTACTCAACTAGTTACAACGGTTCATGACTTTCTCAGCGTACTGGGTAACTCGTGACAGATCGATGTTCTCTTTCTGGATATGGCGAAAGCTTTTGACAAGGTACCACATTCAAAGCTTCTTTATAAATTGCGGTTGATTGGTCTTCCGCTGTATCTTGTAGAATGAGTCAGAGCATACTTAAGTGGTAGAATGCAGTCTGTTGATGTGAATGGCACCCTTTCTGAATCACTTGCAGTTACCTCCGGTGTTCCTCAAGGTAGTGTGTTAGGGCCTTTGCTATCTTTAATATATATATAAATGATTTAATAAATGTCATTCCACAATCAGTGTCAATAAGAATGTTTGCAGATGACTCATCTGCGTTGCATATAAAGAAATAGCATAAATAGCAGACCATCAATTGCTTCGACAATCTTTGCTCAAAATATGTCACTGGTGTGAAGAATGGAATATGGGTTTAAACATTGTAAGGGTATGCTTCTCCGAGTTACGCGAAGAAGAAATGTTAGCTGTTACCATTATTGCCTCCACAACGGTCACATTAGCGAGGTCTCGCAATATAAGTATCTAGGATAACTCTTCACAACCGATTAACCTGGGGCACTCATATCTCTGAGATCTATTCAACTGCATTCTCGAAGCTCTGTTTCTTGAGACGAAAATTACACCATACTCCTAGTCATATTAAGCTCTTCGCTTATAAAACTTTCATCAGGTCCGAACTTGAATACTCCTCCGTAATTTGGGACCCGCACAAGGAAGACATCTATCAATTAGAGCTTGTTCAGAGAAAGGCAGTACTTTTCATTTTTCATAAATACAGAGGGTCAGACTCCCCAACACAGCTTATGAAGGACAATAATATCCCATTGCTTAATACACGTACAAAGCTGAACCACATTTCTTTCCTTCATAAAATTTTGGCAGGGAAAGCTTAGCATTGCTCTCCCTTCATTCCTCAGGCACTCCACTACTCGAAAGGCCCGCCATAATAGGGAACATTCATTACAGCCTATTTTTGCGAAAACAAACTCATTCAAGCACAGTTTCTTCCCTCAAACAGTAGCTGATTGGAACGCGCTTCCTGAATCGGTTTTTCGCTCTCCTGAAGTGGAACAGGCCCTTCAAACTTTGTTTCTTCAGTAGAAAGGAAACAACTTTCTTATGACTAATTTCAATATTCCTTACTTTTCATTTCTGCTCTGTCATCTTTTAATTATTTATTCTGTTGTATGTCACATGCAATGTAATTTTTTTTCTTTTTCTGCGTGTACGTGCTGTTATTATTTGTGTTTTCAAGGCCCTCCTGTTTGGGCCAATCTGGCGTGCAGTATTGTGAAATAAATAAAACTTCCTTGTCGCTACATCAGTTGGTCATCATGAATTCTACATTATTTTCTCGCGTTCTGACCGTTTTGGAGCAGGAAATGTTCTCAAAAAATTTATGTGGAGTCCTTGCCTCCTGTGAAATGAAATATGGTCTTTCTCTACGAAAAAGCACACAAGTAGACATCATTGCAATTGATTACATAATGCGAGAGCTTCACTATGATAGCACCACTTTTCTTCCATATTTTAATATTTTCTGGGTTACGAAGCTACCTCCTGCAATTAAGAGAGGCTGCATTGATATTTGTCGGTGAGACGGTCAATGAGCTCCCGCTGGCCAAAAATATTAGAGGCACGACCGCCGATGCATATCGCGGCAAAGCCAACCCAGAGCTTGATCGGGACTTCTCAACCGAAGAGATACGCACGGCCCTTCAGAACCTAAACAGCAAGTCAGCGCCGGGGCCGGATGGCGTAACTAACAAGGCACTAAGAAACCTCGACGAAACCTCAATCGAAACTCTCACAGAGGAAATCAACAACATCTGGAGGAATGGAGCACTACCAGAAGACTGGAAAACGGCCCTTATCGTGCTCATCCCAAAGCCTGGCAAGGCGCCCAACATCAATAACCTCAGACCTATCTCGCTGACGTCTTGCGTCGGCAAGGTAGCCGAGCACGCGGTCCTAAACAGGCTCTCAAAACATCTCGAAGATAAAGATGTCTACCCCGCAGCAATGATCGGCTTTAGACCCGGGCTATCCACCCAAGACGCCATGAAGCTCCTCAAGCATCAGATCATTGACGCAGACACGAGAGACGCGAGAGTAATCCTAGGGCTAGACCTCGAAAAGGCATTCGATAATTTATCACATGACTACATACTGGACACGATCTCCAACCTCGACCTCGGCACGAGACTCTACGCTTATACAAAATCATTCCTGAGTGACAGAACGGCCACCCTCCGTCTAGGGGAAATCAAGTCCCAGAAATACAAACTCGGAGGCAGGGGCACCCCGCAAGGTTCTGTCATCTCTCCGACGCTTTTTAACCTTGCGCTAGCCGGCCTAGGCAAGAAATTGGATCAAATTGAGAACGTCAAATACACGATATACGCCGATGACGTAACGCTCTGGGTCCCCGGAGGTAGCCTGGGATCAATTGAAAGCGCTCTGCAGGAAGCGATCGACGTGATCGAGGAATACCTCGCTCCCACTGGCCTGCGATGTTCGCCTGCGAAGTCAGAGCTCCTCGTCTACAAACCATCGAGGAGCGGTCCCAAACCAAAGAACGAAATCAGAGACACACACGTCGTTACTCTAAGAACAAAAGACGGAGGAACCATTCCACACGTCAGCAAAATCAGAGTCCTTGGGATGTTCATTGAGAGCAACGGCTCTAACGCAGCTACAGTGGAGAAGATCGTGACAAAGTCGAATAATGCCTTGAATCTCATACGACGCGTAGCCAACAGACAACACGGCCTTAAGGAAGAAAATCTCCTCAAGCTAACACACGCCTTTGCGCTATGCCACTTCACCTACGAGGCGGCCATGCACAGATGGAAGGTAGCGGAGAAGGACAAACTCAACGTACAACTGAGGAAGCTAGTCAAACAAGCGCTGGGAATCCCCAAGAACACCGAGACAGACCTCCTGCTGCAACTGGGGGTACACAACACACTTGAAGAAATCGCCGAAGCTCAAGAACGGGCTCAATGGACAAGACTCTCTGGAACCAAACAGGGTAGAGAAATCCTAGCCAAACTAGGCCATGACACCACAGTAATCGAGACTCTATATCAAAGCGTTCCGACGGACACACGCAACTCCTACACGGTTCGCCCACTGCCGCGGAACATGAACCCCACGCACCATCAACCCAGAAGGCTGGCACGCGGATCGTTCATCCTGCGCGAAATACGTGATAAGAGAATCCTAGCCTGTTTCGTTGACGCGGCACAGTACCCAACCAGGAAGGCCTTCGTTGCCACCGCGATCAACAAGCAAGGTCAAGTGAGAAACGCTCTCACAGTCAAGACCCACAAGTCCGATATAGCAGAACAGGTTGCCATCGCTCTCGCGCTCACAGACCCGACCACCACCCACGTCTACAGCGATTCACGCTCAGCCGTCAAAGCCTTTCAGAAAGGAACAGTTGCAAGACAAGCACTACAAATAATCAATCGATCCGCACCGCTGCAGCATCACACCATCTGCTGGTTCCCGGCACACCTCGGAGAGATCGAGGACGCCCCTCGCAATCTCAATGAGATGGCTCACAGGAGCGCGCGAGACCTAACCTTCCGCGACGCCACCTATTCTGGTCGTGACCATCCCAGCGAGAATCGGGACCCTCCCTCCACATATAACGAGATCATAAAGCACTTTTATCTAGACCGCAGAATATACAGCACACCTCACAATAAGCTCACCAGGCCTCAAGCCCTGACGTTCAGAATGCTTCAAACAAACACGTACCCCACGCAGAACAGACTACATCACTACATGCCTGACCTATACAAAACATCACATTGCGAAAATTGCCATAGTACACTAGACGTACATCACTTGCTCTGGCCGTGTGGTCGGACCCACGCAAACAAGGATCAAGACTCCGCCAGGCTACAAGACGCATTACGCAGCACGGACCTGGCGGAGCAGCTCTGGGCTGTCCAGCGAGCCCACGATGCGGCCAGGGAGTTACAACTCCCGGTCCCAACGTGGGAGTAGCCCGCTCTATGGGACCTTGCGCCCCGTAGCTCGCAGGACCTTTCTATAAAGTTACTCCATCCATCCATCCATCCATTGATATTTCAGAAGTGTTGTCCAATAATGCAGCTTCTGCAAGCTAAGTTTTGATTATTACACTTTATGAATAACTTTTTTTTCATTTGCTTTTTGCCATAGAAGCCCCATTAATTTATTGATATAAGCAAGAGGTTCAATTTAGCTCACAATGTTATTTAAATAACATGGTCATAATTCTACAATGGTACAAGGGACATATTCAAAAGGTTCATGCAAATTAGAAACTAGAACAATAAACTAATCAAGTCTGATATTACCAATCAAGTGTGTTTAAGCCAGGCTCATTACTTGTATAAATCTGTACATAGGAGAATATCACTAATGAAGGAGTGCTCCCACACAAAACAGTAGATACACATACATGAGCGGGTACTTGCAAGCACCTTCAGACGGGAGAACCAGGAAAGATTACGCAGTGGTTATTTCAGCGGCTACAGGTTCCTGCTTGTTTCCACGAACACGAACCACACCTCCTGCCATCTTGGATCCATAGTTGCCTGCCCAAAATTGAGTGTCACAACCATAGTGCTGGAACTTAACAAAGCGCACCCCTGATGGGTAGTCGCGAAACACATGTGTGACCTGCAAATAAACAAAGTAAATTAATAAGCAAAGAGAAGGATCCCTGTGACTGGTTATAAGTTGAAAAAAAAATGCATAGCTTTTAACAATGTTTTTCATAGTAACGGTATCTGTTACAACCACTTTGGCAATACAATGTGCTAAAATAAAGTGTGGGGTGTAATCAACATTACACATCTAATCTTAACAAGGTGATGAGCCAGGCACATTTCTATTTGCATGAACTTCAATTAAAGTTATTCAATATGTGTTGAAACTACAAACTGATAATGTCTGTGTCATTTAAAATTTTCACATTTGTCGCTCTATGCAGTACATCCCTTTCATAAGCAACTGTCCATGAAACACCTCTGACACATTTCTTGCTTCTTCAATATTGCCACGTAGCCTGCATTCAAGTACCACACAGATCACTTTAGACACTGCAAACGTTGCAACAAAGCGAAACGCCATCAGTGTCCACCACGACACGCGGTGTGTGCCTGCCTGCCAGCCTGCGTGTGCACGAGCTCCCACCGAGCTACTGCTCCACAAATGGGACACGACTGCACGTGGTTTCATCAAGAGAGGCCGCAAACGGTGTTCAAGGCCAGTGGCTCATGGCAGAGGATGTTTTTCGTCTTCCTTCGCTGCGCAGGCGACAGAGTGATCATCTTTAGCTCTGGGCACAAGTTCGCCCCTTAATAAGTAGTTAATCTTTATAAACCTGTGTTGACTAAAGTTGTTACAATATCATTAAAAAAATTAATGAAAGTAGCATACCAAGTGTAATGTTTTAAATTATTCTGCAAGTTTCATTTTGCACTATGACTTAACGAATTAAACATTAAGAATATTTTCGGTACAGGAACAGATTTCGTGTGCAATGTGTTTTGAAAACACCCAGGCGCTGTGTCAAACAGGCAGAACAAGAGTAGTGCACCACACGAGTACATATTCAAGCTTTTAGAAGCACTCTTTTTTCCTAACCGGCTTCACAAGTATATTTGCATTTTCAACACAGGCCTAAAAATATTTATTAACCACACTGTTAATTTTTTTTTCTTTCTGGCTTGCTCTAGAACTACTAGTACGTGCAGGGAGAGCACCCAAAGCTAGTTTCACACCATTTGCTATCCAAGGGTAAAACTTGTAAGCTTGTTATGGCAACCTGAAATAGGTGCCTAGCACAAAAGAATGCCAATGTAAGTGCATGTTTTCTCAGCCCAAGTCATTTGACTTGAAATGCAAAGCACCATGCCTCTGTAAAGCCAGTTGATATTGCAGAGATGACAACCACGACTGGGGCACTTCATGGGACGCAGCCATGCGAGTTTCAGAGCTTAATTAGTGTGCAGAAAGGGGACACAAGCAAACATGCCAGACTACAAATTATCACATCTGGCTTTCTCCCGCCCTTTCCAATTTAGATAAAGCTCAGAACCAGTCATGTTGCAGAACCTGGCCAAAGGAGCTTGAAACACATATCTAAGGTACAATTATCTTCATCGTGTATCTGAGATGATATCTTGGTGTGTGCAGGCAGAGTGCTTGGAAGGGATGTTGAGCCAGGCTGCTGCACAGTAGTAGCAAGAATCAACAGAGCCGTCTGGCAGCTGACAGCCACACTGTTAGGTTTTCTGTGCTGCGAAGGCTACAAATACAAATAAAAGGAGAGGAAAGTTCCAAAACTGCTGACCAGTTTTCATTCACAGATACCATTTCACTTGAATCTATGCACCCATTTTTATTACGCAAATGATTAAACTTCAGGGTCACTGAGGCTGACCTCAAACCTCAACATAGCAAACATGCATAAAAGTAATTACTGCATATACTGAAGTAAATCTAAAAATTTTCTCACCAATATTAACATGCAACGAATATACACCTAGAATAAATATTGTACATAATGATGGTATTTTCGAGCATGATGCAACTCAGTTATGGTTAGGCTCAACCATACTTTGTTTATTCAGAAATTCTCAGCCAAGATCTATTACACTATGTTTCATGTGCCATACGGTGCAATCAAATGAACCTTCTGTCATGTACGTCCTTTATTTCATGAAATCTTTGGCGCATGCACACACACGCAGTCTGCGTTCCGTCCCGCCGCACCGCACGTGGCTTGCTCCGCCGATTACTTCACTCACTTGGTTCGGTGTCACGCGCTGACCGCACACACATGCCTCCCATGTTCTCCCTCCCCACCACACACCATTGCCTACCGTCCTGTGCCTTCGACTCTACACAGTCGCCTACCGTCTCGTGCCCTCCGACTCTATGCCACCAGGCGTAGGCCCGGTACTCAGCCACAACAATCCTTCTGAAATCGAACCCCAAGCAGGTCGTGACGAAATTTTATGCATATGCGATGTACCCGATAACCTGCTTTTTCATGTCTTGTGATACTACAATGCCAACTCATCAATGTCGCCGGTTGGCGACATGATCGCTGCGAGCAGGGATCCCCAAGCTATTGCTTTCGGGTATTCAATCACTTACACGCGATTTCGCGTCTTGTCAGCCGCCGCGTCGGAGGCCATCTGTTGTGCTGCGCAAGGTGAGGTTGGCCCAGTGCGTGTCCTGCGCCGACTCTCGCAATAGTGATCGTATCCCTGAATGCAACTATATATTTTCAAGCTGGCAACGCATAAATGGGCCGACAATGCCAAGCGTGCGCCGGCCTTGCCAGGCGCTGCCATGCTGGTAGCTTGTTTACATTTGGCCAGCTGTACCGGCGTTCGATTTTGCAAACTTCAGGCAGGTTTGGGTTGTCTTGGGATCCCAGCCCACGTGACTTCCTATCAGAACCAGAACTAGTTGGCTGCCAGAACTCCGTAAATTGAAGAGGCCCACTCTCGTTGCTGGGCCGGGAGGGTTTGGTTGGGCGTTGCAGTGGTGTGCGGAGATGAATAGACAAAGGCCAAATCAGCTGCTGCTTGTGCAATACGCAGTGGTGGCGCTTAGCGCAGGCAATGTCAAGTGTGTTCCATGATAGGGCCTGCTACCTTCGCCATTTCTTGGAGGTTTGCGAAGCTCATGCTGGCTGTTAGGGCTTGCAGTGATGATGATGATATGTGGTTTTTAATGGCACGAGGGCCAGTTATGGCCAAAGAGGGTCATGACGGATGGTAATTTTAAGGATGTGTTGTAAATGGCATGGACATTGAATTCATTATGGTAGGTGTGACATGGCTGTATAACAACCTAAACACTGTCGCTGTAAATGGCGTAAAATATACAGGTACTAAAATAATGACACTGATTAGTTAGGGATGTGGACGATGGCAATTGTGCTTTGGTAAAAACATACAAAAACGAAACAACAGTTACACTAGAGCACCAAGACGGACCTCGAATACAAGGGCTGTTAATCACGCGTTAAAATTTCCTGGCCAAATTATTTTCAGGGTGTTGGTTTTGGCTAAGAAATCTAAGACTATTTGCAGATTAAAAAGCGGTTCATCACTAAGAGAAAATGCAAGGTGAGGAGGTATATTTTCCCGATATGCAGAAGAGAAATACTTTTTCCTCTCTGTTTCTATTACTGGATAAGAACATGGAAGACTGTCTACAAGTCGGACAATCCCCCCCAGTAAAGAGGTAGGAGTGGATACTGTAAGCGTGTCCTATTCTTAATTGGCAAAGAAGTACTTGATCGTACCATGCTGTTTTCTCACTTATCCAATTCCGTATTTTTGGTTTTACAATGTGTAGCTCATTCAATGTTTGTGTATCCCACTCTCCTTGCCAATGACTCCTCAGTTTACACCGTAGAAAAGACTTTAGGTCTGTGGAAGGTATGGGGACATTATCATCTGTGTTGCTAAAACTCACTGACGTAGTGTTTTCGTAAGCAGCTACGTTGCTTTTCATGACTTTATGGCCTGGTGCCCAGCATAAGACAATCACTCGGTTGCACATATATGCAGAGCACAACAAGTGATACAACTCATTTAAAATGGAATTATGTTTCATAAACTAATTAGGGCTCTCACAACATTTAATGAGTCTGTGAAGACAACAGACTTAGCGACATTTCTGAGCCTCATGTGTTTATTAGCCGAAAGTGTAGCATATGCTTCTGCTATAAAGATACTGGTGTGTGGGTTTAGTGCCCCAGATGTTGAAAATGAGAGTCCGAGAGCTGCGTAAGCAACACCAGCAGGAGACTTTGAAGCATCTGTGTAAAATTCATCACAGGAATACAGTACTTCTCTTTAAGTTCAAGAAAATGTGATTGTATGTGAGCCTCTGGTGCTCATTTTGGTATTTCTAAGAAAGAGATGTCACCTTGGGTAGTTTGCCACTCCCAAGGCAGTGGAAGCCGAGTAGGAGCCATTAGGATATTCTCTAAAAGAGATACCTTCATTTTTTCTGAGAGTGCTTCCAACCGGAGGGACAGAGGAGGCCGGATACCTGAGCAGTTATGGAACAGCCTGGCCGTGGAGAAGTCGTGAATAATGAATGACAGTCGTGAATAATGAATGACAGTCGTGAATGACATGGATGATCCACAGGTGATTTCACCTTCAAGGCATACGAAAAACTTAAATATGTATTTTGGTATATAGAGACCATTCATTAGATTCAACGTAAAGGCTTTGCATAGGACTAGTTCTAAAGGTGCCTGTTGCAAGGCGGATACCTAAGTGGTGGATAGGATCTAGCATTTTAAGAGTACTAGGTCCAGCAGAATTATAGACTATGGCTCCATAGTCAAGGCGTGTTAATATTAGACTTTTGTACAACTTTATGATTACGAGAAAGCGTTTGATTCTGTCGAAACCTCAGCAGTCATGGAGGCATTACGGAATCAGGGTGTACACGAGCCGTATGTAAAAATACTGAAAGATATCTATAGCGGCTCCACAGCCACTGTAGTCCTCCATAAGGAAAGCAACAAAATCCCAATAAGGAAAGGCGTCAGACAGGGAGATACGATCTCTCCAATGCTATTCACAGCGTGTTTACAGGAGGTATTCAGAGACCTGGATTGGGAAGAATTGGGGATAAAAGTTAATGGAGAATACCTTAGTAACTTGCGATTCGCTGATGATATTGCCTTGCTTAGTAACTCAGGGGACCAATTGCAATGCATGCTCACTGACCTGGAGAGGCAAAGCAGAAGAGTGGGTTTAAAAATTAATCTGCAGAAAACTAAAGTAATGTTTAACAGTCTCGGAAGAGAACAGCAATTTACAATAGGCAGCGAGGCACTGGAAGTAGTAAGGGAATACATCTACTTAGGACAGGCAGTGACGGCAGATCCGGATCATGAGACAGAAATAATCAGTAGAATAAGAATGGGCTGGGGTGCGTTTGGCAGGCATTCTGAGATCATGAACAGCAGGTTGCCATTATCCCTCAAGAGGAAAGTGTATAATAGCTGCGTCTTACCAGTACTCACCTACGGGGCAGAAACCTGGAGGCTTACGAAAAGTGTTCTACTCAAATTGAGGACGACGCAACGAGCTATGGAAAGAAGAACGATAGGTGTAACGTTAAGGGATAAGAAAAGAGCAGATTGGGTGAGGGAACAAACGCGAGTTAATGACATCTTATTTGAAATCAAGAAAAAGAAATGGGCATGGGCAGGACATGTAATGAGGAGGGAGGATAACCGATGGTCATTAAGGGTTACGGACTGGATCCCAAGGGAAGGGAAGCGTAGCAGGGGGCGGCAGAAAGTTAGGTGGGGGGATGAGATTAAGAAGTTTGCAGGGACGGCATGGCCACAATTAGTACATGACCGGGGTTGTTGGAGAAGTATGGGAGAGGCCTTTGCCCTGCAGTGGGCGTAACCAGGCTGATGATGATGACAACTTTATAAGCCATCTCCTGTCACTTCCCCAGGCTGCAGTGTCCATGACAATAGCTTCAGCAGATTCATAGTCTTGAGGCACTTTGCCTTAAGATACTTCAGGTGTGGCCCAAAAGTTAGCTTACTGTCTAAAAGGATCCCTAAAGATTTGTGTTCTCGGCTCAGAGATAACCATTCTCCATTGAGACCTATTACGGGGTCTGCCAGTATACCTCTCTTGTTAGAGAACAGGATGCACATACTTTTTTGAGGATTTAGTTTAAAACAGTTTTCATTCGCCTACTTAGACGGTTTATTTATACAAAGCTGTATTCGTCACTCGCAAATACTTAAATTACATGATTTGTAAACCTATATGAATGTCGTCCACATACGCAGGATAAAATATAGTATGTGGTATGGCAGTCTGGATCGAGTTCATTTTGACAATAAAAAGAGAGCAGCTCAGCACATATATGCTCAGCACGTGTATGCACATAGGCATATGTTTTATTTGTCAAAGCTCAGAGTAATTTTTTTTTCTTCGTCTCCATTTCTCGAAAGCTACTGACTGAAAATTATTTGCATAGGAATACATATGAGAGGCACATGCTGTTTGCAGAACAAGCAAAATAATTGTCCTCCAAGGCAACTACAAAAACATAGCAGAATGAAAGCCGACACTGCAGCCACAATGCACGTGCAATCACCACGCTGCACAAAACCACAAGGAATTTATTCTCAAGACATAAATACACGTCATATATAATTCGGAATACAATTTGAGCGGTCTGATCGCAAACAGCAGTGCGTGAAACAGTATGAACGACCCCGCCTAGCAGAATCGCCCATTTCTATTGGTCCGACCTTGATGTAGCCCAATCCACTTCAATCGCAGCGCCACCACAGTACTTTTTCGTCGCCGGGCGCCTCACTGCAAAGCATGTGCAGCTCCGGCCACTCGTTCTACTCAACTGCATTCTAGTATGCTCTATCATAAACTAAAGCCCCTCCATACTACTACCGCATTGATGAAGGTGCTTTACATAGATGTACCGTATTTACTCGCATAATGATCGCACTTCAGAATGATCGCGCCCCTCAATTTTGTCATCAGAATTCAATTTTTTTTCTTTCCTGTGTGGTCATCACACCCCAAACTTGTCGCAGCGATATGCGGTGTGCCAAGTCTAGCTAATGATGATCTCTGCTAAATCTCTGCATCTGCTGCATCTGCTGAATACTGTCAAATGCTATGCGAACAACTCTTAAGACATACCAAGAGGTCTGCACGTACCAAACATTCTTAAGCAGATGCCCCATTTCATTCCTTTCATCACTTTTTGCACTTCCATAAAAAAAAAAGCTACAACCAAACTTGCCTTGGCTTTATCACTTGTAGGTTTCATAATGGTTTTGGCCAACAACAACAAAAAAGGCATCTTTCGATTCTTCTCGTCTGCACTCGTGGGCACACAACAAATTGCAAGCAGCAACTATAGTGGCCACATTTAACTGACACATTTGAAGCGTATCCTATTCATAGGCCTTTGCTTTTAACACAGCCAAGATATTCGCCCACCCTAAGCAGAAACATGCCGTATTAGGATAGTAGTGAATACAAATGCCTAAGTTTCCACAGCATGCCCGCCATGTGTTTCTATGTCACTGGCAGCTAAGCGCGCCCATCTCTGTTTCTGCCCCCTCAAAGCGGACATGGCTACGTTTTGTCGCAAACTTGCCGATATTAACAATATTATTCATAACTGATACGAAGCAAACTGTTTCAATGCACATACTGTACTCACGAGAAGAACAAAAATCGCGTTCAGCGCGTTCGGCTTGCCCTGCCGGCTGCCATATTCGGCAGCCGCCTGCTTGTCATAGAGTTTCATACAATAATTATTGTATAAAACTCTATGCTGCTTGTTGACCTGGCAAACGTGGGATGAAAATATATATATCTTTTCACGAGAAATTTAACCCACGTCATGACCGTACCCCTGAATTTGCGTCAATTTCTTTTAACAAAAAAGTTTGATAATTATGCAGGTAAATATGGTACATGAGCAGCCTGATCGGCCTACATGGTCCAGCCACCTGGTGGCGCTGAGCTTAACCAGCCAAACAAAGAGATAATATAAGCGGTGTGCGAAAGCCCACCTTTCTGACATGTTTCCGAGTCCCGAAATCGCTTCTGGCACGTTCAAATAGCAAAAGCATAGCCTTTAATATCCAGAGGGTGCCACCCTGTGGGACGCAGATTTGGACACCACCTACTGCTGTAAGCAAGTGTAAAATATTTTAAACACTTAAAAAGGCGTGTTTATGGTTATACTCCTGACAAAAATTTACACCAGCAGCTAAGTAGAATACACTTGGTTACTGTTATATCTCTGTGTTTGGTTGAGCTCTATGCCACCAGGTGGCTGCTCCATGCAGGCCATTCACGTTTGCACCTCCGCTCATCCCATGAAATGCCCAGTCCATTTGCACTTGCGTTTACCCGAATATCAGACACGTGAAACTCTATTGTGGTAGTAATACCACAATAGAGTTGTATACTACATTGGGCTGCTGTGGTAGTAGTACCACAACAGCCCGATGCACTGCATCCATTCCGCTTGCATGTTGCCTTGCGGAGGGAAAGGATGTTGCAGCTTGACATGTCACCAATTGCTAGATTTGCAGCCCACAAGGTAACATGGCCGATCTATGGTGCTCGTGAAAAGAAAGGGCGATCTATGGTGCTCGTGAAAAAAAAAGCTCGAGATCAACATTGACCACGCAGCTCACGTCAACATGGAGAATGTTGTAACACAAGTAGACACTCAATACAAAGCAAACGTTAGAAAATGGTTAGAATTTGATCAGAGTGTTTTTTCAATTGATGGCCGGAACACAGTGTTAGCGTGCATTTATCGTTCACCATCATGGTCATACTCTGAGTTTTGTCTGCAGTTTGAAAAATTGTTGCACACTGTTGCGAACGAAAACAAAAATGTCATTATCTGCGGAGACATCAACATAAACATTATCGACCCTAATAGTCCATCATGTTCTGATTATCTTGCGTCTTTTCTTAGCTATGGCCTTGCTTCTCTAATCACTTCTCCAACTAGATGTGACATGACAGGATCTAATACGTTAATTGATCACATACTAACCAACTTTACTACAGATCATACGGCAGGAGTCATCGAGCACAGCATAACCGACCACTACCCTGTATTTTTGACTTTAGCTGGAGAAAATTCTAAAGCGACTGAAAAGAAAGAGAAAGTACATTTCGACTCTCAAAAATTTATTTCTATGATACAGTCAAATGACTGGACCGCAGTACTCTGTGAATCTTCCGCGGAAGAGGCTTATCAGTTGTTCTTGGCTGAAGTTACACGCTGCATTCATGAATGCACTACTACATCTATCCTAACTCGTTTCTTCAGTTCCCCTCGAAAACCTTGGGTCACGAAAGCGCTACTTCGATGTATATTGAAGAAAAATCGGCTCCACAAAAAGGTAATTTGTCAACAATTTAGCTGTGAACTTAAATCTCGTTTCAAAAAATATTCTAACACGATTGCAGCAGCACTTAAATGTGCTAAACGAGATTACTTTCAGAACAAGATTTTGAATAATGCCAATAATACGAGGCGCAACTGGCAGGTCATTAACGAATTCTTAAATAATAAATGCCGTGAGCATGTAACAAAAATAAAAACTCAGACACATACATACTGCCACCCAGCTGATATCGCGAATGCCTTCAGCGAGTATTTTAGCAGTACTTGCGATTCTCAAACAGATCCCCCATTACCGACATTGCCTCGTCATCTTCATTCTTTTTACTTGCGACCTACGAATGCAAAGGAAGTTCTTCATGTTATATCTTCGCTTAGGTCTACTGCACCTGGCCTAGACTCTGTTCACCCATCACGTATCAAGTTAGTTTCTAATGAACTGTCTCCTATCATAGCCGATATAGTTAACAAAATGTTTAAAGCAGGCATATTTCCCAGTTCTCTGAAAGTTGGTAAAATAACACCTGTTCACAAAAAAGGCAATCGTGAACTTCTGAATAACTACAGGCCTATTTGTATTCTTTCATTTTTCAGTAAAATCATTGAACGACTAGTTCATACACGTTTATCATCCTACCTAGCAAAATTTAATCTACTATCACCTAAACAGTATGGCTTTCGGCAGGGTTGCTCAACTGAGCTTGCGCTTCTAACCTTTACCGACAAAGTCAAGAAGGCAATCGACCAAGGCCTGCTGGTTGGAAGTGTATTCATAGATTTAACAAAAGCCTTTGACACCATTAATCACAAAATTCTAATACATAAACTTGAATCTTACGGCATAACTGGCTTAGCACTTCAGCTTATTTCTAGCTACCTAACTAATCGTACTCAAGTTGTTCAGATTGACGGCAAACTCTCATCTGCTAAGCACATATATCAAGGCGTTCCTCAGGGCTCGATCCTTGGCCCGCTGCTGTTTCTGCTATTTATCAACGACCTACCTAATGTTCTAACCACTACAGACTGTATATTATATGCAGACGACACCACTATTTTTACTTGTGCTAACGATGTCGACGAGCTACAGCAAAATGTTAACGTTGATCTGCATAACATAACTTCCTGGTGTCAAAAGAACATGTTGTGCATCAATCCTCTAAAAACGGTTTTTATGGTTTTTCATTCCTCCCCGACACTAATTTCGAACTCTATATCGGTGCGTCTTGAAAACAACTTAATACCAATATCTGTTAGCACTAAGTTTCTTGGCGTAGTTTTAGACAGGCATCTGAAATTCAATCTTCATGCGCAGTCACTTGTCCGTAAGATATCGTTTGGAATACGCGCCATAATCAAAACCCGCTCGTACTTTCAGCCCCACATTATCCAATCCCTTTATCATGCACACATTCACAGCCATTTATCTTACTGCATATCAGCCTGGGGAAACACATACCTCGCTCACCTCAGCCAACTTCAACGCATGCAGAATCAGGCGATTCGCCTCATGACTTTCAGCCATTTCCTATCGAATGCAACGCCACTTTATTGCAGTTTAAACATTCATCCTCTTCATCAGCTCTTTCAGTTAAAGTTAACAATCGTGATCTATAAGTTATTCCGTAATATTGCACACATAGATGGCTTTGTTACTGAAACTTTTGTAAATACTAACACTACTAGGTTCTCTGAACTCGATAATCGTCTTTTGCCTAAAGTGCGCACAAACTATGGTAAGTTCACTACCACATTTGCGGAAATAAAACTATGGAATTCTATTCCACATACCATAAAATCATCCCCCACAGAGCACATATTCAAGAATCAGGTTAAGAAATACTTTATGCAGCAACTCTCTTCATCCTAACCACTGCCTTTGTGATTGTAATCATAATTGACTTAGCTATTGTACTACACGTTTATTACTCATATTTTTATTGTATTTTACATTTGCATTGCTTGTTCACTACAGAAGTCTTCTGCGCAATTTTTTGCCTTACTAAACAGTTTTGAGTTCTTCTTTTTTCGCGCTGTTTCTTATTTAGTCTCTAATGCCACCGTAACCAATGTTTGATCTGTATTGTCTTTTTTATTTTTTCATGTATGGGAGTCCCCCTGACAGTTTGTAACTTTGGGACTCCCTGTGTAGTGCTCATTTTGCATACAATTCTTGTAAATCTGACATCATTGATGAATAAACTTGAACTCATTGTGTGCCGGAAGTGGTTGAGTGTATGTAGTGATAAACTGCCGTTGCGCATTCTTTCTGTTACTTATTTTTTTATTTAAACAAATTTGTCCACCATAAGGCTAGAAAAGCTATCGATGATGTGACCTGGGTAGCCAATTAGATCCCTCGCCCAACTGATCTCACTTGTGTCAAACACGTCAGTTGGAATAGGGCGGCTGAAAACTCAGGGGAGCAGCATTGCTGTGATCGGTAGCAACGCAGATTTTTAAAACAGTATAATAAATGACACACTTCATGTGGAGAGCTTAAATGTGTCACTTAATGAGCAGAAGGACCTACTTTAAGGACTCAGTATGTCTGTACAAAATCGTCAAAATCGTTTTAGGGCCCCTTTAAAGATAACTCAGACATAGTAGAGCAGTGACAGCCACTTGATTTCACTCATACTTATTTAGGAACATAAACAGTAAACTGCGACATAAATTTTATGTCTTCATGTGAGTAAAGTATGCACCCAAAAATTCAGGCTGGGTTTTTCCATGTCATTTGCTCTTGACATATTGAAGCCTCAGGATACATGGCAGCACATGGGGGCCATGGATGTGTTAGTTGAAAGCCAGACAGACACCCTTGCAAAGTAATTACTGAAAAAGTCAATGAAAGGTTCTGAACGAGTTCCATAAATTTAAAGTGGTGGTAAACTTGCACTGTAGCCCAATCTATGGGATATTGAAGGCTGTTTCACACAAGAAGAGGTCCTCTTTGTGAAATAGGCTCTTGAGACATTTCTGAACGCCAAGCACTTGCCTGACTCCATTCACGGCCAAGCCACTGTTCAGTCACAATAGGGCCAGTAGTGAACTCATGCAGCACTTTCCTTTCTTCATTGAGGAGTGAGACAGTCAATGTGTACACACAGCCACAATCAAATCGAGCTGCATGCCTATAAAAGAATGCAAAAGACAAAAAGTTAATTAAGCATGTTAAACAACAGATATTTAACAATAAAATGTTTGCCAAATGCATGCTGTCACGAGACCTAATTACTCACGAATAATGTGTCCAAACACTGATTTTAATAGTAAATGTGCGAGAAGGCAGGTGCCAGTGTGTGCTGCCAGTACAACACTTCATCCAGCACTGGAATGAACAGTGTAATGAAGAGTTCAACAGAAGCTCATCTCGTTGGGATGAAACATGACAAAGAAAGACGTTTCAGATTCCATATGGAAGCCTTGTCATACGGAAGCCACATTATGTACAAGCCTTCCATAAGGAAGCCGAAAAGTCTTGCTTTTAATGTTTTATTCGGTCAGTGCCTGGAATAGACAGTACATGGACTTATCTAAACTCTGCCCCTTTGGCGGTGCATAACCTCCAGGTTTCTTATTTTAAAGGGCTCCTCAACAGGCCACACAGCAAACTTTGGTTATATGCTGAAAGTTGTTACATGTCCTTTAAGGAGCATTCTGCTGGAAAAAATTTTCAAATCGGCTCATTAATAGCCGAGATAGAAATATTTGAGTGCCACGAACCCATGATTTCAGGAGGCGAGCTACACTGCCAAGCGAGAAACTCTCTCCACTGGCCTCGTCTAGCCTTCGCAAGTGAAATTCCTTCCCTGCCTTCTCCCATACCGAACCTCAAGGATCGCATGATGCAGACGTCATGGGCTCTGCATTCATTTTTTTTCCTCCTCACTTTTTTGCGGCATGGCGCCGCTTCCAATGACAGCATCATGTGTGAGCTGTTGTGATTATCTCGTTTCGCGCAGGGCACACTTTTACGCACTGTGCATGAAGACACCTGATTAGTTGTGTGAGTCAGTGCTGCACGAATACCGAGGCAGACACAAGCGGATCACAGAGCATGATCCCACGCTAGAACATGGTAGAAAATCACATAGTTTCACTGCCTGCGTGCGTGACTACACAACATGTGAACAAGCAGGCAAAACGGAAGTACGTGTCTCTTGCTGCGGTGCGAAGCAAGACAAAAACACGAAGACATTCAGTTTGTGCATTTTATTATTTCTCTAAGCTTTAATTCGTCTATTCGAGCGACACATTACACAAAGAACTGATGTTGCCTTGACTAACTCACAAAGTCACATGTCACCATGAGTGGCATCACAGCGCAAACAAGTGTACGTAGCCACACTAGCACATGTACGCCATCCTCCTGCTTGAAGCGTGGCAGCCACAAGGAGACGAAAACGGCATTTGGTTTGAAATTTCACAACTTTCTGCAGCGTGTAGCGATGTAATACTTTACAGACACGATCATTATCGTGCACTGTATGCTCAGCGCTTGTCAGCTCGAAATGGCCAGACCTGGTGATGGGCCCTTTAACATTAAGCAGAAACACTCAATCTGTTTAGATTGATAAAATATTCCATTAAAACTCTATTTTCGTTAATTCTGCAATAAGGGGTTGATAACCAGATGGCAAACTTCCATTGAAAAAAAAAATCAGGTCGATACTCCAGCCACTGCAGTGTTTTGAGAGATTTTTTTTTATCAGGGCTGTTGTGGTTTAGTAAAAGTTCTCAAAACTTGCCAAATTCAGCCTCTGGCTGCTTTGCAATTCAATGCAGTGCATCTTGATTTATTACAAGATTAACGAGGTTTGAACAAGAGTCGTCAAAATCCATGATGTCACTGCAAGCTGGTGCAAGAACTTAAAGGTGGTTTTGCCACCTATTTTGTTCTAGCACATTCGCTGCCTTCAAGCCTCCTTTGCTTCTACACTACCACAATAACCATTGTTGGGTACTAGTACAGCTTCACTTACTTTTCCGTTAGTGTCCCTTCAGACTAATCTGTTGTCGTAATTTACAAATAAAGGAAGCGATTTAAAATATGCAAAATAAATTCACCCATGGTAATTGTTACTTGCAACTAGTGACACGAGCACTCAAAGGAGTAGATACTTATTTATGTGACAGAATTAATTACCTTCAAACTTAAATCACTGGACTGCTCTAGAGAGATGTGGTGTGGCTAGCATGCAACGCAGCTGAATGACAACGAACAGTAATATAAGTCCCAGTGCTTTTTCTCAAGTGAGCCATACTAAAACGTAGAAAGATACAGATATATTATTTTTGCAGAGGTTGAATGGCTACAGTTTCACATTTCTCCCCAGTAGTGTTATGCATTCAAAGAAAGGAGGACGAATGTGATCGGTCTGACACACATGGTGTGCCACACAAAGGCTGTATTTTATCACTAAGGTCCAAGGCAGTCCCAGGGGAAAACACTGCATGCATCGTGTTTCATTAGATCCAATCACAGAAACGAGCTGAGAGCCGCTTCAAAATCAAGACCTGTCCACGTAGTGCAAAAGTGACTATGTTGTCATGGTAAGCGCTAAGATCAAATGACAGTAACAAGCTGATGTTGTTAGTGGTTAAATGCTAACAACTAGAACCAGCGTCATTGCATTTCAGGTGTGCGCAGAGAAAGGATAAAATGGCTTGTTGCCAGTCACACACCATTCTGAGACTTCAATGTGTGGCTTGAAGTTGTCCATTATTTCAGGAAGGACACCCTCGCTTGCAAGGCTGATGACTTGCTGCTTCGTGCAGGCACCATAAGAAGTTGAAAAGCATCCCTGTTTATCTGTTTGGAAAATAAAACATTTGTCTTCAATTTGCTTAAAACATGCTGTGCGAAAGGGAGAAGAGAGAAGTGATGGTGAAAATATAGAAATTGCAGAAAAAATGGTTTGTGTCAAGAAACTTGCTAAGCAGCACGGTTCTACTGCTGTCACACAATTCTACGAAAAAATGCAGAATGCAATCTACGTGAACTAGTGTAGAATGCAATCTAGTGTTTGCACTCTGCGCAATGTAAGTAGCCTGCAGCAGACTAGTCATGCAAACAAGTGGAACTTTTCCCCGTGCTGCCTAGATTCACAGAGTGTAACTGATAAGTGATTAGGATATAAACCAGTCATACTTCATCCACTGACTACTGTATTGGCGTATTACACTAAAAAAACCGCAAATATTTAACCTGTACTGAGTGAAGGGGCTTGGTATGGCAGAAAACAATGTAATATAGAAAGGTGATGGTGCCGCAACCTTCAAGTTCCAACAGCAGCTTAGTGATATGCAGGAGATAGTGCCAGTGGCAATGACTGGCTAAGGTTTGTGTACTGATGATCAGCACATTTACTTGTGTAAGGCGCACACTTCAACTCAGCAGTGCAGAAAATCGAGGATAAACGCCTTGTTAAGCACTACATGCATGATCACATGCTGGTTCATTTCTGCAAGCCACTACCAGATGGTACGAGTAGAGTGTACTAGAAGGGGTTAGTGTGTTCGGGAAGGGCCCATGGCTGACGCTCCCTTTGTAGATGTTACCAGGTGATGCAACTTCAGCATGGGCTGTATGGAAGTGGCCATGCTTCCCCTGACACACTCTGCAAGGACAGCTCGTTGCACCAGCTGCACTTGTGAATGTTTGTAGCTTAATCTTATTATTCAAAGTCCTCGCATGCTTCAAGGTGGAGTATTGTGTGAGGGGGTCTAAGAAAGGATAAACATATTGAAAAGGAGAGCCTGCCAGCCCGTTATATAAATGAAATACAGTGTTGTATAACAGTTAGCCATAGAAGTCACAATTGTTGCTTAAACTTCGTTCGGCTGCAGAAAATCAACAAGTGTCGAAATGCACGTGCGATTATTACAATTACATGACGCACATGAAAAAATTTATGAATGAAAACCTACTCCTTCATATGCAGATACCACTCAAACAATACATGGACATTCTGTAAAGAGACTGGCTATTTAATTTCTCAAATTCCCAGAATCAACACTCTACTAGAGCCAGCGAAAGTAATAATAACAATATGATTATTTACCTAATTACCCATTACTTAGGCAATATGAGTAATGCAAACCAAGAGCAAACTTAGTTTTCATTAATTAATTACTTAATTTGTGCATCAGATAGTTGAACAATTAGTTAACTTATTTGAGATTAATTGAATAATCCATAATTATAAATTTCACTTACATGAGTTGATTCAAACGTGGATAATTAAAAGTAATCATATACTTTATATTGCATTCACATCTTTATATTGCGGTGACAACAGCTGTGTATAATACGCTCTGGAACACCCCAGGAAAAAGAAAGCCTCTATTTTAAACGAATGCATCATTTGAACTACACAAACTACAACAAAAAAAATCGCAACACAAAGTTGGATGCACAAGCTAGCGGCGCACAACCAGCACAACTGACAACAGCAGGAATGAGCGATGGGAAACCCTATGTGACGGATGTTGACACCGGCGCTGCTGTCGCATAGGCGGCTGGCATCCAAGTGCCAGACCTTTCCACACTTTCGGCCTCACGGCAACACAGGGTGCATGCTGTCCCTGAGCACACTACCCCCTTATAGTACACTGTAGTACTGGTCAACTAGTTACTGTTCTGTCCTGCTGCTGCAATGGCATTATCATCATCATCAGATCACACGGCATTGATCCAGTGCACTTGAAGGTTATCGGGTGTGCTGCAGCACACTGTTCAGCCCACTGCATCACACTTTTGGGGATGTTTTGCTGCAGTTTTATTCATGACCATCCTCAAAGAGTTTTGAGGTGACAGGAATCTGACAGGCATGAATGGCATAGTGGACGACCAGCTTTGAGAAGGTGCTGATGAGGCAAGCTCACTAATAACAACGATGACTGAATAAAATAGTCCGTAGTTGGTTGCACCAGTGGTCGCATCCTTCTGCACAACAGTCTGAGTTCAGTTCGAGATTTCAGCGAGCAGCCATAACCCTGCCTCATGTAAAGCCCGCACGCTGTAGAAGATATAAAGAATGCTGGCCTCACACCAGTAAATAGGGCATTTGAAAATACGCATATTGCTTAAGCTCCATTAGTATCTCTGGTAGGAAAAGGATAAATATTCATAAGAACACTGAAATCTGTGACACTACACAACGATGTCATCTCTTCGGTGGCTTATGAATGGGACAAATTACAAGTTAGCCTTCAATTGCCGTTTTCTACAGAAATGCTGTGAAGGGCTCTCACACTGCATGTACCTAAATAAAATCACGGTGAAATATCCATGTCTAGATATACAGCTAGAAAAGCACAGGCACTCTTCGAAAAATTGAATAGTTCAAAAAATCGAGCTTTTGCATAGCTTCGACATAAGGGCCCTAAACTGCAGCCATGAGACACTCATTAAAAGCCACACTGAGGAATTTTCTCGCAGCTACCATTCTCACCATATTATCTCAAACATCATTTTCAGAGCATGCTGATAGGCTACTAAACCACCAAGAGGAGACTATGAAAAATAATTTTCGTTATCATTGAGTGACTAAACCTCCCGTATTTTCAAGTCATGCTGCCGAGCTCATATTTTACATGTTTATTTTACAGCATGCTGAATTATTCGATGGAGTGCAGTCACACGATTCAATTGTAACTGCACACTGGCAATATAGTATATATTTTTTTTCATCATAATACTCTGAACAGATGCAACAGCCTCTTTTTCAAGTCATAAAGCTGAAACCAGTAAAGAGCAGGTTCTTTCCAGTGCATCCAACAGAGAAGACACACTCTATGTCAACACAAAAGATATGTGTGCAGTAGCTGGCATCATCACTAATTTCTACCGGTCTGTTAGTAGCCTTCGGGATTGGCTCAGATAGGCTTAAAGATGACTACATGTTTTGGAAACACCCATCCCCATGAATAATTGCTCACTGAGCGTCTCTTAGCACTAGTCTGTTATGACAACAAGCACACAAAGCAGATCAACATCTTGACCTGGTGTTCAGAAAACGATGTCTTCACTCTGTGCAATAGATTCACACAAGGAGGCGATACGCTCACTCATTGTACAGCTTCACATGCACAGTGAGCTGTTCTCAGTATTCTAGCTTAATTCTTATCCCGGCAAATAGGCTTCAAATCCCATTTTAAATCCCTTCCTCTCATCCGATATGTCCACTCCTTAAATGCCAAAACCCAAAATCAATGATGTCGTCTGCTTTACAACTGCAATAAAGCCTACCCTTCACAGCAGCCTGAAGCAACACCACCTTTACTAGTGCCATGTTCTACACTGTTACTCAGTGATTGATGAAGATTGACAAATCACAATATAATGCGGCAGAACCCATGTCACAATGACTGTCGATGATAATGCGCTAGCAGCGAACGTGCATTGCCACTGTCGAAATGAGTTATTTATGAAGCATGTACAGCGGTGGGACTCCCCTTTCGCACATCCTTAGGAACACTCGGCGCCATCTAGCATTGCCACTGCAAAGCCTACGTGTGGCCTCCGAAATGCATGGCATGCCAGTGCGTCTGAATGCTGAGAAATGCGTCATGAAGCAACCGGGCTCCTCTCTCACGCTTCTTTCTGGACACACTGCACCATCTAGTGGCACTGCCGAGAAGTCTGCATGTTCCCTCGTTCGCCGCACACTCAGTGGCACATACTCAGTGACCCAAATTGGCGAGAGGTTCATTAGAGAGTGGCACATACACAGTGCATCCATGGCACAGCTCACTAAAGCGTTGGCCTCAAAGGCATTAGTAGTTCAAAAGCAGCACATGCCCAGTGCATTTGTGGAACAGCCTGCTCATTTTTTTTTAATTTTGAGTTGAATATCAAAGGTCCCCAGAGGGGACTTTACTTTAGGGTAGCTGTCCTTGAGGAACCCTTGTGAACTGGTTTCAATTCCAATCATCATCTGAGAAATATAAAGGACCATTCTCGTCATTGCAGAGCAGCACATTTCCAGTAGCACATACCTAGTTATCCAAGTTGGCGTCAAAAACGTTCATTGAAGAGTAGTACACACCTACTGACCCACACTCAGTGACCCAAGTTAGCATCAAAAAGGTTAACTTTAGAACAGCACGAACCAAGAGGCACATACCCAGTACTCCAAATTGCCGTCAAAGAATTTCTGGGAACAGTAGTACCTACCCAATCCCATGTCTGCAGTGACCCATGTCGATGCGATAGACATTCGTTGAGAAGCGGCAGGTATGGACACATTACCATCTACTCAGTGATCCAAGTTGATCCAACGGTTGGCTTTTAACAATGTTACCACAGCACAGAAGCCATTCGACCACTGATTACCCAGTGACCAAGGGAGATGGGAAAGCAGTTAGATACATACAAACATAGATAGACAGATGCATAGCTCCCGAAGAGTGTGTGAAGTACCCTAAGAATGCGGACACATTAAAAGGGGTGCATAGAGCAAAGTGTATGGTGTAAAGCTCACCAGCAACATGCAAAACAATGTTAATGAAGTACGTTTGGCTTACCTAAAGGCAAGGGATCAGCGCCTTTTGGTGTTTCTTCATATTTCCATCCATCACCACCGTTTTCCATTATACGCCACGAGGCAAATGCACCTTACAAAAAAGAATGAAAGACTGGCAGTCAGGACTAACACTAATAATGTAGCATCTTATGAATAGAATGAATAGAAATGTTCAAATTTGAGCGAGCCTAAGGGTGCTCTGGCTTGTTTTCTTAGTAGTGCATATGAGGCGGGAACAGAAAAATTCTGGACCGCCTCCAAAGAAAGGAAAAGAATATGTTTTCATTTGGGACCAAAAGGACTTGGATCTCTTCAAAATATTCTCTAATGGACTCAATGTACTTGTCCAACCTTTTCTCCCACAGTTTGAAGCATCTTTGGAGCTCCACAAGCTTCATACTGATGGGTGGTCCCAGGGAATGTGTCTTCACTTTGTGCACAGTGGGAAATCTTTTCTTACTAATTTTCTTCTTCAAAGTTAAATAAATCTCACGACGTGCAGTCCAATAAAAGGGGTGTGTGGGAAATGTCGGCCTATCTTTTTCGAGTCATTTGCGATATGATTTTTCAAAGCCCGGCACAAAATCAAACAAGTTTGCTCTGTTTTCTTTGTTTTGCTTTGCTTTGTTTTCCGCACTCAAAATCCAAGATCCTTTCACAAGAGCTTCTACTCATGCCAGCAGCTTCTGAAATTTTGTCAGTTGTGTAGCAATGACTTTTGTTTATTTAATGAACCTTTCTGGCAATCTCGTAAGGTACAACTAGTTAAAGGTCAGCCAAAATGACAATTGTTTTTACCACACATTTCTTATCTTAGAACAACCAAAACTACTCAAAAACTTGTGTACAGCTCATTGCCTCCTCCATTAACGTAGTTGGAAGCATTTCAAGTGTTTCTGTGGCCGTTTTTCCATGGAGGAAAGACTATCAAAGGCTGTTTGTTACAAACAGACATCATGATTGTGCAAGAGTAACGCGACAACAGTTGGAATAAGTGACACCAAAAACCTGTAGAACATTTTTTGATGATGTCGGCTTGGCTACTGACTTGTTAAGTGTCCACCTACACCCACCTAGTGGGAGATCACAGCAATGCAATTATGAAGAGCTCCATGAAGCTAGTATGGTCTTTCTTTCTGGCAGGGTGATGAACATCAATACAAGGCTACTTTTACTGCCACAAATGAACAGCCTTAAAGCCAAACCCAAACCCAAACAACAACAGAGTAGCTAGACTTCCGATACACCACTTGACATGAAGGTTGGGCTCGGACAACTAATGAGCACTCTTAGGCACCTGCTTGCTTGACTAAAGGCTCCGGCTGCAAAGGTAGCACTTCAAAGTTATGAACTCTAATGGCACACTGCCTGCTACCCTATATATCACCATACAATAGACTTACAGTCTACTGTACACATGGAAAGACACTACAAAGCAAGTGTGCACAGATTGTACTATACAACTATGCACACTGTAGTGATGCAGTTCTCTTCAACTCCCAAACCACCGTGGTGGCTACGGCATTCTGCTGCTGAGCATGACCACGTCATTCCCTGCCAGCATACTGACAGAGGCAGAATGCAAAAACATTCATGTACCAAGCTTTCAGTGCCTTATTAAAGAACCTAGGTGGTCAAGATTAATCAGTAACCAGTCACTACTGTGTCTTGTGCATAGTACCTGTGTTAGTGTACCACGTTAGACCCCTTAAACCTTTCCCCCTTTCTCAACATACAGGTGTTCTTCCACACACTAAGTGTTAGAAATGGCAGTTAGCTCTTTTAAAGTTGCCAGCAGTGGTCAATTTTAACAGCCATACTTTTCGACAATCAATACTCTTACACTTGCAAAAGATTAGTTTACAGCACAATCTTTTCTGACTTCACCAGAATCTCTCTTGGGCAAAGGAGAATTCCCTGCCGCACAGCACCTAAAACAACACATCAACATGACACCGTAAGCTATGGTCACCACTGAGGAAGTCCTCAAAAAGAAAGATGTGTGTGTGTGTGTGGGTATGTTTGCACGAGTGTGTGTAATTAGTGGCTGCTTTATTGTGGACAAGTCACCTTTTCTGACTGCAAAAAGTGAGTCACTAACTAGCGGATGTGCTGATGAAAAACACATTCGAAAAGATGCAATTACGAAGTCTTCTCTGCTACTGTGCTTTCAAGTCTAATAAACAACTGTTCTACATGAAAAGTGATTTTGCTCCATCCTGTACCTTTTGGAGGAATGAGACAGCATGATGAAATTAGGAATGGGATGTTGTGACACTCCTTAACTGCACTGCATGCTTGTGTCCTCATTTGATTTCCAGTTTTACTCTCTATAACTGGTTATTTATCCTTGCAATTTATACCGTTCTTTTAACTCCTTTTCTAACACAAAATTACAACATGTAAGCATACATATTGTGGGAGAAACAAACTGCTCGACATTCGTGTTAAAAAACAGTACACATTCAAGAGGTAGGCAGCACACTTAGTTATTGGTCTGTTTCCTTGACATCGGAATAAACTGAGTTAGACAGTAACTTGACCCTCCTTGACATTGAACCACAGAGCCTGCCAGCAATTCACTTTCGAGGGGCCCCAGGAAGATTAAAATAAGGCTGGAGATAAAGTTATGTCTGATGTCTCACTGCAACTTTCTTTACAGTTACACCCATGAGCAAAAGTACATAGACCAGTGATAGTGCATTAAAGCAGTTTTTTCCTCTGCCTGTAAATGTAACTTGAAATTGAGCACTGCAGTCCAAACTTGGCATTGTGAACTTTCTAGTGTGCTCGTCAATTTCAGTTTATGCATGTTAATTACAATAAAATCTAGTTCTTTTGGTGACCCTTTGGTCTGCATACTTGTCCAGAACTTGGCTTTGACACTTCATAAAAAAAAGAAGCATTACTTTTTGTATGATTGTGCTTGTACTAACTTGCAGAAGTGTATCAGTCATATTTTTTTACAGGCATAATTAAGAGCACTGATGTCATGGATATAGCTGTGAAGGTCATGAAAGGAAGACGAGAAACAGATATTCTTCTTTCCTGTCCATCCTGACATATGCGCAGCAATGACATCACGTCAACATTGCGTCAAAGCTGCCAGAGCCACATGCGGCAGGGGGGAACAAAGGTCCTTGTCTGTGTTCAGTGTCTGCTCGCATATATAAGCTTTTAAGGTCATGTCTAATTTGTCCTACTCCTCCCAACAGGGCGCAGTCGGACGCGATTTGTTGTTCGCAAATTATTTTTTCGGCGTTCCCCTCACTTCCTCAACGAAACTGTGCTGTTGTAGCCGAATGTCTGGGGTAAATTCAGAGCTGTCAAACTCCTGTCTACGTGACAAACAAACTATGCAATAAATTAAAAAGTGAAGATTGTCCCTTTTTGCTCGCCTCTCTCTTACACAAATCCCCCCCCCCCACCCCTAGCGTGCCAGGCGCAAAACGAAAGTAAATAGATGATTACTACGGAAGACAGTCGTCGCGCACTGTCGGGGGGTGGTTGCCCTATTGCTAACAATCAACACGTATGTTTTCTTTAGCCGAGTTGTTCATCCGCATGCGTTCGAGCTATCCGACACACGATGCCATCACCCGCACATACGTCAGCGCTGCCTTCTAAAACGTTCAAAGAGGCCTTAAGGCGCGTCCACGTTACCGGCACGGCAACTCGCCGGACGCCGTTTGCCGTTCGCGGTCCGCCGTGCGACGGCGGTTTTGCTCACGAACGGCGAGATTGTCTTGCCGTTCGGAGGATGGGACGAGGACCCATTTGTGCGGCTGCCGTACGGCGACGTGGCCAATCAGCGACCGAGGAGTGGTTGCCATGGCTACCGTCACCGCGCCGCCGCTTGAGTTCCCGCGCTTGGCACCGTCTGCTAGGGTCCATATTTGTGTGTGTGCGCTCACCGATCAACAGAAATGGAATTCCCGATCGAGAGATTTTTAGAAGTCGTGCGGCAGTACCCGTTTTTATATGATAAAACAAAGCCTGAATACAAAGACACGGAAGCAAAAATGAACAGGTGGCACCTAATCGGAAAGGAATTTGCCATAACAGGTAAGCATGCATGTAGCATCTCCTTCGCCCGCGCTGCGGAAGGACATACTGTGCGCGTGGGCTGAGACAATGCTACTATTTTCTTTAGGTCATCAGGCTATGATGAAGTTCAGACATGCCAGAGATCGCTGGAACAAGATAAGAACGGTGCAAGATCGGACAGCGCGAAGCGGCGCTGGAGGCAGCGCTGCGAAGACTCCCAAGTGGGCGCTGTATAGTATCGTCGATAGCATACTGAGGGGCACAGCCCACTACTCCGAGAGGTAACTTTCAGCGTACATTTATCGTTATTGCCTGGTCATGCAGAGCTACACGACGGCGCGCTGTTGACTCGTTCCCCAGTTATGTTTTACAGCGCTGTTGCGTGCACGTAGAAAAGGCAGTGCGCGCTGTCAGGAGTCGCTGCATGCTGGTTTTTCAATCAGCTGTTGCTTACGCTTTTTCACGCCTCTCCTTTTTTCTCTCTCAGGGCTTCCAATAATATACCGGAGGCGGAACAAAGGTACCTGGTAACCAGCGGCGATATATGTAGCATATATCTGTTAAAGATTACAATGAATGACCATTTTATGTTTTTCTTTCGCAAATTGATTTAACAGCTGCTTTTTTACAGGTCAATGCTGCGCTGCAGCGTAAGCACCCCACTTCACGAGGGGTAAGTATGTACAAATTATTTGCAGTAATTTCGCGAGTCAAGGATGGATAGCAATTTATTCTCTGTACTGCTGCAGTGACCCAAGTGATGAGTCGACGGCGCAAGCATTATTTTCGCAAATGTAAGTGTGCTCAGAGCTACTTCTGTATTGCCAACCTGACATCTTTTGTCTGCAATGAAGGTGCCCCGAAGGTGCAGACCCAGCTGCTTCTGATGAAGACATCAGGCAAGTGCTTATTGTGCTTGAAAGTCCCATTGGTCCTATTGTGACATGTTGCCTTTATGCACTTTTGAACACTGTAAAAGTATTGAAATTCTCATTTGTATGTGCATATCCAACAGGGAGCCAGAAGACTCTGAGCTCTACTATGATGGCGACATTGAATGGTAAGTATATATCATGCAGGACGTTTTTTAGCTTCTATAAAACACATGCTGCCACTTTATCCAATTGGCCACTGGCATAAAATAATTGACAAAACCAAACCATAGCAATAGTCGTGCATGGAGCTTAGAAATAATGCATTTTGTCTCATGGTTACACAGTTCCTTCGTTGAGCAAGGCTGGAGTGCATCGCCAGCAGTAGTAATCTGTGGAAATCCTGGGAGGTAAGCTAATTTGTTTTCCCAAGATCTATGAATCGGAGAAGGTGCTTATGAACAACCTACATCTACTGCTCTGCACGTGAACTATTTCTCTTTTGCTTTCTTTCAGTTCCTCATCCCCTTTCCTCTGTGCAGGTTAGCCAAGGGACGTTAGCCTGGTTAATTTCCCTGCCTCTCCTTTTCTTCCTTTTTTCTCCTTCTGACGGGTAAGAAAGCAATGACTGAGCAAAATAGTTTTTATTGCATAATGTTACGGCGAAACGACACCAGGCTAAGAGAATATTTAGCACAAAAACTTCATAATCACGCCATATCATCTCCTCCACTTCACTTCGTCCTCTTTCTCTCTTGACCCACATGCATCTACGCATCAATGCTCACTAGCCTTACACGTAGCAATATGCTTGGTCTGGCGTTTACAATGTACACTGAATTTGTTATTCAGCTCAACATCGACTGATACTGCAGCACCAATGCAAATGACAGAAGCCACAACTGCGTCAAGGTAATATGAAGTTTAATGCAAGATATTTCCATTAATGCTTCTTTCTTTGTTTTCGTGAAGGCCTCCAAAAAGGGCGCTGCCTGCTGCTCATCCTCCCCGGTACTAGGTTCAGATTTCCTGAAAGAGAGAAGTGCATAAGACATTGTGCTTTTAACTACCCTCTGTCATTTGTCGTATTTTTCAGGACAAAGAGGCAGAAGAATGGAGAGCAGATTGAAAGCACAATAACAAATGTGCTCGGGGCATGCTCTGCATCACTGCGAAGCATCCGCGAAAAGCAGCAGCAACCAGAAGCAGAGGATGAATGCACAGCGATGGGGCAGTGGGTGGCAAGTAAGCTTCACACGCTGCCACAAAAAATGCGCTGCGAGGTTACATTTAAATTACAAACGTTAATATTTGAGGCAGAAATGCAAGTCCTTCAGGATTAATGTAATTTTGAACTTATTTCACATTCAGTCATATTTAATCGTCATATTTTTACTTTTGACCAGCAATATAATTTAAGCATATGCATACCTCATGCCCTGGGACTGTGCAATGAAGAAAAATAAATGTTTATTGTTTATCATGTTTCAATTTAAGGCAGAAATACAAGTCCTGCAGGATAAACATAATTTTGAACTTATTTCACATTCAGTCATATTTAATCAAGTCATATTTTTACTTTTGACCAGCAATATAATTTAAGCATATGCATACCTCATGCCCTGGGACTGTGCAATGAAGAAAAATAAATGTTTATTGTTTATCATGTTTCAATTTAAGGCAGAAATGCAAGTCCTGCAGGATAAACATAATTTTGAACTTATTTCACATTCAGTCATATTTAATCAAGTCATATTTTTACTTTTGACCAGCAATATCATACCTCATGTCCTGGGACTGTGCAATGAAGAAAAATAAATGTGTATTGTTTATCATGTTTCAATTTAAGGCAGAAATGCAAGTCCTGCAGGATAAACATAATTTTGAACTTATTTTACATTCAGTCATATTTAATCAAGTCATATTTTTACTTTTGACCCGCAATATCATTTAAGCATACGCATACCTCATATCCTGGGACTGTGCAATGAAGAAAAATAAATGTTTATCATGTTTCAATTTGAGGCAGAAATGTAAGTCCTTGAGGATAAACATAATTTTGAACTTATTTCACATTCAGTCATATTTAATCAAGTCATATTTTTACTTTTGAATAGCAATATCATTTCATTCAAGCATACTTCATGTGCTGCGACTGCAATGAGGAAAATAAATTTGTATTGTTTACGATGTTTCAATATGCAGTTTCATTTTCCTTTTTGCCTTGTGTACTCAGTTCACACTCACTCAAATTATGCAATAGACATGTTAAGCTAGAACAAGTGCAATAAATGCCATGCATGCGCACTTTGTCCACTTGGTACCTTTTTTAAAAATGAAGTTACTGAAACATAGCTTATTAAATACAGTTAGGTTTCAATTCCCACTGAAGAAAGTATGCAATATTTTTTTTCCTTGAAGTTTGTTTTTAGCTGAAGAATGTCAAGGTAAAATGGCTATTGGTGCGCATGTGTTCCATTGGGCGTTCAAAGTAATGTGTCAGCTTGCCACCTAACCAATGTGTATTTTTTCTTAAGTACTTGTGTTTTGCTTGTCACTGCTGAAAAATAAAGGGAAATCGGCACTATCGTTTGATGCCTCTAGGCATGCTCAGTAAGACTATGGGACAAGAGTCGGAAGGCGGCAGGAGAGAAATACATCATCGGTGAGCTGTTGAACTCATCTTAGATCGCACGCGAGGTGTTTGTCAACCCGCTCTCCCTGTGGCTGCTTAACCTTGTACTTACCTTAGTGCCTGCACGTGCTACAATTCTTTTTTGCCATGGCACCATACCATCTTGTATAAAGTACCGCGCAAGCCGGTCCCGCACGTCCATTGCAGCTCTAGAAGATGGCAAAAGAACATGCTCATAAATAATGTCAAAAGCGTAGCACTGTAACAGGCTCCTTGTAAACACAAGCACAAATTTACATTTGTGGCAAGACTAATTATCAGCCTATTCTATGTCCACTGCAGGATGAAGGCCATTCCCGCAATTGTAATCATCCCCAGTTCACTGCGACCAAATGTTTCCCTTTCTTTAGCATGGAGGGCCTTAAGCAGAGGAACCTGATGGTCTGTTTTTTACTAAACAGCACCACTTGAAGCTCTTGCTTAAATTTGCATGCAAAAAATTTACCAGCTTGCTGTCAAATTTTACTTTCATACATTGTAAATTATCTTATGCAACATTGCATAGAAACATGGCTGTGAGATGCGATAGATGTGGGGGGCTTAGAATTGTGCCAGACTTATGAAGGTTGTAAAAGCTTGCCAAATAGGCCGAGCTTGTACATTGTGGAATGCAAAAGAAAGAGCACATGCGAAGTTTGTTTTGTAGCACAAGTTGTCACATAGTGCACTTATTGTGCAGTATTGGTTGAACTGGATGCATAATCGTAATGCGATATTACAGACGGGACTTTTGTGATTTACCTTGAGGAATGAAATCCAGTGCTATCAATGTCTTTCAATGGCAACCCAGTTTCTTCACTCCTCCATCTTCCTTCTTTTATATTTCCCTCCCAATCCTCAGTGTCTGCATATCCAGGTGGGCTATATGTTGTTCTCGAGAGAGGAGAGTCCTTCATTAAATAATTATGCAATGCAATGCAGGACTTCACTATGTTCTCAGTGCTTTCCTCAGAGGCTCTGAATGGTCTTCGAAGGATGCGCCATCTGCTAGCCATGATACCGAACGAATTTTCAATGAGCCTCCTTGCTCGACTCAGGCGGTAATTGAATGTGGCTCGCATAACATAAGCCTCGTTCGTTGTCCCATCAGCTCGATGCCTTTGGAGATCTAAGAGAAAGCAGCAATCATTTAAACTGCGGCGACACCTCATTCATAATCTCAAAGAAAGTGTCTATTTTTGACAATATTTCCCACAAACAACAATACCTAACATGTTATGCTTGGCTTTTCATGACCTTGCAATGGCAGTGGTCATCCATAGTTGGCATCGATACGCCTTGTTAGCTCTCTTTACACTCAACAATGGCTACATTAATGGAAAGCAGGAAGACTGTCATGGCCACCCTGAATGATTGCTGATTT
Organism: Dermacentor albipictus; assembly: GCF_038994185.2. Taxonomy (NCBI): domain Eukaryota; kingdom Metazoa; phylum Arthropoda; class Arachnida; order Ixodida; family Ixodidae; genus Dermacentor; species Dermacentor albipictus. Next base: position 32,565,352 of record NC_091828.1, on the reverse strand, counting down.
ATGGCAAGGGTCATAAAATTGAGCAATGAAAGTAATGTAGCTTTATATTTACAAAGTGGACAAGATAACTTACCACGTCTAGAATATGGTCTCATGAGAGATGGCTTTATTGGGAATGCCTCATCTCCAACCATAAGGTAGGGGATCAGGCCTGCCGAACCAACATTTGCAGGGGGTGGTATTCCACATCTGCGCTCGTTAAGTATAGTAGGCAGTGGTGACCTCAAAAATATTCCACCATCACTTTCGCCGCCATAATGCACCAGGTCGACATATATGAATCTGAAATAAACATGGAATAATGCACCTGCAATGCACCAACCAGCCCCATTGAACACACTGCTAACGTTCATAAGTATACTGTCTGCTTATGCATTATCCATGGGCAAAGCTGAATACATATCTAACCATGTCCCCAATTAAACTTGCACTTACTGCCATGTAGTAGAAAGTAAAATAATCTGAACCTGTAGTTTGCATCACAAGCAGCCATGATAACCACGCTGAATGTCTTTTTGTAGTTGAGGTTCCTAGAGCCGGAGTTGTTAGGGCACTCAATGTGGACATGTTTCCCATCAATACTTCCAATACAGTTTGGAAAATTCCACTTCTCTTCCATTTCATCAGCAATCTGAAACAGTGACATGCACATAAAAATATTACGCAACACACCACATGTGCATCAGAAACTGCAGAGCTTTGCCAAAGGTTGCTTCCTCAAAGAAAAAATTGAAGTAGATGTGATATCGACAGCTGTCATATATTTCATTGCACTGCATGTCATTTAAACTTATTATTTTCCTGGTGAGCTTGTTTCCTGTTTCATACTGTGCAACCACAGGATTTAGCTGTCTTGATCAGCATAATCAAGTGAAATAAGTTATCATAAACACCTGTCCACAGTGCCGTGAAGACTGATTTGACCAGATATGTTGCTTGATAGATGCCTGAATAATAATTTTATTTAGTTGTGGCTAGAAAGCATGTAAATATCTATGTCGATTCACGAACTTTCACCTTCTTCCATTCATTGCTGGTTTGCGGGAACCTCACATAACCAGCCTGCAGTACATCCCATATTGCACCTGTAGTTTCTTTCACAATCATGGCTGCAGTTGACCGTCCAGTCAAAAAATTATATGACAAGCTCCTGAAAGTGTCACCATTGGCAAGGAATCTGGAAAACAAGCATATTTAATGTTGTATCTCAACTGATAAATAGCATTCCTGAGACATTGCTTTCATTGATGTAACAATAAATTACAATAGACTTTAGATGTAAATACAGGGAATTTTTTTTAGCGCGCCTTCATCTCTCAGTTTTCATTGCAGGTTTGTTTTAGAGCTAGTTTGCTCTGGGGCGTCTATGTACTACCTGTTTGCGCACTGGCGCGGGCTGCGGTTTGGGTTTTGTTCCGTGGGTGGTTTCGGCTTCTTGCGCTCACAAAACTGATGGCTATCTCGTTACTAATCGCTCAAAGGGCGACCGCCTGTTTCTCACTCGTTTAGTGCTCGCGGGGGTGCGCATAGGAAGAATGCCGCCATGAATGCGTTTCCTTTTTTTTCTTTTTCAGAGTCACGAAAACTAATTGCCACTTCTTGGCGATAAGATGACATTCGGGGTAGTTTGTGACACGTTTTGCTTATAAACAATACATATATACAAACGCAAAATAATTTTTTCTCACTTTACGATCGCCCTAGAAAAATTAAGGCAATTTTTTTATCGAAATAGGTCCCTCAAGAGAATTGGAATCTGCAATTAAAAACGTCGACCCTGGGCGGTCGCATGTGGCGAAAAAGAGCGACCCTGAAAGGGTTAATAAATAAAGCACAACATTTTGTCACACATTATCACGAGTTCAAACATTATTTTTGAATTCCCTGTTGTTTTGTATTTGTTTCTCAGTCGTTACGGAAGTTCTGCAAGTGTTGCTGCATCAAGCACATCTCTACATAATGCAGCGTCATTGAAACACAAAACTCAGTTGGAGATCTGTTAACAAGTGCTTGAAAGAATTTTTCAGGCTACTAGCAAATCCTTATACTGTAACAGGGGAAGAAACAAGTAAGCATAATGTTCATGCAACACGTTTTTCTTGCATAATCAACTAAGTAATCTGTCTCCATTGCAGGAACACTTCCAAGAGAAGCAAATTGCTCGCAATCCAGTCTAAAATATAAAGAATTTTAAAAAACGTGATAATCTAATTACCAGCCCAAATGCAGCACTGTGAGTTAAAGTGCAGCTTCCTTGAACGCTCAAGTATTGCTTCCGCATGCCAAAACAAAGTTACAATGCGACATACACACCTAGGAACGAGAATTCTAACAACGCAAGTAAATAAGTGGCAGAGCAAAATTCTATCACAGCAGCGCTTTCCCAGCACAACAATGCCTGAACAACTATCAAACTTACCTGATTGTCATAGCAAGCCGATCGTGCGCCGAAATTGGGTCTTGAAACGATGTTGTCTGGCGCTCGATGCGCGGTCGGACCAGTGCGAGCAATGCGTCGAAGATGCTCGGTGGCATCCTCAGAAAACTGCGATGGATCGAATCGATCGTTACATCTTTAAATGAAGGCTCGCTATAAACGCTAAGAATCCTCACAACTTACTCTCGAAAATAAGCTTCGTCCTTGGCGCGAAGCCGTGGTAGAAGCGCACTCGCTTGTCCCTCGACGTTTCTGTACCTCCAACTTGGTCGCACCCAGAACCTTCGCCGCCTTGCATTTTGAGTGCGCCGATGCCGGAGTAGCAGGGAACACGCCAGAATGATGACATTCAAAGTAATTAAAGTGTCATCTGTATCAACGCCGGTAGCGGGCATCGCAGCGCAGCGCTGGAAGTTCGAGAGCAGTTTGCAAGCAGACGACAAACGACGGAGGTAAACTTCCGGGGAGGTGACCGCTTCCTGATTGGCTGCTCTCTCCGCCCCGCTCTCACAAATTTTGCATACTGCAACTTTGTGACGTGCCAGCAACTGAACAGAACCGGTTTGAACAAAATATCTCCGATCGCGCCCCAGCTGAGCAGCGCGCCGAACGCGCGAAATGATGGGAAAGGCGCGCAATCTCGTCGGATCACGTTCGTGCTGCGAGCATCTGTGAGACTGGTTCGTGTCACGTGACTGCCGCACTGGCCAAACTGCCGTGCAGTTTGGACGACCCTTGCGCGGCCGACGTTCTACGGTGCCGGAAGCCGGCGCGCCGTTACGGCACGTTTGCCGGTAGCGTGGACGCGCCTTTAACGGACTACGTTAACGTTTTCCTGGAACAGTTCTGCAAGTTCAAACACTCGACAGCGCTAATGAAATGCACAGTAGCTGAAATTTCGCGGCAAGAGGTATGCAATAAAAAAATGCATCCGCCTATGCGATGACAATTGCGCACCTTTGGGAGAATCTCCGTGCCCGTTGCGAAGCAAATTCCTGCCGTACGGGTTCCCGATGTAAATACGTTGGTAGTAACTCGGTGGAAGCTCCTCTAAGTGGAACGAGGGAATGCTCCTGCCGTCCCGCTGGCACTTGATCTTCCAGAAGCTGTTGCTGTCGATTATGTCTCGGAAAGGCTTGCATGTATTGCGACAACTTTTCAGCAGATCCGTGTGACTGACGAAAGACAGCACGTATTCTATTAACTGCTCGGGAAGGTTCATCAAAGGAAAAGGATCGATGGGTTCCATCGGTCTTTCAGCACGGAAACGCTTGGTGTGCTTCATGTCAGATTACAGGCGGACTAGCGAGAATATGCACAGTGGTTGGCGCGTCTACATGTCGTACAAAAATCGCTCACGTGACCTGATAGGCGCCTAGAGACAGGATTGTTTAGGGACTTCTGAGAAGCCGCGATGGGGGCGTCAAGCCATTCTGTGGTCAAGCGATGCCGTGGCGCCATGTGGCGCGTTGAATCTCCGGCCCGATGGGCCCACGCCGACCGCTGGTTGAACGATGTCTCCGCTGTAGGTTCAGTATTTGTTGGCGAAAAGTCGTGCAGTAGTAGTGGTGTGGCATGTCGGCTTTTGGTCTCGGTGAACTCTGGTGGTGTGAGACGCGTATTTTTGAAGAATTCAGTGGTGCTGACGATCGAAATATTGAAGTGGCGTAGCGCCTCGGCAATGCAATTTGCGAACCAGCGCTGTGCAGCGTCGTCACATCGCATATGCAAATTTAATTGACGGGCGTCGTAGGCGGAAGTATTGTACGTGTTTTTCGCCACGACTTACGTTACGTAAGTAATGTAATGCTTACGATGGTGTTTGCTTACCTGTTCGTGCGTCCTTGAAATTGGGCAGCGCATGTTTTCAATCGTGTTCAGCGTTAGTGCGCTATCCGTGACTGCATGCGATTTACTTTTATCATTATCGCGTGGTGCTGTGAACATAACGGAGCTTTAGTGACATCACCTGGTCTGCCAGAATTCCACGAACTAAAATGCAGAGTAGATGTTTAATATTACTGGTACTAAGGGCACGATAAACACTGAGGTAGAGCTTAATACTGTGCCCTGCGATGTTCAGCTGCATCTGCCCGTTTTCCGCGCATGTCCAATACAACAGCGCAGACCCTCACTTTAACAATTTTATCAGGACTGTCAAACAAATCTTACAGCACAGAAAAACAATGTAAACAACCCAAGAGTTGATTAGCAAGTAATACTGGAAAGCACAAGTCTAGTGGCGAAGAGTGTGGTGAAGTGCTTTAAACACTGAACCGACACACCTCAAGTACTTAAAAATTTCAAGCATATTTGATGCAGGTTGATCAGGCTTACTGCGATGTCGGCTGCTTTACAATGAAAATAATAGTATTGGATAAGAGGATGCAAGCCACTCTTGTGCTGCTTGGCTATGCGAACCATATTGGTCCCAGAAATACCCAAACAGGGTTCTTGTTTACGCATGCTGCTTGCATCCACTAAATTAAAGCTCTCTAATGTCAGCAGTATAAAGAGAGCCTGTAAAAATAGGGTTTTCAACTCCCCAATTCCAATTTTGTTTCTTCTATACTTGTACAACCTAAACACTGTGCTGTCGCGACAGCATCTGCCTAGCTCATTGCCACATTTTGCGATAAAAGCAGTGATCACTCAGTTAATTGACCGAGACAGCCATGACAAGAATTCTAATTTGGAACAGCCTTGGCAAGATTTCTTTAAACAGCTCATTTTTTAAGCACAAAGCATGTCATGCCCAACTAGAAAATTAACCTAGCAATAAGCTGCTAGAAGTGGCTAAAAAATCAGCAGTCTTCTGAAATTAGCTTGATTTGCAGCTCCTAAAATTGGCTATTATTGAATTAGGGCAAGGGAAGAACAGCTTGAATAAATATATGTCTCGTCAGAAAGTTGTGGTGGTGTGCTGCAGACTAAGGCAGGAAGCCGTTTTGGCATTGGTCTACCTCTGTCTCAAAACCAAGCACCGCAGCCAACGAGACTTCACTTGGCTTTGACATATTCAAATTCGCTTTCCCGAGCACAGAATACTGTCGAGGTGAGCTCAATGCACATCACCCACATTGGGAATGCAAAGACGTACGGCCAGGAGGATGCCACCTTGACAAAGCAGACAGCACAGACCTCAAATTAACAAATGACTGCAACTATCCCAACTGCCATACCTTCCATTAAAACCAGCAGGTCAGTACACTTACCTAGCATGGGCAACTGGGGCCATCACTCAGAGTGTCAGTGCGACTCTGTCCCTAGAGGCAGCAACCATTATCCGATATATTACTTGATGTAGCAGTGAAAATGTGCCACATTCACAAAATCAGGGTTTTAGGCTGGGACCATTTCCATGATGTACTCAAGTCTGCAGAATGTGAAGGTGTTGAAGCGCTAGCAATACGCTTCCTGTACACACTGCAAAGAGCGACATGCGAACTAGAGCTCACTGGGGCAACATCCAGCGCTCACAAGCACCTGCTGCAACTTTGGGGTAAGCAAGCCAAGCTGCATACTGCATACTTAAATTGTGTTTACACGCAAGAAACCCTGATCAATGTTCTGCACAAGACTGAGCAGGCAAGATGTCATGCTAAGAAACTTGCCAGAGACTAGTGAATGAACCACTGCGCGTCATTTGAATTTATAGGTCTCAGTAAGCTGTATCACATTCTCACGGCTATAACAGGATAAACCAAATACTGTAATACTATTGAAAACATGCTGCTCGATCTTCAGTGCACATCTGAGAAATTTGATGAACAAGCTGCAGATGGGGGCTTTCCCCGACCACCTCATAGTGACCGACTGTCACCTGCATTGTACGCACCTTAATGACCACTTGCCAAAAAAGGAATGGAAAGCCTCTTTATGATGGCACAACCTGTTGTTGCTCTCGAACATGTCATCATCTAAAAGCACACGTGGCAAAGATGGACTCATTTTGCAGATGTTGAGGAATATTGCCAAAACAAGGAAGCAAGCACTATTGCTTGTAATCAATGAAAACTGGAATATTGGAATTCCCCACAGAGTGGAAACACTTGGTCATGATGCCACTATAGAAACCAGGCAAGAAACCTGACACCATAGCCAACCTTTGATCAGTCTCACTCACATTCACAGTGTGCAAATTGACTGAAGGAATGTGCCTCGCAAGAGTGAACCACCTTCTGGGAAAGACCAGACTATTTCCACCTTTGCCAAATTGGTTTCTGGCCTAAGGTTGAGATGTGCGACAATAGCCTCCTTCTGCATCAAAGTATCGCCAATACAAGCCGCTTCGGAGAAAAGATACGTGGGTTCTAGTCACAGTCGAACCAAGGATGTTGAGCACACTCTGCAATGAGGAGGTACGGGTGGCCTATCGTGAAGCCTGCCCAGGCCTTAGGGTTGCCAGTATTGCCAAAGCCTCTTATGCAACCAAATGTTTGAAATATGAAGTTACAGTAAACGGCCAAAGACTTCTGCCAACTGCACAGGTGGAAATGCAGGTAAGAACTGGAGCACGGTTGGTTGCAGAAGTGGTTTGCTGTTGAGGTAAGTAGGTGATTTAACAGTTGGTGATAAGGGATAATGATAAGTGATAAGTGATAATGCAGGTATGTGCAGTATATATATATATATATATATATATATATATATATATATATATATATATATATATATATATATATATATATATATATACTGTTAGGGCCGAAACAGATTAATTTTCTCAGAAGCAATATCAAGGGCTTTTTTTTTCAGGATGCCACTTATGTGCTTTAGATAAGTGTGCACAGGGTTATATAAAGCTGCATAGGCAAAGTGATACGACTAGATACAGCTGTTAAGCGTAATATTTTTTCTGGGCTAAATTCTTGCTCCTTGAACTCATTCGAGATCGTTAACTGTAGCACCAAAGTAGTGGACCTCTACCAGAACAAAGACATGTAGAGTGCACATCTCAATTCTTGTGTTTATGCCAGTCTTCTTTTTTACAGCAATAGCTGCTATGGGCTAAGTCCCCTGGTTGTTCTGATGTCTGCTGGTGTTGTCACTGGAATTCCCAAATTTCTTGCTAGAATATTGCAAATAATGTTCTCACTGTGCTGCAAGGATTCAAACATACGATCAAAAGATTGGCAGTCCACAATTCTACATTTCAGCCACTCTACTGAAGGCTCAGTCTTGGTGAATACTGATCTTGGAGAGCGCGATCTAGAAAACAGGTGCCATGATTGGCTAACACCTGCTGAATGCCTGTGTACTGTATACAGAGCTGGCGTCCATACCTTCAAGTTCTTAAACATCAGCTTCCCACTTGTGAAGGCAGTTCTATGTTAAATTTTCTTCTTACATGTAATCACAGTGATTTGGGTGCATCTGCTTCATTTTTTTCTAGTGCTTGGCTTCTCAGATTTACTGGATGGTGCTGTAGGTGTCTTGTTTTCCCCAAGCACAGCGCGAGAATTAGCAATGGGTAGCCCAATTATAGATTTGAGAAAACCAAAACGAATTCAGCAGTAAGAAGATAAAGGGTTGTTTTGGTGGAGACCAGTGGTCAAGTGCGGATATGAGAAAGGAGGACGAAAAGTCGAGTCTTTCCACTTCAACAGTGGGAGCCACAACTCCCACAAATAAATACGACTCGTACTTTTTTTACTTCTTTAAAGGAGATTACTGACTTGCGTTGGCAAGTGTTCACTTAAACAAATACTGCATGAAGCAAGCTTCCTGCGGATATTTCACCAGCCACTGCATCATTCTTTTTCATTTTGAGTGAAACTGCAATATTATTTATGCCACAACTTGCCCAATTTTGTGTTTTGCAGTAGGATGTTAGCAGTGCTATAAAGGCATTTAAATACTCGTGGATAGTAGTAGATAAAAAACTAAAAGTAAGAAAGCAGTGGCATGTCTTGTGCGTAGACTATACATACACCTGGTGCTCTTATGATCATTTTTTCTCTATCTGTAAACCATTCTAAACAAGAAAAGCTTATACACAATTATTGTGCAAAGTCACGCCACAACTGAGCCAGAGGTATCCTTGGTAAGCAAAGTATATTTATTTGGTGACATTTTCTGCAGCCCTGCTATTGAACTTTCTTTCCTTCCTTTTCAGTTCTGCAGGTTCATTAAAAAGTGACGAGACAGCTTGACAATTTTAATCGTTGAATTAGCAAAATCTTTTTTGGGGGGTTGTTCTAACTTGGTTTCAGACTCTGCCCATCGCATTTTAAGGCTTGTTTTCAGTGTTTTTTGCTTTTTCTTTTAGGTAGGGCATGTTATTTTTTACGCCATGTCAAGTATGTGGTGCCATAGTGTGTTCTTGGATGGAGTCTTGCCCTTTCATTGAGTGCAATATTATGTCGGTTTTTTGTGTCCAAGGCCGTTTTACATTCAAGTGTGATTGAAGCATTTTGCTATGTTTTTCCTCTGCTACTGCTACCTTGTGCTGGTGGCATGATACGTGACATTTTTTGTTCAATAAAGGGAAGTCTCACTTATCCTGTGCACTGGTCATCTTTTTGAATTACAATTTGTTGCCTATATTTGTTCTTTTGTTGCATTTCAGATTAGGAATGGCTATCATAGTTGCCATCATATTACCATGTTGCACACAATGTGGATGATATGTACTTCCAATATATGGCCACCATAAATAGAAGTTAATAATTCAAGAATAGTGCCTTTGCATAGTGGTGCAGCCATGAATTGTGTCTGTAAGGTACTAGCGCTGCAGGTGGCACTGCTTGCGCAGAATATAGTTAAACTCCACTACTTTCAAACATCATTATTTCTATCTGCATTAGTATAGCTCAGTTATAGTGAACAACACACATCTGGTGTAAGAGTGGCCTGCACTTGCAGTTGGGCCCAATGAATAGCCAAATTTCTGCCCGTTTTCATGTTATTAGCATATTAGTAAGGGCAGTCCTTTTTATAGTAGCCTGTTTGCCCAGTTTAGAAGCCGCTGTGGGGTGTCAGGATCTCGTACACATCTTCAGCTTTGCAGGGGACATAGCATTCGGCACATAGTTTGTCACAGGCCATGTCTTCAGGGCAAGTTGAGTTTACTCCCTTGCAAAGGGAGAACCAAACTTGTTGGATATGAAGTAAACCGCCTGCACACACAGCGGCTTTCTTAATTTTGAGTGACATGTGTGGTTATAGCTACCGTTGCTTTATGCACTTTTTGTCCAGCAGCAGTCTTCCTTTTGGAACACTCAGACAGCTTTCAGCAAGCTGGACAAGAATAACACTGAGAAACCAGCAGATGTTACTTGTTGCACTTATCATGCGAAGCTTCATATACTATGATGAGGGCGTAAATAAATGAGGGCGTTCCTCAAGGTCTTGTAGCACATTTCATGAGTTTGGAGCAACATGATGTATAATACCCTTCTAAACGCATGCTATACGTTCAGCAGAAGTGACCGTGGTGGAATTGCAGCGTAATGTCAAGAAAACAGATATGTATGAGCACCATCCTGGTAATGGAGACACTGGGAAACTAGTGGGAAGCCTGTTGAACATATGGTTGACCCAGTTGCTGGCTTCATCAGGGAAAGTGTGATAAAGAGAAGGAAATCATCAACAGATCAGAAGGTTTTTACATATAAACAATGTGCTGAGGTTCTCAGGCAGGTCTCTGTCGTAACACGCCTATGAGTCTGAGTGCGCAGGCTATGCATGACCAACTACATATGCCTTCTGTTCGGACAAATAACTGCTCCTTGTAACTGACGAAGATGGAGTGGGAAAAAAGCAGCAGCTCCAATAACCTGGTTTCACTTGTGTCAACAGTATTCTGTAAGTGTGTATTGCCATACTCCCCAATGCCTTCTTGGCTGACATCAGCAAGGACCAGCTTGAGGCAAGGGGTAAGAGACATCTTTATAAGCTAAAAATGCATGCATGCATGGAGATCACTTTGCTTCCAAAAAGTAGACCCTTCGCTGGGGCACTGGAGAAGGAACAGATTATTGACAGTGGGCTTAGACAAGCTTCTCTGCTACTATACACCCAGCAGTGTTACCATGTAACGACCTCTGAAACAGTCCCACTCAAAGAGGAAATCATCTTTGTGTATCCATAAAGCGGGTACACAGGCAAAGCCCCTTCAGCAATGAAGCCAGCTTCAAAAGGCCCTCTTCGCACATCCTGATGGCTTCCTCCTTAGAGTTTGCTGGGTGCAAGCATTCCATTGTCGAAGAGTCATTGAGAGCACTGTTGGTTTGGTGGCAATACAGTTCAGAAGCGATTGCAACAATCCTCTCTTCCTAGTTGGCCTGGAGGCTCACGGTGCTCATGAAGCGACACCATGGCACAAGCAAGGTGACTGTATGCCTTCAAGCACTTGTTCGTTTATCCCACTGCTCTGTTAGTAAAAACCATGAGGTCTGAAACCAACAAGCTCACGTTTGGCACTCGCGTGGTGACTGCGGAGGATCCATAAAAAGTACAAAAACAGGAAACTCAAGGGAAAGGCTAAAGCACCATTTAGCACTTAGTATTGCTGCAGCCCACCCCCTTCTTTTATTTTGTCTGGTCGTGCTATATCTTTTTACTATAGATAGGCATCAACTTAGGCGATGTTCCCAATCCGAGCCCAATGTTTATATACCCTACGTGCCGGTTCAAAGACGCTCAAAACACTGCAATTGAAGCTTCTAGTAGAAAATGTGCGTGGCAAAAAAAAAACAGCTCTGCGGCAACCATCTTGGCAGTATCTTGTCCCCTTAATAAAAACTATGCTTCCATATCAGCTTCAGCTCTCCAACTTAAAGTACCAGTGCACTTATGAACAACGAATCAATTCTCAAAGAGCATGCGCAGTACAGCCAAAAGCTTGGGCATGAATCCACATTGTGCTCCTGCGTTAAAGGTTAATAATGCGTTCCATAACGGCGAATGTACTTTAGTAAGCTTCCCTGCAATATGAACTTGTAATATACAAAGAATCGTCAATGAAGCTTACCGCGAGTAAAGATGCACTTGCAAGTTATGTCACAATTAAAAATAATGAGCACAGTGTATACCTATGTGTCCTTTTCACTCTTAGTATGCTTTAATGCACAATGCTTATTTCCACCCCTTTATTGCGGTGTAGCAAGCTACAAAAGAAACGTTGCATAAGTGGGATTTTTAATGTTACCTTTCTCGCAATAGACCAATATCTCGCGGTGAAGCTTAAGCAATTTACTGCGGTGAAGCATAGTAAAAGTGGAAAGGGGTGACTGTCCCTAGACATAATAAGAGTTCTTTAATTATACAATCGTGTACCCGCCGCCTCTCAGGTTGCCTGAGTGGACATACTGTGCGGGGTGATAGCGGCCCCCTCCCACTTTTAGTATGCTTCACCGCGTAACTAAAAAATGGGAGACAATTTGTCAAGATTAAAGTCTGAAACGGCGGAAACCTGACACCATTGCCAATGGCGATTTGTTGCGTCGGAAACACCACGGAGGCACACAACTCGTACACGGCTATGTGAATGTTTGTTTATTAAATGCCTGCAACGTCGTTTACGCTTATGTGTATCGTTTCTATGTCTTCTGAGTCCATCACTTCAAAGCTGTCATCTTGAAGGATTTCGGCTTGAAACTCATGGGTGGTGAACTCATTGTGCTTTAGTGGGTCCACATCGAGGATGGCGGCTTTGCAGCGCCGTTTGTGGATCAGGAGGAGACACGTATTCCATGCCGGTGTCGGGGTGTAGTTGGCCATCCTCATCATCCACTTCGCTCGATTGACTTGTACTTGCTTGGCTTGCCGCGGCAAGATGGCGGTCACGGCGCTTCCGAGCTTCATTTGCCTTGGTACCCGGAGATGCAGCGAGTCGCTTCCAACGCATTGGCTCTCTTGCGTTGGTCGGTCGCGTCCCAGGACTCTGTGGTGTCGGACGGGCCTCGCCGCCGTGATGCATGCGATGTATACGCTCAGCCTCTCTTAAGCGCCGTTTGCGTTCAGCGGCTGCCGCACGTCGCGTGTTGGGAGACACTGGTTCGGCGAGACGAGGCATCCTTCTCTCCCGATGCCGCAAAGTAAACTGCCGCCACCGCCGCCGCCACACCGCACCCAAGCAGACGATCGCCACGCATGCCTCGCGAGAGTGACATCAGGCCACGAGGCGCCCAATCGGGAGGCCACCTCAAGCCCCTCACGACATTGACGTCAGGGCGCACCGTCGAATACACGGTCGCCACGCGTGCCGATGTGCTGAGTAATCCCGCGCGGCGTCGATGCACCGCGACACCCGCACTTGACAACAGTGACGTCACGCACGCGAGGCAGTCAGGAGGTGCGCACCTGTGCCTAGCGACAATGACATCCCGACACAGAGGAGACCAAGCAGGAGGCCGGAAAGCTGTGACAGTTTCTGCTAACAGCAGATGACGTTGACAATGAGCCATTAAAGGCTTCCTCCTTAAAATGTACTGCGATGAAGAAGCAGTACATTTGTACTGAGTGAATAAACAAATGGTTTTTGCATCAGTACAGAAATAAACGCGCGTCATGCATAAGTCTACCACACGGAAGAGCGTCGCAACAAAAGGTAGCTGATTCACACAGGCTGTGTAGCCCATTTATCAGTCGTAAAGGGTATTATGGGTAATTCAAAATTTCAGACGCACAGAAAGATGTTTATATGTTTACGTTCGTATTCCTTGCGTAATAAGACTGCCAGAACTTCTCCAATAGAAGGTAATTTACAACACAAACGCAAAGAATGCAGACATATGCCTCGTTTTCAACTCGGTCATCATGCAAATGACATATAGCACTGAAAAACGTGAACATGCTGTACATCAGCATCGTAAACTTCATACTAGGCAAGGTGCACACTACAATCCCGCTACAGCCACTAATGAGACCAAAACTGGAGCGCATGTCTGTGAACGCGCCAATGGAGCCCCTCAGCAACCCTGCTCCTCCACCACCCCCGCTGCCCCACTCGTTTCAAGGACATCACACCATACACACATTCAGCGCTAAACAGTAGGGCGGTTGACGCAGTCGCATTTACATGACTTGTAGCGAGCAGCACATCCATCGATGTCTGTTAAGCAAAGTCGGACCCGGTGACGCCACATGGCTGTGTGCAGAACTTCGCTGCCGAGTCGCTAGGCCACTAGGCCACTTCGACATTTCAATTGTCACTACCACCGAGTTCTCAAGGAAGTACACGGGGCACACAACGCAGATTCTTTACTGCCAGAGCTCACCGAGGCCAAAGCTGCACTGCCGCGCCACCACTACTCACGGAACATACTACCAACACACAAGCAACGCAAGCACACTCACATAAGCAACGTTGAACAATGCGCGGTCCGCGCGGGCCAGGGAACGATCACGCAGAGGACGAACACGCCACGGCGTCGTTAGGCGAAACCATCGTGCCTTCTCAAAAATCCCTAAAGGATCTTGTCCCTAGGCCCCTAGGATCAGGTCACGTGAGCGATTTTTGTACAATATTTAGACGCACGCGCTGTACCTACTAGCAATTGTAAAAACGGTTCCCGGCATGCTTCTTGAGAGCTACAAAACGCGGAGGAGAAATGACTGCGCTCATGTTCGGCTGAAGCTGAAGTGCATTTGATTATGGCATCCATCTATACAGCGCAACTACATATAGTAAAGCTACAGTTCCGTCAAAGTGTCACATAAACGTATATCACGATTCTAATATTCTATAGTTTAAAGATGTTGCAGTTTGTTTGTATTTGTATATTTTCTTTCAGTTCATTTGGCCCACCGCCATTGTTGCCTCAAACCGTGAGTGCCCGTTCATCTCTTTACGAGACCTTACTGGAGCTTCTGTTCCCGCGGTCATGTTACAGTATTTTAGATGCTTCTAGTTAACTGTAGTCATGTGAATGTAGCGGCGTCTTTCTCGCGAATTAGCGAGCGGATAAAAGTGGTGCGTCTCTGGCTTTCTTTAAGGAACCCGACATTTGTTACAGTATTCCAGCGCGCACCTGCGTGCGCCGTTTACTGAGCGTCCTGCTGTTAAAGAGTGTCGTGTTTCCGGAGAAGATATAAGAAGCGCAACTAAAGGACGCATTGATACACAATGAAATCAAGAAAAATTGAGTGCAAATGTATATTCAATCACCTTAGTGCTTCTGCGTTTAGTTTTTTTTTTTTTGCAGGTAGGTTTTATACCACAGCCTAAAATGCCTGCAGTGGTAGCGGGGGTTTTCCACCATGCTGAACCGTAGTTAAAATTTATGCCACAGCATCGTTCACCACAACATTCTACGATATATGTTCAATATTTCTGTGGCTTGCTTTTACATTATAATGGCACAATGCAGTATATATCATTCACCAATGAATTGCTGTTGGTTGAAATGGACCGCCTGTGGAATTTGGACCACGCGGGGTTCTTTAACGTGCACCTGAATTCAAGTATACGGGTGTTTTCTCATTTCGACCCCACTGAAATGCGGCCGCCATGACCGGCATACGATCGCACGACTGGATCTAATTATACATGCTCCATAATTTCCGTAGCTTTACCGTAGCAAGCACATGCTCCTTCTTCCTTGTTTCTCGCTTTATAAGTGCGCGTTCGAAGACATCCTGATCTCGCTTCGAAAAGTAATGAGCTTCCCTTTGAGCTATCATAAATGGTTTTTCCTGATTTTGTTTTTTCTCTTGAGTAGTTACTCATGGCAGGTTTCTTTTCCTTTGCTGCCACCCATGACATTATCTCAGCCTCTCTGACTTTCCGCTTGACATTCTTTGCTGCTATGTTGCTCACCATACAGGCCGCATACTTGCTGGTAAGCTTCCTTGTTCTTTTCCTCCACTGTGAATCAATGGTGATCCTGTACAAATACCCGAACACTCTCCCAGCCCATATACTTTCTTCCATATTCTTCAGTCGTTCTTCATAATTAATTTTACTGTGAGCTTTTCTCCCTTCAAAACTTCTCCAGCCCATATCACCCTGCACAGCTTCATTTATAGTATTCCCATGAGCGCCCCAATGCGAGTCGTCCCACTGAACTTTGTTAGCCATCGAGTCCTGATTGTACCCCTGACTTCAAGCAAACAACCGCATTCCCACATGCAAGTCCTGGAGCCATTACATCTTTCCATACACCCCGGAGCACCTCGTAGCTATTGTAGCCCTATAGCGCTCTGTGTTTTATTATGGGCGCATTTCACTTACCCTTTGCGATTATTGTTTTTTTCTTGTGTTTGCATATATCTATTGCCTTCGTTTATCTATATACCAAGGTACATATATTCTTTCACCCCAGGAATTTCCTGGCCCTGTATTGACACTGTCTGTTCACTGTTTTCACTGAATACCATGACACCGACTTTTTAACACTACATTTCAGACCTAAATTCTCGCGTTCGTTTCCACGGATATAACCAGACGTTGCATATCACTTTGCTTCTAAGGTAGCAACACAATGTCGTCCGCCTAAAACAAAGCCAAACCCGGGCGGGATGTGGAACATCAAACCCAGATAAAGACCACAGGTGCCAACCTAAATGTCAGTTATGCGGCGAGGACCATCCGACTGCAGACAAGACGTGCAAAGCCAAATTCAAGAAGCCCTTCATCGTTAAACAGAGACAATGGCACAGACTGCAACGAGAGCGACAAGACGAACATGACGACGCTATCTCAAGAGAAGACAGAGCAGAGTCTCGCGGAACGCTTGGCCTCCTAAACGCCAGGGAACGACGCTCCAGATCGAGAACAAGGTCTCCATACACCACCAGATCCTTATCCCGGTCCGGCTCCAGGACACCGGGTACACGATCCAGATCCAGGTCCAGAACTAGGCCATCCTCTTCAGCAAACCAGACTAACACGGTGAGCTGGGCAGACGTGGTCGATGGAGTGCGCCCGGGGGCTGGTGGGGAGACTGCCATTAATAACGAGATCAAGCAACTAAAATACGAGAACGCACAGTTGAGGATTTTGCTAGCACGTATGAGCGATGAAATCAAAATTCTCAAGGAAGGAAAAAAACAAATAAATCAGGTAACTCCCGCTCCACAGGCGAGCACGAAAGAGCCATTTGAAATTGCGGACAATAAGATGGACGAAGGGGATGACCCCCCTCCACTCAAACGCAAGGCCCAAGCCATCAGTGATAAACAAGATAACGCAGTGGTAGATAAAGCATTAGCCGATATTCAAAAGAGCCTAGGAGAAATACAAAAGTCAAATGAAAAACGGGACGAAATGATGAATCAAATGGCTAAGGCAATAGCAGCAATTATGAGTAGATTAGACATCCTAGAGACAAACCACTCACCACGTAATGGACTCCCCTCCATTGCGTCAGAAGCACCACGATCCTTACCCACTTCACAACCACATAATTATATAAGATCAGCTTCTCTCCAACCTCCCGTCTCCCTCCCATGGTCGCACCCGAAATGAGACGCGCTAAAGAAGGGTTCAGGATATGGCAGTGGAATTGTAGAAGTTACGAAAACAAAAAGTCAGTTTTGCAGCAGTATTTGAAAGACAAGGATACACCGGACGTCATAATTCTGCAGGAAACACATGGGATTGCGAAGCTAGCAGGATACAGATCTTTTGGCTATGCCGAAGGGGACACCAGGGCATTAACTACGCTCGTAAAAAGAAACATAACTTGCATGCAGCACAACACAGGAATAACGCACATTGACAATATTCTATTGGAACTCATCCCACAAAAAAGACAGGACATAGCTTATTTATTCTCAACATTTATAGTAACCCCATGCTACATAAACACAAATTCAAGAACCTATTCCAGAAAACACTCAGACTTGCTGGAGAAAATCCGGTAGTTATAGGTGGAGACTTCAATGCCCCACACACCACGTGGGGATACTTATATACCAGAGCAAAAGGAAGGGACTTATGGAACGACTCGCAAGAATTAGGCCTCACGCTCGTCACAGACCCCGCCACTCCAACCAGAGTAGGCACGGCGCTAAACAGGGACACAACCCCAGACCTAACCTTTACCAAGAATATTGAAAAGGTGACGTGGCACAACACACTGGAAGATTTGGGTAGTGACCACCGCATATTAGAGTTACACGTCAGAGAAGGGCCGAATAGACCCAAGGAACGACAGATCAAATTAGTAGACTGGGAACAATTTCGTAGAACGCGAGAGAAGACACAGCAACGATCAATCGCAGACATAGAACAATGGACTAAGGAGCTCAGGGATGACGTCAAAGCTGCCACAAAAATAGCACCACCTGAATCCAACTTGGATAAATGCGACAGCAGACTTCTCCACATGTGGGAAGCTAAGCAGTCGCTTCAGAATAGACTTAGCGGTCAGAAGCATAACAGAAAGTTAAGAAAGCGCATAGCACTCCTCAACAAAAAAATAGAAGAACATGCTAAGCAATTGACCAAACAACAATGGGACGAGATATGTAATTCCATGGATGGACAATTAAGCACCGGCAAAACGTGGCACATGCTCAGGTTCCTGCTTGACCATGACAATAACAAGAAAAATCACATGCAAGCCATTAATAAGTTAATACACGCATATGAGGGTACAGAAGAGGAATTTCTCAATGAATTACAGCAGAAATACGTAAAACAGGCACCCCCTTGAATCTATCCTATCTACAGCGGGAATACAAACGCAAAATTAGACGAGGAACTCACGGAGGCAGAAATCCGCGCGGCCCTACAAAAGTTAAACACCAAATCCGCCCCAGGCCCGGACGGTATAACCAACAAGACTCTCAGGAACCTGGATGATGAATCGATAGCCACACTAACAGAATACATAAACGAGTGTTGGGTAAAGGGAGAAGTGCCAGCTCAATGGAAGAAAGCGACGATAACGCTTATTCCAAAACCTGGTAAGAAGTTTGAGATAGACAACCTCAGACCAATCTCCCTAACATCCTGCGTCGGAAAATTAATGGAACATGTCATTTTAAACAGAGTAGACAACTTCTTAGAGGATAATAACATATACCCAGATACAATGATATGATTTCGCAAAAATCTTTCGACACAAGATGCGATGCTCCAACTTAAGCATCAGATAATGGATTATAACACGCGCTCGACAAGGGCCATCTTGGGCCTTGATCTTAAAAAAGCTTTCGATAATGCCAACCACGCAACCATATTGGAAAACATCGAACGAATAGGACTAGGGCAACGGACGTATAACTACATCAAGAGCGTCCTATCAGACAGGAAAGCAGTCATCTCCGTCGGAGGGCTCAAGTCGCCCGAGATCGACATAGGGGGGGGGGGGGGGGGGGGCCGGCACGCCGCAAGGCGCTGTCATTTCGCCGATGCTGTTTAATCTCGTCTTGATGGCACTCCCCGAAAAATTAATTCACATAGAGTCCCTGAATCACACAATCTACGCAGACGATATTACTATCTGGACCTGTGATGGCAGCGACGGATCAATAGAACAACGACTCCAGACTGCAATTAACGCAGTAGAGGAACACCTCATAGGAACAGGCCTCACATGCTCTGGAGAGAAATCTGAACTTCTATTGTACCGCCCCACACGTAGAGGCAGGCCTCCCAAAGGATACGACAGAAACAAGGCTCATGAGGAAATCAAGCTACACACCAAGAACGGGCGGAATATCCCAATAGTCAACCAGCTCAAAGCGCTGGGTCTGGTAATCGAGAACAAAGGCACAAATAGGGAAACCGTAAAGAAATTAGACAGAAAGGTAACAAACACCATGAGATTAATCAAACGAATTACTAACAAGCACCAAGGTATGAAGGAAGAAAGTATCATACGGCTTATACAATCATTCGTAATCAGTCAGATCACATACATAGCAGCCTTCCACAATTGGTTTGCAGCTGAAAAGCGTAAAATTAACAACATGATAAAAAGAGCATACAAACTAGCTCTAGGGATTCCCATCAGTACGAGCACGGATCTCTTGCTAAAGTTAGGACTCCACAACACACTGGACGAACTCATAGAAGCACAACAAACATCTCAAGCAGAGAGACTAACCAAAACCAAAACGGGACGGCATATACTAAGCAAACTAGGAATGAATTATCACAATCTATACGGGGAAAAGAGGACGATAACGAGAGAAATTCATGACAAACTCCTAGTACCAAATATACCCAAGAACATGCATCTAGGTTACAACGATGGCAGACGCAAGAGTAGAGCAGAGAAAATTATCCGAAGCTTTGGGTCAGACGACAGAGCAATCTTCGTAGACGCGGCTGAATACCCAGACAGAAATAGCTATGTAGCAGTAATCGTAGATCACACCCAAAAACCCCTTACAAGCGTATCAGTTAATACCAAACATTCCGAGACCGCAGAGGAGGTAGCCATTGCACTTGCATTGGTCTCCACGAATGCTCAGTACATCATAAGCGATTCTCAAGCGGCCATTAGAAATTATGCAAAAGGTAGGATCTCTCCTGAGGCATGGCACATCATCAGAGTCATTGAAGCGAAGTTCTCCGATGCAGAGAAGAACGACAGGCAATTGCTCTGGTTCCCAGCGCATACGACTCCAGACATTCCCGCAGTCAACCTCAACGAGGTAGCACACCGCGAAGCTCGAGGTCTTACTCGCCGAGCTGAGCAAAGAGTGACTTCCATCGGTCAGGAGAACGCGGAGGAGGAAATCTGGAGAGAAAAAGATATATTAACAAGATTTAGTGATATTACCAAATTCTATCAAAATCTGAGGCGAGTATTACCACCGCCTCACACTAAACTGAACAGAGCTGAGTCCGTTACTTGGAGGCGACTACAAACAGAAACTTATACGAGTCCCGTGCAACTAAAAACTTTCTACCCCGATATATACGAGAGCGATATGTGCAAGCTATGCAAGTCTGTTAGAGCCACCCTTCAACACATGTTGTGGGGATGTGAAATATACCAAAATAAAATGGCAGGCTCCCCAGAAAATCTAGGGGCGCGGTGGTCGGCCGTGCTGCTCAGCTCAGAACTCCAAGACCAACTTTGGGCCGTCCAGCGAGCCAAGGAAGCCGCACGGGAGCAGCAGCTCCCAGTGGCCATCTAGGCAGCCCCAGGCCCGGGCCTCCCAATCGCCGGATTCCAAATGAAGTTATCACATCACACACACCCGGGCGCGAGCGCCATCGGGTGGAGGTGCAGGGAAACAAGCAGCGCGGACATCGCGCACATCCTCCGCTGTGACTGGTTGGCCTAGTCGGCAAGGGAGTAGCCACGCAGCACCCAATGTTACGAAAACCTGTATAGGTTCGCAAAGAAAAATCTTCGCTTTTAAAAGACCCACGCACCGTCGATTTGAACTGGCGACCTCGATTTGGAGGTGCAATCTCTCGACCACTCCGCCGACACAACCACAGGGAATAATGCCGCACCTTATGGGTGCAGTAGCGCCTCTAGCTGCTCTAATAGACTGACGCCATGCTCTTCACTGCTTCATTTTATACATCAGCACCAAGGTGAAACAACTTACGCGAAGCTATCAGTAAGTCGTGAAAGGCAGGAAGGAGAGAAGAGGACAAAGTTGTCTCTTTCAACATCACGACTCGGGCTGTACAATAGATGCTATGTTCTTATCGGTAGTAGATTGCTGCGCATGCACCAGCCAATATTTATTCCTGCCGGTGCTGCATGGCAGAAAGCGAGTCCTACTGCGGATTATATTGCGTCGGCCACGATGCTACACCAGAAAGAGCATGTGCCTGAAGAATTACAACTTACTGAAGATGTTCTTCTGGGTGGGCAGTGCAACCCGGACGAAGGACGAAAGGAAGAACACAACACGAGCGCAGACTAACAACTGGTTTATTATTTCAAGCAACGGACTATAGTATACAGAAAATGTAAACACGTGTGAAATGACGTTTACAAGGGTGTTAGCCTATCGTGCCATTCAAAAAACCAGCTTCTTTACCCTGTAGAGTGATAGAAGGCTGGCTGACGCATGCGTCTGAGTTCACATGCATGAAGTAGGCCTCTACAATCTCGCGGTTAATTTGATGCATATTTTTATAAAGTATTTCCGTTTGTTCAAACATGGGTTTGCAAGAGCAAACTCTACAATGCGCGGCCAGATTCGAACCTGTTTCATTCCTGATCGCACCTTGGTGCTTCCTAGGGCGGATGTTAAGGCAGCGTCCCGTCTGCCCAAAGTACATTTTGCCGCACGAAAGAGGGATGACGTAGACCACTCCAACCGAGCATGCCACAAGCTGCCCCGAGTGTTTGTCGCGGCATGTAGCTTTGGACGGCTGTTTAGGCCTATTGACAAGATTGCAAATCTTTTTTAAGGAGTTCTTTGCTGAAAAGATTACTTGAACGCCATATTTCATGGCTGTCTTTTTTAACCCATGCCCCATCTGATGTACATAAGGGATGACCGCGTACTTTTTAACTTTTTCGATCTGTCTTTGGGGCAGCTGATCTATGAAACAACATCAATCTGAAACAATTCAAATGAAATAAAAAGCGAAATACATGGTAGGAAACAAAACAAAAAGCTATGTCTTTCCGCTTCGTCACCTATGATATAAAAGTTTTAAACAAGGATAAGGTGCCCGAGTAAGACTGGCCAACGTTTAAATAGGAAAACCTATCTTCGTCAAAGGCGGCCTGGTCATCCTCGGCAAGGTAGTTTTAACGGGTTATTGGAGTGATGTCCTGTTCGGTCGTTGTTGGAGGTGGTTGGCTGTAAAGGGACAGACTGAACAGAAAATGAGCGATGTTATTTGACGGCTCTAGGCGTGGTTTCTGAGAGTAGGGCACAATTGCGGGAAAGTGGGAAGGCGGCAGAAAAAAAAGAAAGAACATAAAATAGAGAAAGAGAAGGATATTAGGATGGTGGGTTGTTGGGGGAGCTAGACGTTAGGGAGCCTTCAGCGGTGTCGTAGGCGGCGTTCGTTCATTGTTGACAACTTAATTGTCAACAATGAACGATGACGCTAAATGAGGTGAAAAATCCTGTTTGGTGAAATGAAAAGAAATGAAAATGAAATGAAAAATGAAAGGCAATCAGGTGAAAGAAGCGTGTTTATAAGCATGGTTTTGCTTGAATAAAATGCTGTACAACAATCAAAATACAGCTTTCCGCGTACATGTGAAATTGAATTGAAGCTCTAAATGAAGATTTTGCGCAAGGAAACAACGCATAATCTATGATAGTGAGAGTAATATTCGCACATTGCGTTAAATTTGTAATCAAATATTAGGCTCAAGCTTTTGAACTGGATAAATTCAAACATATACATTAATAACACATATACAAAATGTAATAAATCAATGACAATATTTTTCAAGTGGTTTCTGAATTAAGTAGTTTGTAGTTTTCTACGAGGTTAATTTCACGTTGTTAAGAACATCGCACTAGCCGAAACAGCGGCTACCAGGAGGCATAGTACAGCTGACAAAAGCATTTCTCCGAAGCTCATCAACAGCATGCGCGTTGAGATGCTGACAAGTGGTATTCCAGTAGGTGGCCGCGTCCTCATTGGGAAACATTCAACACCGAACCTTTTCAACCGACCGGCGAACGCAAGCGTTGTAGTACTCTATGGTGAGAACTGCTCCAAGGGCAGGTGTTTACCACGCGCTAGTCGGTCAGCGGGGTTTCTGGCGTGATCGTGACGGCGTTGCCTTTTCTAGGAGTGTCACGAGAAATTCCTCAAAACGTGTGGTTGAAAAGAGATTGTTCGTGATATCCAAACAGCCGAAGTCGACCAACACGGAGTGTGGTGCTTCCTGCCAACCTATTTAATGTACCAAGGTGCGACAATTTCGTTGCGTTGTTATTTTTTTTGCGCTCTTTTACTAGGAGCGCGGAGTTAATGTCAGCTTTGGATAATGTGATTGGACGGATTTCACATCACTGATCTGGGAAAGACCGACGGTTTATTAGTTGTACATTTCGAGTCTGCTATGACCACGGCGTAGATATTTGTGCTCCGAGAATTATGTACCCGTGCGCTCCGATAATTGTGTAGAGGTGTGCTCCGACAGTCCGTTTTCCGGCAGCTATGAGCTTCCTATACGGAGCAATAATTCTTAATTTTTGCCGATTTTTTTTAGAATTGAATATTGCAGTTAACATGATTCTAATTCTTTTGCTGGATGATACAGAGAGGCGGATAACGATTGTACAAGAAATCAAAACTTATATTCAACTAATTAAAGAAATTCAATGATTAACTGCTTAAATAATTACTTTACAGTACATACTGCAATTTATTAATTGTCACCAGCGAGTTTGCAAGGCGTCCCTATTTGGAATGAATTTGCAGAATGACACGAGTTTGTAGACATTCGTCATCAGATTCGCTGTACAAAGGCACTGTTTTCCCACTAGCTTTTTCAACAAAACGCTCTTTTATGCATTGAAGCACAAAGGTAAATGGAAATCCCATGTATTTCGTCCCGCACTTTGGGAAATGTAATTTCGAAGCTAGTGTCATCCTAGAGAATAATCTCAAGCGTATACGTCTTACAAGCTTACTGGCGACAATTTGTAAACAGCAGTATGGGGCGTAAAGTAATAAAGAAATGAACTAGTGAATTCATGCTAATTAGTTGAATATGCGTTTAGATTTCTCGTGCAAGTGATGTCCGCCTCTTCGAATAATCCAGCTCAAGTACCAGAATCCCTGCTTTTCGGAAAACTTGTATTCGGAAAGAATGGTCACCCCGTATATTGATGCCCTGCAAACACGACTATCACTCAATCCTGAAAATATATATGTGTTGCCTAATTTCACGAAAAGATGTAAATAAGCCATTTATTGCTGCTTCAACTTCCCGACCTCGGACTTTTCATCAACAGGCCGCTCTATGTATTAGGTAATTGACGACCTATCACTTCCGTTTCCCCAACGGCAGCGCTCTGTTAAGTTCATTCGCGATTATAAAAAGGGAGACTTCGCCCGTATCAACTAGGAGCTTGAGAACTTTTTTTTCGTTACAGGCAATCCGCACCTAATAGGTCGGTCGAAGAAAACTGGCTAGCTTTCAAAAATAAACTTTCAGAACTGGCCAAAACATATGTTCCGCTGATATGCATTCGCGGCGACTCCAGCAAGCCTTGCTATTTTTACTCCTTAAAGGGACACTAAAGCGAAACAATAAATCAGTTTAAACTAATGAAGCATTGTTCGAGAACCCTGCAGGCAGTCATTTAAACAAGTAGTTTGATTATTAGATGAGAAAATGAAGGTCCAAGTATCAGTATTTCAATTTCACGCCGAAACCCCAGCGCCGGTACGTCAGCGTTACGTCAGGGATTCCAAAGTATGTTTTCGCATTTGGGCCGCGTTGGCTGAGTAAAGGTTCCTGAAACTTGCCATCTTTTATATTTGGTTCCTTTAGAACACAATGTAGTCAATCTGTACCGCTATATATATTTAGTAGGGCCTAGAAGATGCCATCAAAATCCAAGGCGTCACAGCCCCCAGGTGCGGGAACTTAAGTAGGCGTCGCCACCCGTATTTCGTTCTTGCGCTTTTTCTGGCTTACCAAACGTCTTATAGTTGTAAGAGTGGTGTTTTTGGCGGTGTAGAACTGCAATTTACTGATTCAGAAGAAATCATTTTTCATTTTGGTGTCCTTTAAGGAGGCTTTCTCAAAAGAAAAAGCGCCTTTTTCGTGAAGCCAAAGGAACTGCGCTGGCTTATAAATGGAAGAAATGTTTTGCGTGCCTACAGGATTAAACGCGTCTTCTTAGTTGTACAAAAAGAAAGCTTTTCCGCAATGATCTGTATTGCATTCTGCAAACAAACCCAAAGAAATTCTGGCAGATGTTATCACCCAAATCAAGCAACACTCATTGCATTACCCTTTTCTATCCGGATTGTTCACAGGTGCCTCCAGAACTTCGATCTGACGTCAGGAACTCTTATTTTACATCAGTCTTCACACATGAACCGGCCTGGAATACACCACACCACAAATTTTTTATCTTACCTGCGATTGTCCCTATCAACATCACTACTGCTGGCATTTGTGCTCTGATAGACAAACTAAACTTGTCCAGTGCCGCCGGGCCAGGCAACATCACTGCGAAGATATTAAAACATACAAAAAACGTATCTTCTCATTTTCTAAAAATAATCTTTGATCAATCTCTTGCGAACAGTTCTATACCTAGTGACTGGAAAATTAGCAAAGTTGTTCCTGTGTTCAAGGCTGGCAGCCGGAGCGACCCGCCGAATTATCGTCCTATTTCATTAACTTGCATACCATGTAAATTTCTCGAGCATATTATATACTCGTATATTGCATCCCACCTGAATTCCAGCTCCTTCTTCTTGAAAAATCAGCATGGCTTTCGTCATGGCTATTCATGTGAATCACAGTTATTTGAGTTTACTATGGACCTTCACTTAAACCTTGATTCTTTGTTTCAAACCGATGTCATCTATCTTGATTTTTCCAAAGCATTCGACCGTGTCCCACATCAACGTCTTATGTCCAAACTTTCAGGTCTTCACCTTCACCTACTTGTTTTAGACTGGATTCACAACTTTCTCGCAGCTTGCTTTCAGTTCACCGCAATAGGCGGGCTTCTTTCAAGTTCTACTTGCTCACCTCCGGAGTACCACAGGGGTCTGTGTTGGGTCCGCTTCTCTTCCTAATTTTTATTAACGACCTCCCACGCAACATCTCATTCCCTAACCGCCTTTTCGCAGATGATTGCATTATCTACCAGCGTATAAATACTAAACACGATCAAACTGCCCTCCAGAACGATCTGAAGCTTATTGAAAATTGGTGCCCATTGTGGATGATGGAACTAAACACTAGGAAGTGCAGTTTTATGCACGTTTCTCAGAAGCACTCTAATTTAACTTATCCTTACTCTTTATTTTCTGAGGACCTATTGCAGGTAGAATCTTATCGTTACCTTGGCATCACAATCAATAGCAAATTAACTTGGGCTGATTATATCAGAAACATCACGGCCGACGCTTCACTTACACTTGGTTTTATCAGGAGATCACTTCCCACTTCGTCCGCTAACATACGAAAACTGGCATTAAACTACCACTTGGCTGCACGTCCTTAGCTCTCAGACGAAAAGTTACGCGCCTATGTTTATTCCATAGGTTATATTTCAATTTTCCCTATATGCGTGGTTCCCTTATATCTCCTGCCATTCGTACATCGCGCCGCCTATTCAATTTAAATAGCGTCCAACGACTTCATGGCTTCACTAATGCTTTTAACAAGTCCTTCTTTCCGACCGCAATTGTAGAATGGAACCTGCTGCCCGATTCAATAACTAATGAGCACGACGCGACAAAATTTAAGGCGATGTTGTTAAATCATCTGGGTTGACATGTTTCTTTTTGCTCCGATTTGTTTGCATATGTAATTTTAACCCTTTTTCTGTATCGAGTTTTTTTCCCCCTGTAACCAATGTGTACTCGCCCTGCTGCCCTAACCATTCACCGACGTGTGTGGAGCTTGTGGCATAAAGCCAATATTGACAAGCACCGTTTTAACAATAGGGGTTCTTTGCTTCTTTTTATGTCCCTGTGTTGCATTGTTATATTTTCATGACCTTTGTTTTTATTAGCTACCTTGTATACGCTCCCCCCTTATGTAATACCCTGACAGGGGCCTTTAAGGGAAAATAAATGATGATAATGATGATGATGATGATGATGATGTTGATGATGATGATGATGACTACGACGACGTGGAGCTGGAGGGGGCGGGCCTCCACCTTCGTGTGATGCATCGGGATCATTGGCCAGCCAGTCCCTCTCGAGACGCACCAGTGGCGTAAGTTATAGCGGTCTTGTGAGTGAGGCGCAATTGCGAACCGTGACCACTAACCGCTACAATGTTTAACAGTTGCGGCATTTGATAATTCAGCACTTGCATATCAGATGGAGTGCGAGCTTTCTTTTTCAGATATGATTTCTTTTCAGGTCATCATTGAAATTTCGGAGCTTGAAATGCTCTAGGTAACCTCATGGGTTAGCTTTCCTTTCCTGAAATATTATTTGAGTTACATGTGTTGTTTCAATCCATTAACAAACAATAAACTTCATGTTTAGTAAAAAATGACACAGTGTACTTGCTGTGGGCTAGGTTGTTAGTGAACCTAATTGCGTTCTTTTTCTTTCTCTGACGTAAAGGTTGTACAGTTACCTTATGTTGCCGTTCCCCGAAGCAGGTTGCAGTAATGAAAACACCAATAAAAATCTGAACAGCATAGCTGACGCTGAAACTATACTTGCAGAAGAAAATATGTTCACAACACCTACATTTCTTGATACATCTGTGCTAAATGAGGAACATATCTTTTCCAGGTTAAGATCTCGTGGGAAAGAATTCGCGGAAATTTAATTGGTTGCGTGTTCTGAATTTTATACCAATTTGAGTCTGTTCTCTATCTTCAGTTTTTTTCTTCGTCTAAATTATATGTAGTTCGTTCTATTAGGGTTGAGTGTTAGCTGGCTGGTAGATAACCAAGAAGACAGGTCAGTTAGTCATGTTTGGGCTTCATGCATGATCTCGGTAAGATTATCAACGCGATGGAACACGTTAATGTCATTTGTACATATATATGGTTAAAACCAGGTTTTCCAGGAATCTGGTCTATATTTTTGACGCAAACAATAACAATATTAATAAAGGAGCACCATATCTTTGTGATTGCAAATTAGCTTTTATGTCTCCAAAGGAAACAAACCGAAAACGATTTTTTGAATAAATTTTGTTCAGATTCAGAGCCTGACTGTTGATGCCATATTCATGCAGTTAGCAAAAAAGAACACCGCGCTGGATAGAATCAAAGGTTTTCTTGAAATTCAGAATTATTCTAAAAATACAAAGCTTATATTTCCCATATGTCTAATATTTTTTATTTCGCATTTATGGAAGACATTCCTACAGCTGGTATGTTGTGTACACTACACTGTCTTTCTGGATTTAGGCTGCTCTCAAATAAGAAACGGTTAATCCTTGTATTAGTGAGGTGTTCTGTGATCTTTGTGAAAACAGGTAGCACAGAAATCGGCTGGTAGTTACCGAGGGTCAGCATCCCGGCCTCGGAGGCCGCATTTCGTTGCCAGGAGGTTACGCAGAAACACCCGTGTACTTGGATTTAGGTGCACGTTCGAAAACCCTAGGTGGTCAAAATTAATCCGGAGTCCCCCACTGCGGCCTCCCTCATGACCAGATCGCAGTATTGGCACGTCAAACCCTACAATTTGTTTTAGGATATGAATATCAATTCCCTTTTATACCGCACACACACGAGCTATTTTCAGTTTGACAACAACCAGCTCATTTTGCAGAATTCAGTTAGATATGTGAGCAAGAGAGAAAGAATATGTGGGCAAACAGGCAATGTTACTATAACCAGATGCGCACACGTATTGACAGGTTTTCGATAACGGCGCCCACTTCCTCTGGGGCAACTGGTAACAATAAAATTCTGCTAGCTTGCGGCTCCTTCAGTACGGATAAAAAGCGTTGCTTTACATCTTTTGTCTCCTCTGTAGCAAAGAAGGTGCTGGCTCAATTCACCTGCTCGAATGCACGCCGGAGAATATGTCGTCATCGATTGCCAGCTCCGCCAGACCGTTGTCCCACTTTTCCGAAATGACGTCAGAACAGCCTACGCTTTCTGCGGGCAGTTCGATGCTGTTGGAGAATTTTTCGTTAGACGAAGTTCGGGCGGTGTTTTTCAAGTCCGTGCAAGACCCATAATATTTGTATCCTAAATATGGCATTGCTGTCCTATACTAATTAAACTAGGCATGCCATATCTGCGGCCTTTACTATTTGCGCACTTTCATGTGAAAAGGAGTAGCTGCGGTGCCAATTAAAGGCACCGACGTCTCCTCAGCATCGTACATATCTATATAAGGAAACTGTGCATGTATCATGGCATTACTTCGCAGGTCACAGAGCAACGGATATAGCAAACCCTGTTTTTGTCCCCTATAACTTCTTTCGCAGTAAAATAATTTGCACAAGCTTCATTCTGCATAAGCCCGCTAAGAACTTGCGTATGGGCCAAAGCAAACAATAAAGTCCGTTGAAATCTATTCTTGATCTGCTGACATTCCTTAGCGATTTTCGTGGTCGAAGCTTTCTCTTGTTCTGAAGCATGTATTATTATTATTATTATTATTATTATTATTATTATTATTATTATTAGCATAATCATCATCATCCTCAGCAGCATCATGCTCTCCACGTTCGTGCCTATTACAGCACAGACTCGCCTCTTCATACAATACAATGTGTATACAACTGTCATTGTGCGCATCCCTCTATCTTTCATATCGTCTTCTCTTATTTCTGTTCCGAGCTTCACACATTCTCTTGAACTTTATTTGTAGCTGGACTCTTCTGTCTTTACGTATATTTTCTCTATACGTATGTGTATGTATGTACACATACCTACATACATATACACACATATCCAGGTATGTGTGTAATGTTTAATATACGTGATTTTGTGTTATTGCTTTGTTGTTGCTAGTTTTTTTCTCCTGCAAATTTTTGGTCGTGGTTGTTTACCTTTTCACCTTTCTATACTTGATTTCTCCGAGCGCCAGTATTTAGAGCTCCGGTTGTTCTTGGGTCGAAAAAAAAAGTTGATAGTCACTTTAGCATACGCTAAAGACGATGAAGGCGAAAGCGTGCGCGCTCAGGAGACATTCATTAAATTACTTGACATTCGCATTCGAATTTGTTGTTGCTTCCTATTACTTGTTTTCTCGCACCAAGGATCCTGTTTTCGAGGGCCATAAATCTATCTTAAATAACTGTGCCTTAACATTGCCTTAAGTAACACCAAAGGTCGTTGCTTTGAGTGCCTTAATTACCAATAACTCATTTGTAGGTTTCTTAATTATTTGCCTTAATTAACACTAAAGGCCGTGGATTCGACTGCTCCCAAAGGTCGATGATTTGACTGACTCAATAGCTATAGCTTAATTAAATACGGCTTAATTATATTTCCCTTATTTAACAATAAAGGCCGTGGTTCGATTCCGGCCAAAGGTCGAGGGTGTGACTTCCACTAACGGTTGTGGGTTACAGTTTCCTAATTAACTATATGTTAATTAAACGCACCTTAATTATATTTCCTTTAAGTGGCACCAAAGGCCGTGGGTTCGACTCCTATCAAAGGCGGGGGGGGGGGGTTCGAGTGCTTAATTATATGGTAATTAAATATGTCCTAATTATATTTCCTTTAAATAACATCAAAGGCAGTGGGTTTGACTCCTACCTAAAGTCGAGGTTTCGACTCCCACCAACGGTCATGGGTTCCAGTGCCTTAATCAGCTCTATCCTTAACTGTTCCTGAATTAACTTCGCCTTAATTAGAACAAATGCAGTAGATTTGACTCCCACCAGTGGTCCTGGGTTCGAGAGCTTTAATTACCGATGTCCTAATTAAGATAGAGTTAATTAAAGAACTCGAAACAACGACCTTTGTGGTGGTACCATGAATTTAGGTGCATGCATCTTGGTCCCTTTGGCGTCATGAATTTTGCTGCCATAACGCCGGACATCAGATTTTTCGACCTGTGAGCCGTCTGGGCTGACTGGTTGATTGATTGATTTATTGATGGTGGGACAGAGACAGATACGCGTATTTAGTACGACTGTAAGCTATCAAAAGGCGAACAGTAACTTTATTTGCTGCCCTACAACTCCGTTTTGATCTAATTCTGTCGGACTGTCGACAAGCATGGGAAGAGGTGAAGTATGAAGGCCATTCATAAAGTTTGTATTATTGGCATAAAGGAACAGAGACAAAGTAATGGAATTTGAATGGGAATTTACTCTTTCTCTCCAAAATTTCCACCCAAGGTCACGCCCTTCTGGCAATGATTGATGACCTCCCACAGGTCATCGCAGTAGAACTCATTTTGAAATTTCAGGAATACCTCAACTTGGACGATCACTTCCTCGTCGTCCCGAAAAAGTCTCCCGCGTAGTGTGCTCTTCATGCGATCGCAGAGCGAGAAGCTATTTGGTGCGAGGCAAGGTGAATGTGTTGAGTGGAGCGAAATTTCGTAGCCCGGAGAGCCTGTATGTGTCATATTCGCCTGTGCTAGTGATCCGGTGTACTGTTATGGAGCAGACGGGCGCGTTTCATGGGCCTTCCTCTGCGCTGCGCCTTGATATCAGCTCGCAATTCGCTGAGAAGCTCGCAGTAGTACTTCCCTGTAATAGTTTGGCCTTTGCAGGCATAATCTGTGGAAAGAGAATCCCGACAGTCCCAGAAGACGCTCAGCATGACCTTGACTGATGAATGCACAGCCGTGGCTTTCTGTTCGCGCGGGATAGTTTCCTTGTTTCAATTGTTTGCTTTCAAGTTTAGTTCCTGGGCAATAATTGTGCACCCAGAACTTATCCGTGGTGATCATACGGTCGAAAAGTTTGCCAGGGTCGCTTTCGCAAAGCTTCAGCATTTTACAGCGAAGCTGTATACCTCTACTGTCCAAGGAAATTTTCGCTTCATTGTAAGAAAACAACTCCCCATACGTGGGCCGGTCCCGGAAATAGTGCAATACCGGCCCGACCCGCGGCGGAGGTGAAGCAGGCGTTAAGCACTCCCCATACGTGGGCCGATCCCGAAGTTAGTGCAATGCCGGACGTACCCGCAACAGAAGTGAAGCAGGCGTTAAGCACTCCCCATACGTGTGCTATTTCCGAAGATAGTGCAATGCCGGCCGACCAGCGGCGGAGGTGAAGCAGGCGTTAAGCACTCCCCATACGTGGGTGGAAATGATGTTGACAAAATGCATGGAGGCTACGAAGTAATTTCGCCCCAGAATTGTGGAAGATCGCCCTTTTCGGTCTTCGTCGAGAGAAAAACCAGCTGCGTGCTTGGTTAGTGTGTCAGCAGGCGCTCTTTGGCGGCAGAGAGCCCGCGTCGCCACCTCGGGGCAGCGTAACCTGTCGCACTTGTGGTCTGGAAACGTGGGAAAGGGTGGGACGTTGGGGGCTCTTCAGCAGAGCAGATTGGGTGAGGGAACAAACGCGAGTTAATGACATCTTAGTTGAAATCAAGAAAAAGAAATAAGCATGGGCAGGACATGTAATGAGGAGGGAAGATAACCGATGGTCATTAAGGGTTACGGACTGGATTCCAAGGGAAGCGAAGCGTAGCAGGGGGCGGCAGAAAGTTAGGTGGGCGGATGAGATTAAGAAGTTTGCAGGGGCGGCATGGCCGCAATTAGTACATGACCGGGGTTGTTGGAGAAATATGGGAGAGGCCTTTGCCCTGCAGTGGGCGTAACCAGGCTGATGATGATGATGATGATGATCAAGCGACGGGCGGCCACTTTGTTCTTCGTCATCCAGGCTGATATGATTGCCCTGAAATCAACTGCACCATTTGACAGCAGTGTCATAAGCTGGGGCATTGTCACCGCACACCGCCACCAGCTCGGCGTGAATCTTGTTAGCATCTCGTCTTATCAAATACTGAAAGCGGATCACTGCACATGTTTCAACTTTCTCGATGGGTGCTGCCATTTATATTTGGCGCCCTAGCGGTGTTGCGCAGTACTATATAGGACACAAGTCTTATATTGCTCTAGAACTAGATAAACGCACACTGATTTGTTGGCTATCGTGTGCGCATTTTATAAATCTCTGGCAGTGATAATACGAACTTTGTGAACGTCCCTCGTATCTTTTTATGGGTGGGTGGCGATAGAGGGTGTGAAAAACATTATAAGCCATGACAGAAAATCTGGCATAGCACAGATATTTTTTTTTTCTGATATCACATACTTCAGCGAAAATCCGGCTCTGAACTCCTTCCCAGCGACAACAGCAAGCGCTTGTAGTGGACCGCCTTCTTCTCAGTAACAACGTTTTCCCGATGTGCACAACCTCGTCACCGTCCACGACCCCTTGTGGCATGAATTGGCATATTCATTGCACTATCGTTAACGAGTACCCGAGTGTTGCCCATACAAAAACTACACAGAGAGAACGAGCAAGGTGTCTGTAGAGCTGCCCCACTGTGCATCCGGTAAGTAGCACAAAACACGTAGCAGATTGCTTACTTTCATGTAGTTGTTCCAAATATTGTGTCCATCAAATACATGACCCACAATTTACTGACAGCGAGCGCATGCCTGTTTTTTGTAATGAAGCAATAAATGACGACACAATACCTGCATATGAATGTTTGTTCCTTAAATATTCGTAATGCAGATAAAACTTAAAATTTATTGAATTCTTTAGTTTACGTGAAAAACTTCCCTCTGAGTATGTCGATTCAAAACCTTATTCATTCCGGTTTTCGTTGTGGTTCCGCGAATGCAGTTCAGTTCCTCTTCAACTCCGGCTGAAAGAAATTAACAGTTCAAATTGGCTCGAAGTATTTCCAATTCATTTGCATAACGGAAAAATATCACAAACAATGGCACACATTTATTTTTTAAAGAAACTCGACACTGCTGCTGAGCCGTACGGAAAAATTGCGCGTGTTGTTCTTCAGGCTACTAGCAGTTAGTAGTTAAAAAATATTCGTCGACGATTGCGGTACTCCCTAATCTGAAATTTGAGCGCAGCTCTATACGTGTTTTCATTTCGCGGCTGGCGCGAACAATCTGTCTCGTGTGGCACGTTGCAAACAGAGCGAAGTGGGGCACGACTTCCTCGCTAATCGGGAGATCGCGAGAGGCAGTGCACGGTTGACGCGTGGGGGCGCGGTTGACAGGAGCCGCTGCAGACAGACCTCCGCTCATGCAGCACTTTGCTTCCACATGTCTGAGGTGCGCTACTCTGGAGCCATCTCGTAACAAAAGCCCGTCTTGCGCTGCAATACACTCTTCTGTTCACGCTTTCGCCATACCCCACTCCTCCGCTTTCCTCCTCGTGGTCTCTTAACTATCGCAGTCTTTCATCACGCGCTGCGCTCCGCTTTCGTTCTTTCATCCTTCGCTGTGCTCGTTGGCTCAATTACGATAGACGCCGAGAGATACCGAGGCACGCCGACGCTCCACGCAGGAACTGGCGCCTAAGAGCTGCGCTATAAAAGAATGAAGCAGATCCCATACCAATGCTGCAATCAACGTGGAGCGAAGCTTAAGTGAGAGAGGGACAGAGAGTGAGAGGATAACTTATTGAGAAAACGAAGAGAGTCCTCCAGGCTGCTATTCTTCTCTGCAAAAGGAAAGGAAAGACGAGAAACAGAGCTAAGGGCATCAGAAATGGTTATGAGGATAGGCCGGTAGGATGGTATTACATACGTATTCCTATCCGAATTGCTCAATCACAGCCTTGAAACCAAGCCGGCGTTTACCAAAGATTATGAAACAGCGTTGATGGCTCGCTGCGTTATTATGCCCGGCCAAGCTAGGGCGAGTAATTTTTTTCTTGCTCAAATGAGCTTTGTTAATTGGCGCTACGATGACGCATCTACCGATCGCTGTTTCAGGTAAAACAATGGAAAGTGAGCCAACGTGTTCTACAGGAGTAGACAGCATTTACCCAACATCGACTCAAGATTTTAAGCATTGTAACCGCAAATCACCATCCCACAATCTTTCTGCATTGTAAGAAGTCAAGATGGGAGCCACGCCTGAGAAAAGGGACCCTTGACGGTCGTAGAATGTTTCTTCGAGACGCCTTTACATTCACAAGTTAAACTTGACCTATGCTAGTTCCTTATTTCTTTCCTATGTCTCCCCAGAGCGTCACCATCCAAAGGGCAGGTCATACCCGTTTATTGCAAGTACGACGTTTGCAACAACCCAGGACGGCAGGCAAACACAGCTTTGACCTAGAAGTCACGTTGTGAAAGCAGTTGTCTGAAGCAATGTTATTTCCATTACACCTGCTTTAACTTGGATTAAAAATCAATATTCAGCAAGGAAACGCTTCCTTATTTCAACGGCCATACATACACATATATACCGCATTATCCAGTCTATAGCTGGCACTTCTGTATATGTAACCCCTCGCCCCCCCCCCCCTCAAAACGGCAGTTCTTTCTGAAAAAACAAAACAAAAAGGTATATAAGTCCCACCGGCGTACAGGGTGCACCTGTTCACTCGGTAAGCTATTTAAAAAATCACCGCCCCTTGCTATCCGTGAAGATGGTCGAACAGCGGAGGTGTGTTAGTTACACAGAGTGTTACATCATGCACGTCAAACTTCACAAGCAGTCTATGTTGTAAATTTTTTAGTTTCACCATTTTTTCATGTAATTTTCGCTTTAGCATGCTTCGGGTGGTGAGCAGGCTTTAGGAGTGCTTTCCTTTTTTTATTTGCAGTTCTCCCAGTCTCATTATTTTCTTCTTTCTTTTTTCGCATGAGGTTTCTCTCTGGGTGGTGATTCACGTGGCGCCGCTCGCGGTCGGCCCTACGACGACGAGCCCGTTCACGAGCCAACTCTCGCTGACGGTCGCGGTAGGCAGCTTCTCCCTGGCGTGTACGCACTCCTTCTGGTCTTCGCATAGCTGTAGCTGCGATGGAATGTGCGGAACCACTAATCCAAAGCTCTGTGTATTGCAACAATACCTTGATTTGGGCGAGTTGGTTCATCTTGACAGTTTTCATAAAAACGCGCTAAAGACAAAGACGAAGAAACACATTCCACAGGACTGACGCAACTTCCAACTGGCGTTTATTACAAACGGTCATCTATTTATGCTCTGCGTATCAGGTACATCATGCAGACATCGTCATACACCAGTCCTATCGTATGTGTTCCTTCGCCTTCGTCCTTACCGCGTTTTTATGAAAACTCCGTATATTGGGCGCGAGGCCCCCGCTGCCGATGCGGGCACTGCAACAGTTTTTGACAATTCACGCGGTTGCCGGCATCCTAGTACAACGTTTTATTCGCTGGGCACTGTTCGTTGGCCGCAAACCGTCAGCATAACATTTGCTTCTTTTGCGGCAGGGGGGGGGGGGGGGGGGAATTAATCGTTGATAAATTCCATGCTGAACAGGCTCGATCGCTGAAAATGCACCATGTGACAACTGTATAAGCTTCGCCTATAAGATAGCATGCTCATAGGGGGAAAGGGGTCACTCCAACCCCTGACCGTAGTAAAAATAAAAATGTAACGTATATAAGTCGCACCGTTGTATGGATGCCCGGACGAAACATTCAGGAAAAAAAAACCATGGGTTACAAACCGAAATATGTGTGCGTGCGTGCGTGCGTCACCAAGGACAACATAGTGGAAATTACTTGTACTTACTCATTGAATTAAAGAAATGATAAATGAATGGAATTGAAAGCGGATCACGTACTCGTGACGCCTGCGGCAGAAAAGATGTTCGACATCCGCTGCCAAGGTTTGTGAGTGTTGGCGCTGGCTAACACCCCCAGGGTTAGTTCTATCAGTAAAACATAAATACCCCTGAAAGTGGATGGGAGAACGGCACTGCGGTAGTTCAATTGGTAGATCATCGCACACGTTATCCAAAGACGTGGGATCGTTCCCCACCTGCGGCAAGTTGTTTTTTCATCCACTTTCAGTTCCATTGATTTATCATTTCTTTAATTCAGTTAGTAAGTACAAGTAATATCCCCTGTGTTTTCCTTGATGTCATTGTTTGTTGTCTTTTATGATACGATTGATAAAATCAGGCCCTTCTCGTCTATATATATATATATATATATATATATATATATATATATATATATATATCAGTAATGTTAGTAGTAATATATGTGA
The DNA here is from genome assembly GCF_038994185.2 of Dermacentor albipictus. Lineage (NCBI taxonomy): Eukaryota > Metazoa > Arthropoda > Arachnida > Ixodida > Ixodidae > Dermacentor > Dermacentor albipictus. Next base: position 32,528,239 of record NC_091828.1, on the reverse strand, counting down.
GTAGATATGTGAGTATACTCACATATATTACTACTAACATTACTGATATATATATATATATATATATATCTTACATTACTAACCTAATTACTTTCTGCGAAGAGATAATAATGGGATTTGAAGGGTACTCATCATTAATGTAACACTAGCAGTGCGATGGTAGTTAGGTTGGATGAAACGAACAAAGCGATTTTGTACAGACTATATTTCGTTAATTAACATGATCTGATGAGAATGCCAACCAGATGAGGCATATCTGGTGTTCCACCCTTGTGGAACATTGGAATAAACTAAAGCCACGTTAGATGTCGACTCATTAGCTACAACTAATTGAGAAGGAGACGAAATGAATGATTGGATCCAGCTACGTACTCCTTGCTCAATGTTTAGTGCGCTTAGTTTGTGGAGCAGCAAGACATGTTTAAACTTGTCAAAAGCTTTCGAAATATTCGAAAATATGAGATTAGTCAGAAAACCGCTGTCAATATATACATGTAAGTCATTAGTAAATGTTACCAGCTGAGTCTCACAAGAAAAGAACTTGTGAAAGCCATGTTGACTATCAGAGAACAAAATCGTATTTTCAAGAAAGTTTACAAGGTTAGAAAATATAATGTGCTCCATTATTTTGCACGGTACTGGGGTAATCGATAGGATCCTGTAGTTGAAAGGATCATGAGATTCGCCAGATTTGTGGACCGGAATATTCTTTGCTGTTTTCTCTTCATGAGGCAAAAATGAAGACAGGTACGACTGTGAAGAAACGCTCTCTAAGATTACAGACGAATACTCACTACTACTTTTATTAATTTCGTCGTGATGTCGTCTATTCTGCTAGGAGACGGAAGCTTCAGACTGTCTGTTATTCTTTTTGCGCCAGTAGAGTTAGAAATTATGGGATCAATAGGTAAAAAATTGCAGCGTGATAGCCTTGGAAGTTTGTTATCATGTATTCAATGTGCGAAAGCTTTTATAAACACGTTATTTAGAATGGTAGCGCTGTGCTGCCGAGGTATAGGCTCGTCGGAAGACGTGTTAAGTGATATAATTTTTGATTCACTACGTCTTACTACATTCCACAAGGTGTTTGGATTATTTATAAGCATGTTCGGAAGGGTACTACTGAAAAAAGAAAATTTAGTATTCTTTATCGCAGATGAATAGGCCGGGGCAGCTTCCTTGTAAGGAGACCATTTAGCCTGACTTTGCGTCCGCTTAGCTGTCCGAAAAAGACGTTTTTTCCTGTTAGCTAGGCGTTTCAAAGAACTAGTATAGTAGGAAGCATTGTTATAAAAAAACGCGTCTCTGCGGGATAAACTTGTTAAAAAAAATGTATTCCAGGTAGTATCCAGTGAGCGCTCGGCAACATTATGCAGGTAATGATCAAGAAAACGAGCAAGTTCTTAGCTGATAGCGGTGAAGTTGCCGTTTTTCTAATCACGAATGGTTTAATACTGTGTTGAGACGGTAGAATTGACGCTAGAATAGGCTTTCAAAAGTAGGAAAAAAGGAAAGAAAAGAGCAGACGTGTACAAGGCGATCCTGGAGTTACTAGATGTTATATGAAGTCGCGGAAACACAGCAAACCCTCGTTAAAACGACTTTATTGGAACAGGGAATGAGCTCAGTTATAAGCGTCAATATGTAAAAAGCGAGAAAGCTCTATAGAACAGTCACAGTAGTGCGGCACAAGCGCTCCAGTAGCGCAGGGGAGCTCGTTGAAAGTCGTATTAAAACAAATCCGCTCTCGATAAGGGCGCAATCTAGTAACGTTGGGCGGAATGCCAGCGGCGTAATTCTGTTGACGTCAGTGAGCCGATGCCTCGCCTGTGGCCCGTCATTACGTGCTGCGCACAGTGGCCACGCAGCTGCCGTCACGTGGTGGAGTGACCTTCGCAGCCCGTTTTTTTTTTCCTTCGGTTGTTGCGAGAAAAAGTAAAAGGGTCATCGCGTATGCTCGATGCACCGAGCAGTCCCTTGTGGGTTTCCTGGTGCACGCTTTCACTTCGCATTTTCGATCAGGCCCGAGCTGTGAACAAATGCAATCCCCTTGGCGATCCTATCGCCGCAATACTGCACTGCGTGCGGACGTCCTTGAAGCGAAACGCTAACCGTGGGCAAGCTTTCCGAAGCAACGAAGTGTATATAGAAGAAACACGCTGCATAAATTTATTACATTTCTCTTTGTGAAAATGGTCTCTTTGTCAAAACGCTTCAATATGAGCGCAAACAGCTTACTATCTGAAAATACAGTTGCGTTGCGAGCTGCCGTGTGCTGAACTTCGATTACCCTTTGCTGTTCAGCTTTGCGCACGTGAAACATACAATAAAAATTTTCACGCAGGTTTCCATTACGCGATCGCGCTTTTCTTATTATTTTATTTTATTTATTTTTTCAGTGTTTTATTAATCCGTTGTGTACACATTTTAATGCTACCTGCCGACTACCCAGCCTCGCACACAAGTAATGTTGCTCTGTATGCATGGAATAATAATAATAATAATAATAATAATAATAATAATAATAATAATAATAATAATAATAATAATAATATCTTCTTACCGTTAAGAGGTATACAGAGTTATCAGGCCTGTCTAAGCCTAGAAGGGCTTTCGGGGCATGGCCCCGTAGATTTGGCAAGGCAATACATTGAAATAGCAAAACAATCAGATATTACCGAAAAAAACTTGCGTCAAGTGCGTGCGACATTACTTTTCGCTGGCAAGGTTATTACAGAAGAACATAAAGCTCAAGCTTATTCAAAACCTAACCTAAAACGAACCAACAGACACACAAAATGCAAGAATTCAAATCTGTGAAACAATTTACACATAAATGCTACGTACGGTAAGAAGGCAAAGCTAATGCGAATATGGAACAGGCTTAACCTGCAGAGCACAGATTATCTTTTTCAGTTATATTTTCGAAGTTGTTGTGAAAATATCCTCCGGTTGATTGTTAAACAGATTAGGAACGTACACACATCGCCGGGCCTCACCGTATCTCGTTGCGGAACGACGCACAGTGGAACACCAACCCAAACGGAGCACGCGCGCAGGATTATGCTGAACCTTGAAATCGGAATCCCGAAAATGTGACGCAAGACCACTGTTTGAACAAACAACGAGCGGAATGAAGGACCACCTACCGGGGTAAATATGTTTCGAGATTAAAGTAGAGGTGAATTATACGCTGCACCTTGGAGCATGTTTTTTTTTTTTTATAGCGTCCCCCCTGCTCTCCCTATGCGCAGAACATAATGCGGAAATTGTGATGCCATACCTTAATATTCCATACGCGAGAGCCTGCACAATTGTTTTGTTTGATCTAAAAAGGAACTATACATTTACAGTGATAAAGTACCCAGGCAACACTTCGGAGTTTACTGGGTACATATGCTAAATGCGTTTCCCACGACAGGTTTCAGTGAACAAATACAGACATGCACTTTATTGACTGCACATACTCCGCTGGAGTACAACTACATGGCGAACAAATCTTATTGCGCAAATAGGTATGTTCATCCATAGAGGTCACCTTCAAGAGATGTCTGCAACAAATCAGCTTTGTTTTTGAATTATTGATTACAAGAAAGCTTTTAGAAAACCGATTACGTTATAGATATATTTTTGTAACATCTTGAACGCCGATTTGTAGCATGAATGCTTTGATAGTAGAACGGTCATCGGCGTGCTGAATAATTGTGCATTTTGAAACAGTGGACGTAAGGTTATTCATGAAAATAATAAACAGTAGCGGCACTATGACAGACCCTTGGGGGACTCCAGCTTTAATAGGCAAAATAGAGCTAGAGTGATTGCCTGATACTACTGTTCGCAATCTATTCGACAAATAACTTTCAAGGATGTCATAAAATGGTCCCCGGAAGCCCAATAAATATTATTTGTTCAATAGAATGTCGTGGTTAACTGTTTCAAAGGCTTTACTGGTATCTAGGACGAATGCAATGCTAAACAGATTTTGGTCGAACGCGGAAAGAATTTCACCAGACAAGGATTCTAAAAGCAAGGTAGTACCTTTACCAGCGATAAAACCAAACTGATGAGAGGACAAAATATAGAACTTCTTAATGAAGGAAAGCATTATTTAGAAGTGAACCTTTTCTAACACTTGGATCGGTGTAGGCAAAATAGATAAAGGCCTATAGTTTTCAATTACATCCTTTTTTCCTACTTTGGGAAGCGCTTTGACTCAAGCAGTTTTTAGTCTTTCAGGGATAGAAGAATTATCCCTCAACCCCTTAAGCATAAAAAGAAGAATGCCTGACAGCGTCTCAAAGTTTCTTTGGAGCTTGCGCGCTGAAAGGCCATCAAGACCAGGTGGTTTGTTCTGTCTGAAGCTGAGAATGATCCTACGTAAATCAAGTTCCAACAGCTTTGGCAGGAAGGCGGACGCAGATACAGATTTTTGGAGCGTGCAGTCCAGCGCATTCCCTTGAGCTGCTCCGTAAGCCGAACGAGCAAAATGAGGGCTGAATTTATTAGCGGTTATTGTGGGGTCGTTCCAAAAGGAATCAATGGCAGATCTCAAGTCTGATTTGCCTCGACGGTGGTTTATTGAAGACCAAGTCTTTGCCGGGTTTCTCAAGGATAGATTAAATTGTTGTAAAAAATACTGCCGTTTTGCTGACCGAATAAGCGCGAGTACCCTGATTGTAGCTGCTGTGTATTCTGCGCGAAGTGTTACATTTTGGGGGCAACATTTCGAACGTTTCCACATCTCTTTCTGCTACAGCACAAATTACGTTAGCATTTATCCAGTTAACATTTCTTAGGTGTTTTCTTGTTACAGTTTTCTTTTTGTCAAGTTTTCGAATATTTGTACTTGTTCACAAAAGCACTTGTAGACATGTGCAGCCTTTGAGTTCATTAACGCAGACCAATCAAACACCCTGATTAGGTCGTCCAGCTTACGCCGGTCTATTATAGAAATCTTGACAACGTTGTTAGGTCAGTCCTCTGTGCAAACGCGCCTTATTCTTGGGGCTGACGACGCAAAGCGGCAAGCCACAAACTATTGATCTACCGAACGTCGTTTTACGACACACGAATTTAAAGAATAATTCGAAGTACGAACCTAAATAAGATCTATGCATGAATTGGCTACATACCCGTTTACCAGGTCTTCTCTCGTTGAAATGTTCATAGTATTTTCAATCCCCTGGGAGGCTAAAAGGGATAAGTAGTCCGCTACCACACCCTTTGTGTGACGAAGAGCGTTTATCTTTAAATCTCCAAATAGATATATTTCATCCACCGGACTGAATTGTTGCGGGAAGGCTTCCAATTATTTTAAAAAGCGACTGACACTGTTTGGTGGAGGACGATAAAACGCGAATACGGATAGCAGGAATCGCCCCTGAGGCACTTTGATAGCAAGACATTCCTTAAAAGGGAATAAAACATCAATGTGTGACACGTCATACACGTTTCTGATGAAAATAGAAATCCCTCGTCTTCGCCGATATAACCGCGTCACAAAGTGCGATTGATAACCGTGCAAAACAAACGTATCCAGGCCTGTTTCTGTGACGTTATTCTCTATAACATCCACAAAACTAGGTGTTGAAGTGACAGTCATTTTAGATTCGTTCCATGATTTCCGTAAGCTTCTAATTTTAAGATTAATAATTATGAAGACACTTTTCAACTTGTGACTGCAGCTGTAACAGAAGGACTCAAAATCAGGAAGCTCTTGGCGGGTGCTTGCCATTATGCTAGACAATCTTTTCAACGTCTGCTAGCATGTTCATTAGAATCGCAGCCGTGTATTCGTCTTTCCTTGCGAAAAATTTTCCGGGTTTGACCCAGGTGAATTTGTATCCCATTTCTTTGGCTACTGTCCTTACTCGCCAAAACAATTCTCGATTTTGCTTAGTTAGATTTCCGTTCAAAAATATTTTGGCAGATTAATTGAGCAATAGAGCTCCCGCAACTTGCCGCTAGGCTGGAACCATCTTTCCCTAGCCGCAACAGGCGTGAAGTGAACCAGGATTGTGGGAATCGAGTCGCGTTTTTTTTTTGTAAGCGATGGACGGCCGCCACCTCTGACAGGGGGAAATCCGCCAATTCCAGATTTTCAGCGAGCTGCCCCAGCGTCTGCTTCAAGTCTTCGTGATCTTCCTGAGGGAAGCCGTGGATTTCCGAAATAGCATTGCGGCTATATTGCTCACTGTCATTTTGAACGTCGTGCAGACGCTGCTCTGCCTGCACTTGCACTGTAGAAGACAGAGCGGCAATCTCAGATTCGTCTTTTGCATTCTGAGTCTTCGCAATGTCCTTCTGCAGAGCGGCGCAATCAATAACATTTATTACCTCTTTGAAAAGTTTCGTGTTATAAGCATACAACACAAGTGAAGAGTTAACTGAAAGGTCGCTAATAACCCGCGAGAAAAGAAGAGGGCCCACGACGAGCTTTTGGGGAACTCCACTTGTAACCGCATAAGCTTCTGACGACTGACAATTTACGCTAGCGTAGCAGTAGCGGTCGCGTAGGTAGCTTCTTATCAGCGCTCTGACAGTGCTGCAGATGAAGTTGTGTCAACTTATGAAGGAGTATTTTGTGGCATAAAACATCAAACAACTTACTGAGGCGAAAAGAAATGACATTCAGCTCTCCTATAATAATAATAATAATAATAATAATAATAATAATAATAATAATAATAATAATAATAATAATAATAATAATAATAATAATAATTTTTATTGCACAAAGGAATACAGAGTACAAGAAACGGTCCTGTCAAAGCCACCAGTGGCTTGTGGGACTTGGCCCGGCAATATCAGCGGACGAGCGTGCAATATTTACTTAACCATAGACATATAGCAAGATAATGCAGGAGGAATAAAAATTAGGAAGCTTAACACGAACAAGAAGCAAAACGCATAGAAAGAGTCAACAATCGACACCGAGAGGATAAGATGTTCATGTTTTAGAAATTATGACTAGCATACTTTACAAATGTTGAAGCAACCATGTTACAATGAACAAATCATGTTTTTCAGTGCTTTTATTGATATGATGTAGAATGCCTCATTTGGCAAGTCGTTCAGAATTTTCGGCACATAAACACAACGCCTAGCTTCACCATATGTTGTGGAGGATCGCGGAAGTACACAGCGAACAGTACTGCGAAGGCTTCGGGAGGCTGCGTAACATATTTTAAAATCACTGAACCAAAAATACCTTAGCACCACAGCTTGCGTAAACAGAGTCCAGAAGCATGGAAGGCCAAGCACTGGGAAGGTGTTACCATTTGTGATTGATGGAGTGTTGTAGGCTATGTTTTTAGTATGTTTTTTAGCAAAGAATAAAGATGGTTTTGCCATCGGGTGGGGCAGAAAGCAAGAACAGTAATTCCACATCGAAGAGTGCTGTAGACCAAGGCATGCGCAATATATTTTTTTTTTCTTTGATGTGGAACGACAGATGTAATGTGAAAGAATAACCACGCAGCGCTCCTAAGCTTACCGCAAATGTGCGATAGTTGACTATGCCACGACATAAAACTGTCGAAGAATATTCCCAGGCATTTTACCGAGTTCACGTCGTTAACCGGCAAGAATGACAGTTCCGACTGTGCAGGAAAATCGGTGCATTAATTACGGTTAGTTTTAAAGGGGATCTGAAGCAAACGAGTTGGGTTTTTGAGGCGGTAACGTTTAGATAATTACCAGCGAACCAAGTCATCGTCTTGTCTACATTATTCTGAAGATTCGAGATAGCCATGTTGTAGGAAAAATGTTTTGACAGCAATACAGTGTCGTCAGCGTATTGAAATATCAAACATCTTGAAATAACCCGACATAAATCATTGATGAATATATGGAAAAGTAGAGGTGATAGAACGGAACTTTGGGAAACTCCGGCGTTCAGTGGAAGCTCACCACTTGCATTTATCGTTTTTTCTATGACAACCACTTGTGACCGTTCTGCGAGATAGTTCTCGAGGACATCGTGAAATTAACCCTTAAAACCACTGGAATATAATTTTTGTAATAAAATCTCATGATGAACTGTATCGAAAGCTTTATAATGTCCAAAAATAAAGCAACGCCAATCAAAATTTGATCAAGAGCTGAAAGCAGTTCATTTGAAAACTCCTCCAGAAGGGCTACCGTGCCACGACCGGTAACAAAACTAAACTGACGAAGCGACAAAAGTGAAAATTTTTCAACAAAGGGTGACATGGATTTCAAGAGAAATTTTTCAATAATGTGAGAAAGTATGGGTAGTATAAAAATGGGTCGATAGTTTTTTATTTCATCCTTTTTACTTCCTTTAAAAAGCGGTTTAGCAAATGCGGTCTTTAGCTCGTTTGGGATAAGCGCGGTATCAAGAAAATTGTTCAACATGAAGAGTAGTATATCATATAAGGCTGTAAAGTTCCTTTGTAGCAGAATGGCTGATAAACCGTCAATACTAGGAGGCTTACTGCGCTTAAAGAGGAAAATTATTTCGCGGAGTTCACTTTCTGAGATCCTAGGTATAAATATAAATTACGTGGTTTTACGTGCCAAAACCACTTTCTGATTATGAGGCACGCCGTAGTAGAGGACTCCGGAAATTTTGACCACCTGGGATACTTTAACGTGCACCTAAATCTAAGCACACGAGTGTTTTCGCCCCCATCGAAATGCCGCCCCCCTGGTCGGGATTCGATCCCGCGACCTTGTGCTCAGCAGCCTAACACCATAGCCATTGAGCTACCACGGTGGGTGAAATTCTAGGTATAAATGCGGACGCTGAAAGGGATTCTTTAAGCGGGTATTGGATGGTCTGACATGAGCATGCGTTCTCGGAAGCCCGTGCAAACAAATAGTGGAATTTATCTGCCACCTCGACCGATTCGCCTGGAAAAAAAGAAATTGGACACATGTTTGAGGCATTTTTGAGACGAAGATAATTCATCAGTGACCATGTTTTTGCCGCATTCCTCGACGACTGTTGAAATTTTTCGAAAAAGTACTGGCGTTTTGTGTATCTTATCAAAGCAACCACCCTATTTCTTGCGGCTTTGTACTCAAGACGTTCGTTCGTAATTTTTGGGGTATGTTTACACCGTTTCCAGAGTATGCCTCTGTAAGAAGTGGCACGCATTATGACCGCGGTCAGCCAATTACAATTCTTTCTACATTTCTGTATTACAACGCGTTTAGAAATGTTTTGAAATTATTTTATTTGGTCGCAAGAGATACTATACATATTCTGTGGTGAACTTGAATTAGTTATAGCCTTCCAATTAAAACTGTTAACTAGGTTGTCCAAGACCCTCTGGTCGGTTATAGTGACGTAAATTGAGTTATTTGGTGTGGTGGTTCGATGATCTGTTGGCATTGGAGAAGGTGGAGACGAACGACAAGCGAGGAGATAGTGATCAACGAAACGCTGCAAAATAACGCAAGAAGCGAAGGAGCAGTTAGGAGCGCGTGAAGCGATATGGTCTAAACATGAAATTGTTACATGGCCATCAACTATTTCTTCCCCGGTGGGAACGGTTATAGTATTAGCGATACTGCAGGAGGACAAGAGGGACAAGTGATCGGATACAGAGCCTACTGTGGTACATAGGGTATTTATATTTATGTCTCCTACTAAACATAATTCTTCCAGTGAATTCCATGGGATTAACATTTCTTTGAGTTCTAGAAGAAAACGCGTAACACTGTTGCAAGGTGGCCGATACAGAGCTAGCAACCTTAAACATCGAGTACCGCAAGATACCGTGGGCGTTACGCATTCCGCATGAACGAATTTCATGTCAATGGATGCCGCGTCAAACATTTCTCTAATAACGATAGTGGTCCTGCCCCCTCATCGGTGAGATCACGTCAAAAAACGGCATTGATAGCCTGGCACTGAAAACGCATGCATGCAAGCATCTGAAACATTGATTTCTGTCAGAACAAATACGTCAACAAATCCTATTCACGATGTGGCAAATAGCTTAAATTGTTCCCAGTATTTTCGAAGGCTTCTGATATTAGTGTTTACGACAGTAAATTCATTCTCTGAGCTGTTACCAAACGTGTCCTTAGAAGACTTAAAGTTTGCGATCTGGCTGCAGGCGCTGCCCATAGTAGTTACACAATTTGATCTAAGTCTGCCGATCTGGTTATTCGAAGGGTCGAGTTTTCGGTCTGTTTCACATAAATCTTGCCACGCTTAATCGAAGCAAAACTGTACTCATTTTGTTTTGCCCTAGTCCTTGCACGCCAGAAGAAGTCTCGATTCAATCTTGTCAAGTTTCGTTGCAGAATATCGTTTCGTGCTTTCCAGGTTCGCAAAGATGTTGAAGCTTCCTGCGGACTTCAAACAATCTTTCTCTGGATGCAATGGAAGTGAAGCGCACAAGAATCCTAGGAATAGTGTCGCGTCTGCACAGTAGCCCATGGATTGTTTCAACTTCGGACAAGGAAAAACTTTGGACTGATAGCGTTCGAGCGATACTACATGAGACATCCTTGAGGTTTTTGTCCGTGTCTTCCTTGAGACCAATGGATTTCCATGTTCATGTTGCGGGTGTATTGTTCACTGTCATTTAGTTCTGCTTGTATCCGTTCTAGGTGTTCGGCTTGTGTATGGACAGCTGCTCTGAGGGTGGATACTTCCGTATCTCGAGCAGACGCCTTTTCCTTGGCTGCTTTTAATTCTTCAAGAACAGAATCGCACTGTTGTGACATATAATTCACCACGCTCTCCAATTCCTGGACTGTTGTGGTTAATGTGAACACTTCTGTTCTCAAAAGTAGCAACGAATCAACCTTGGTATAAAGCTCCGGTAAGCATTGTAGACTTTTTTTTAAAATCTTGTAGTTCCGAAAGCAATGTCGATTCTACACTTGTACTTTCATCGACCTCGGAAGCATCAGACAGAGTTCGAACTGTCTGTGCGTTTGTTTTGCCGTTCTGCATTCCTTGCATACCCACACGTCTCGTTTTGCTGTACCGATTGTGTTAAAGGTGTTTGACGCAGTTCCAGAACAGTTCTGACCGAAAAATGATAAGAAATTTTACAACTCGTGCAGGTTATGAATCTGCCATCATCTGGCGGTGACTTGTGGCACGTAATACACTCCGTCACTGTGATGCAGGAAAGACGTATAAGGCGTACAACGTAAGGCCTACACAGTGGGCAGTCAGCGGTAAATTCAAAGTCCACAGATATCAGCCAAATGACACTCTACCTTTTGAAATACGACGTGTTAGCTTGTGCAGTGCACTCGCCGCTGACTGCAAAGGATCCCCGCTGTCCGCTGACTTAAGCAGCCTGCCGGCGAAGCCTGCTTTTCAGACGAGTTGGCCCCTTGTCGCCAAAGTCAGCAGAATGGTCGGCACTGATGAAGGTGATAGCGGCGTCCAGCGTATCACGAGGGCTGCAACAAGGCCACCGCCTGTTCGAATACAGCGTGTTAGCCTGTTGAATACAGCGTGGCAACGCACACGCCGCTAATAATAATAATAATATTAACAATAATAATAATAATAATAATAATAATAATAATAATAATATCTTTATTACAAATACTCAATTTGTACATATAATTTTGCTAGGTCTGCCGAAGCCTTCTGTGGGCTTGTATGGTAGAAACCCGGCAGTCAGGGCAATGCATTATGTAACCTCCTTATTACAAACTAAATGTCACATATATATATATATATATATATATATATATATATATATATATATATATATATATATATAACACGCTTAGTAGGCAACACTTTTTAAAGGAAAACACGTAGCACACAACAACTATCAAAACTGAGTAAACATATGGCACAATATGTAAAAAAAGTTACAACCTATCGTGAACAAAAAGAACGAAAATCGTGAGAGCCGCGGACATAGTCTTACATTCATTTTGACAAAGATCACACTACAACAGAATAGACTTTATACACCTGAAAACTATTCTATCATTGCCTTGAAGGCCTTTTTTAATCCCGACAAATTTGTCTGATCCAGTACAGCCCTGGGAAGGTTACTGAACAGGTGGGGGATATATTACCTTCTTTGTCCTTTTCCATAACGAGTTTTTGTCCGAGGAACCACATATCTGGGATGACTACCTAAAGCAACACTTTGATGGACAGGTTCTCGGAAAGCATTGCTCCGGAAATCACGCACCACAATTGTCGAACGAAACAAAGACTCGAAATAGGGCATTTCTATATCTCGAAATAAGTTATCCACGGTTTGGTTGTACGCAACGCTTTTTAGTATGCTTTTTAATAGGCTGTCAATTTTATGTTTCCAAAATTCGCTGCAATTAAAAAAACAGCAAATGCCGTACCTTATATGCGAGAAGCCTAAAGCCTGCACTATCACTTTTTTAATTTTGATAGGTACATAACACCTTATACGGTAAAGGACACATGCAACATTACGTAATCACGCACAAATTCGAGCCATTTGAATATTCCATGATAAGTCAGTCTGAAAGTATACTCCAAGGTACTTGACACTATCCGCATATTGTACTGGGGCGCAAACACAGTCTAAGCAATCAGAACCGTGAAGGAAGACATGTTGACTTGTTACAAGAGCCTTTAACGGATTTCTGAAACATACTAATCGAGTTTTTCGAGCACTGACTTTTATACGGTTTTCTTTAAACCAGTTCATCACATTTTTTATGTCGCTTTGAAATAAAGCGACAGCTGCTTCGTACTGCATGTGCTTAGAAACAAGCAACGTATCATCTGCATAGTGGAAAATCGTACATGAAGTAATTACCTGTGCCAAGTCACAAACGTACAAGTTAAAAAGAAGCGGAGACAAAACAGGACCCTGTGGAACCCCTGCGTTAAGAAACCGTAAAGAACTCTTTTGGTCGCCAATACATACAATCTGAGACCGATTTAGCAGGTAGTTTTGTATAAATGCGTGGAAATGTTTCCGAAACTCGCACTTGTGTAGTTTAGCACATAAAATACTGTGGCATACCGGATCGAAAGCCTTAGATAAATCTAAAAAAAAACCACAGGCTACCTGGTTAAGTTCAAATGTTTGATATAGAAGATCCGAGAATTCTTCAAAAAGTCCATGCGTGCTTCTACCAGACACGAAGCCACAGTGGGAAGATGATAAGATGTTATGTTTTAGAACGAACCCCTCAATCGCTTCAAGCTCGTGTCTTTCCAACAGTTGCGCTAAAAAAGGAAGAACAGAGATGGGGCGATAGTTCTTTGGCTTCGAAGCTTCTCCACCTTTGAATATCGGTATGACGCGTGCTCTCTTTAGTGCACCTAGTATTATGCAATTATCAAGGATTCTATAGAAGGTAAAAAGAAGCGGACCGGCCAGAACTCTGACGTTGCAAGATATGTCTTCTGCCGATATGCCATCAAGTCCGACAGCATGGCTTTTTGTAGATCGATGCAACAATCGATATAAGTCTTCTTTATTTATTGGTGGAAGAAGTGCCGAATATTGAACCAAGACCACCGTTGTGACCAAAAGGATCATTGGGTCCATAATTATCAGCGCAAACCGAAGAAGAAAAATTATTGAAGCTGTCCGCCAGATTTTGATTGATAGATCCGAAACGTTTTGTTATCGGGTCCAAACACGTACCTGGATAAGAGCCCCTAAGCTCATTTACCAGGGACCACATTTTAGCCTGTTTATAACGCGACGAAAAAAATTTATTACGAGAGTAATTCCTCTTAGAACAGCGCATCAGTGCTGTAACTTTCTTCCGGGCTTCTTGATAGAGACATTTTACAGTTTCGTCATCAGAGTGCTGTCGACACCGCTTCCAGTAGTTTTCCTTTTCTTCAGTAGCTTTTATAATCCGATTGCTCAGCCAGTATAGGTGTGGTCTTCGCTTTCGGACCAAGAATGTTTTTCTATATTCCTTCTTCGCAGCTATAAAATTGCAGCTATAAAATTATCATTTAAGCTGTTCGGGCAGCTATTTGTTAACATTGCATTCCAGTCATAGTGCGAAACTAGTAGGTAGAATTTAAATCATTCAAATATATCGATGTATTGGGATTCTTTACTTTGGATTGTTGGGAACTTGGGAATGAAAACTGGCATCCTATGTAATAGTGGTCTGCCAGCTTTTTTATCACTCGGACGGAATTGATATTCCAAAAAAAATCTATTGAACGGACCATCACGTGGTCAATACAGGAAGTCACAACACGAGACAAAAGAGGCTCTTCTCGTGTAGCCTCGTTAACAACTGACTCAATGCCATAGTCAGCTAAGATGTTCACCTAATTGGTAACCATGGCTTTTGCCGAGTTTAAAATGTCTATGTTAATGTCTCCAATGAGACAGACGTTCGAATTAGGAGGTAGACAACTGAGATTTCGCTTTAGTTAATTCAAAATGTTTGCACATGTTCGGAGGGGGACGATAAATCGCAGCCAACAACAAAGCCATGTTAAAATTTTCCAAGCGGAAGGCGAGGCTTTCCACCTCCGTAAAAGTAAACGTCGTAATTGTATTACCCATTTAGGCTTGATGAAAACTGCTAATGCACCACCTCTTGTGGGCCTTCTCGTAAAAAAGTGTTCTTGGTAATTCGGCAGACGAAACTGCGACAACATATCATATTGAGCATTTATCTCCGACAGTATAAACGCATCCACTAAGGTCATGAAGTCATAACATCGACAAGGAACTGATCCCAGTATTTTCTTATGCTTCTTATGTTATGCTTATAATGATGTTAATAATAATAATAATAATAATAATAATAATAAATCTTTTATTGCACATAACGTATACAGGGCAATGAAACGGGCCTGTCAAAGCCTCTAGTGGCTTGAGGGACTTGGCCCGGCAAAGTCGGTAGACGGACGTGAAGTAAAACATAAAAAAAGAACATAATATAAACACAATATATCAACACAATACTAACATGAAATCAATAGTGACCAAGGTGCAAAAAGTTAGGAAAAGTAACATCAACAAGAAATGAAAAATAAAGAGCAAGGAACAGTATTTTAACAATTCGTGCCTGATCATGAACATTTTTCAGGCATATAGGAACCGTGTTACAATGAGTGAACCATGATTTTTAGCATTTTTTTTATGTTGCGGAAAAAATTTCCTCTGGTAAGTCATTAAAAATTCCGGGAACATAAACACAGCGCCTGGCTTCCCCATGCCTTGTTGAAGAGCGCGGCACCTTAAAACGAATGGAACTACGCAGGTTTCGGGAGGCTGTATGACGTGTTTTGAAATTGCTGTCCCAGAAATGTTGCACCACTACAGTCTGTAGAAAGAGTGTTCGAAAGCATGGAAGACCAAGGGCTGTGAAAATATTATCAGACACAGAAAAGGGGGCGTTATATGCTATGTTTCTTAGTATGTTTCTTAATAAAGTGTCAACTCTGTTTTGCCATCTGGCTGAGCAAAAAGCAAAAACAGTAATCCCATATCTGAGAATACTGTACACCAGAGCATGCGCAATATTCTTTTTTATGTGAAAAGGAACAATGGATTTTATATGGGAAAACAACCAGGCCACGCTCCGAAGCTTACCACAACATGTGATAACTGGCTGTGCCAAGACATATCACTGTCGAAGAAGACACCCAAGTATTTTACCGAATTCACATAGGTGACAAGCACGCACCGACAGGGATAACAGCCGTGAACATGTAGAAAAACGGGCGTATCTATAGTTGTTAGTTTTAGTGGGGATCTGAAGCAAACAAGTTTCGTTTTAATTGGGTTAACCTCCAAGCAGTTATTAGTGAACCAAGTCATTGTTTTGTGTATATTATTCTGGAGATTAGTAATGGCCATGTTGTAAGAAAAGTGCTTGGAAAGCAAAACAGTGTCATCGGCATATTGAAATAATACACCTTTGGGAATAACGTGAGATAAGTCATTAACGAACAAATTGAACAGAAGAGGTGATAATATGGAGCCCTGTGGAACTCCGGCCTTCATTGGAAGTTGGCTACTTACATTTGTCATCCCGTCTAAAACAACCACTTGTGAACGACTGGAAAGGTAATTCTTGAGCACATCATAAAACGGACCTCTGAAGCCTGTGGAGTATAGTTTTTCTAATAAAATACCGTGATGAACTGTTTCAAAAGCTTTAGAAATGTCTAAAAATAAAGCAACACTAAACATATTTTGATCGAGAGCTGAAAAAAGTTCATCGGAGAACTCTTCCAGAAGAGCTACAGTACCACGACCAGGAACGAAACCAAACTGGCGCGTTGACAAAATGGAAAATTTTTCAACAAAGGATGACATAGATCTCAGAAGAAATTTCTCGATTATATGGGAAAGTATAGGCAAGATCGAGATGGGTCGATAGTTTTTCATGTCGTCTTTTTGTCCTCCTTTAAAGAGCGGTTTAACTAAAGCAGTTTTAAGTTTATCCGGGAAAAACGCAGTGCGCAGAAAACCATTTAGCATGAAGATCAGCACATCAGACAATGCCTCGAAGTTTCTTTGGAGCAAATTTGCTGACAAGCCGCCAATACCAGGAGGTTTATTCCGCTTGAAGCTAAAGATTATATCACGCAGTTCTTCTTTTGTAATGCTGGCTAGAAAAGCGGACGCACAGTTTGATTCCTTCAACGTGTATTGGTATGCCTGACTGGAAGATGATTTCTCTGAGGCCAGTGCAAAAAAACGATTAAAACTATCTGAGACTTCAACGCAATCTCCCGGAAAGAAAGAAAGCGGGGAGGTACTTGCAGAATTTTTGCCACGAAGGTGGTTTATCAATGACCATGTTTTAGCGGCATTCCTTGACGACTGGCGAAATTCTTGAGAAAAGTACTGGCGCTTCGTGGACCTTAGCAGAGCGACCACCCTATTTCTTGCGGCTTTATACTGCAGTCGTAAGGCTTGATTTTTTGGTACCCGTTTGCACCGTCTCCAAATTATGTCTCTGTATGAAATGGCACGGATTACGTCGGAGGTCAACCCGTTATATTCTCTTCGGCGCTTTTTTATTACGACGCGTTTAGAATTGTTCTCAAACTTCCTTATTTGGTCGCAGAGGATACTATAGACCTTCTCCGGTGAATTAGACTCAGTTATTGCTAACCAGTTAAAATTGCTAATTAAGCTATCTAAGACTCCATGGTCCGTTATTCTAATATAGATGAGGTTATTTGGAACAGCGTTTCGTGAAGCATTTATTAAAGGAAAAGATGGAGACGAATGACAAGCAACCAGATAGTGATCCGCGAAGCGCTGTAATATAACACAGGAGGCAAACGAGTAGTTAGGAGCACGTAAGACAATGTGGTCCATACATGAACTAGTTAGATGATCGTTAACCATTTCTTCACGAGTAGGAAATGTTGTCGTATTTATTAAACCACATGGACAGGACAGACAATAATCGGAAACGATACCCATTGTAGGGCACAATGTATTTATGTTTAAGTCGCCCACTAAACATACTTCTTCCACGGAATTCCAGAGGTGCAATATTTCTTCGAGTTCTAACAGAAATCGGGTGATACTAGCGCACGGCAGTCGATATACAGCCAACAAACTTAAACACCGAGCGCCGCAAGTTATCTTCAACGCTAAACATTCCGCATGCGCGAAGTTCACGTCTATTGATGAAACATCAAATTTATCGCTTACAAAGATGGCGATTCCACCACCTCGACGATGAGGCCTTATCACAAAACGACTTTGATAGCCTGGCACTGAAAATGTACGCAAGCAGGTATCTGAAGTATTGATTTCTGTCAGCACGAATACATCGACGAATCCTATTCCTGACGTAGCGACAAGCTTGAATTCTTCCCAGTATTTGCGAAGGCTCCTGATATTGGTATTTACAATAGTGAAATCATTATCAACGCTCACACCAAAAGTGTCCTTGACCGACTGAAAATGTGGAAGCTGGTAGCACGTGTTGGCCATGATAGCTACACAATGTTGTCCAAGTCAGCTTGTCTGATTATTCGAAGAAGCGACGATCCTTCACTCTTTTTCACAAAAATCTTGCCACGCTTCACCCAGGCAAACTTGTACTCCATTTGCTTTGCTCTAGTCCTAGCACGCCAGAATAGGTCACGGTTTAGTCTTGTAAGGTTTTCGTTCAAAAATATCTTTTCAAGCGAACTAGCTTCGCAGAGTTGTAGAAGCTTTCCTCGGGCATCGAATAGAATGTTTCTGGCAGCAATTGAAGTAAAACGCACAAGGACGCTCGGAATAGAGTTACGTTTGCCCGGCAGACGATGAATCGCCTCAACCTCTAGCAGGGAAAATTTTTGGAGGTGTAGTTTTTCAGCGATATCGGAAAGCACTTCCTTCAGATTTTCATTCTCTTTTTCTGGGAGACCATGGATTTCCAAGTTCATGTTGCGGCTGTGTTGCTCGCTCTCATTCATGTCAACCTGCAGGCGCTCTAGCTGTTCGGCTTGTGTCTGAACTGTTGCTCGGAGGGCGTTGATCTCCGCATCTCTAGACGTGGTTTGTTCCTTGGCGGTCTTCATTTCATCACGAATGGAATCATATTGTTTTGCTAGAAAAGACACCGAGTCCTCGAGTTCATGAAATGACTGCGTTAGGCTGACAACTTGGGCTTTCAAGAGGAGCAATGAATCAACCTTTTTGTTGAGCTCAGGTAGACATTCTAGACTCTTTTTTATCTCGAGCAGTTCCAAAAGCAAAGGTGAAACCACGCCTGCACCTTCATCAGCCTCGGAAGCATCTACCTGAGAGGCGGAACCACCAGCGCGTTTTTTTGCTGCTCTGCATGTTTTACACACCCACCCGTCTCTTTTGGCTGGACCCATTGTATTGAAGGTACTAGGTGCGATTCCGGAACATGTCTGACCTAAGTGGTACGATAGCGTACAATTCGCGCAGGTCATGAACTTGCCATCATCGGGCACTTCTTTGTGGCAAGCAATACATTCAGTAGTATCATTAGACATTGTAACATGTAGAGAGCGTACACAGAGGGTAGTCGGCAGCAAATTCAAATTAAGAATGCAGGCAACGAAAAAGACACGCTACCTGTTGAAATACAAAGTATCAGCGTTGGGCAACTTAATCGCTGCCGACTGCAGAGGATCCCGCGATGTCCGTTGGCTTAAGTAGTTTTCCGATGAAACCAGGTTTTCAGACGAAGTTGGTGATTGCCGCCAAAAGTGGCAGGACGGTTAGCTTCGACGAAGGTGATAGTGGCATCCGGGGTATCACGGGAACCGCATTCAGGGCACCGCGTAGTTTTCCTATGAAACCAGGTTTTCAGACGAAGTTGGTGATTGCCGCCAGAAGCGGCAGGACGGTTAGCTTCGACGAAGGTGATAGTGGCATCCGGGGTATCACGGGAACCGCATTCAGGGCACCGCGTAGTTTTCCTATGAAACCAGGTTTTCAGACGAAGTTGGTGATTGCCGCCAGAAGCGGCAGGACGGTTAGCTTCGACGAAGGTGATAGTGGCATCCGGGGTATCACGGGAACCGCATTCAGGGCACCGCCTGTTGAAATACAAAGTATCAGCGTTGGGCAACTTAATCGCTGCCGACTGCGATAATAATAATAATAATAATAATAATAATAATAATGATAATAATAATAATAATAATAATAATAATAATAATAATAATAATAATAATAATAATAATAATAATAACATTATTATTATGATTATTATTAGTAGTAGTATTCCCAATTTTTGATCTTATTTACAATTATTTACATGATAGATCCCAGGTGGTCATGGGCAGTAAAGAAACTGTTAGCGCTAGGAAATATATTATAGCTGGGGTTCCACAGGGATCCGTGTTGTCCCCTCTCTTATTCAATTTATTTATGAACGACTTTCCCAAGGTAATCACAAAATGCACGGTGTATCAATATGCAGGTGATACAGTTCTACTCACTCGTCATATGCATTATGAGGAAGCTATAAGTGCCCTATAGAATGCTGTTCACAGGGCTATGCAATGGTTTGAAGAAAACTGTGTAGTATATATCGATGCTAAGAAAAGCAAAATCATGTGCTTTTATAGTCGATTAAAAACTCAAAAAATAAGCTTGCCAATATTTCTACATAATGAACATTGTATTTCATGCAAATGTACTGCTATACAATATGTGGAGACATTCAAATACCGGGGTATAACGTTCAACAGCGGCATGTCTTGGCAGCATCAAAGCGTTTTTATGTGACAAACTACGGGGTGTAGCATATATACTTTTCAACATAAAGGGTTTAGTACCTCTACCAGTCAAGAAAATGATAGTGCATGCACTAGCGTACAGTGTCCTGAGAAATGGTATAACGATCTTCGCCTTTTGTACAGAGCGCTGGAAAAATCAGATTACTAAACTACTAAAAAATATATTAAAAAATGTGGCCTATGGTATTACACTAAACTAGAATAATATTTTGCAGGAATTAGGATGTTGAACATTGGAGGATTTATTTACCAGAACTGTTATTATGCGGCATAATTGGAGCGATGAATTCAAAGAGGCATATGATGCACCTCGATTGTTAAGAAATAAAAAACGTTTTAACGTACCCCCCCTTCCACTACTAAGTATGGTGAAGCGAGAAGAAGTGTATACATCCCAAAAATATTTAACGATTTGGCCGATGAATTCTTTTTGGCAGCTTCGAAAAAACAGTTAAAGAAATTATTATTGAAATGTTGAAATTTAGTTCTGATTTTTCACTTAAGTTGTTTATGTGTTTCTCTTTATTTACTATGCCGTTGTCTCTTCACGGGTAATACTACCAAGCATTCTTCTGAAAGTTGGAAAGAAAACGTGTTATTATGTAAATGTCTACCTTTTCACCTTTTATGTAAATATGTAACCACATCGCTGTACCGACTCTGCCGGGCCTAGTCACACAAGTCACCGTGGACTGAAACAGGCATGTTTCTTTGTTTTGCTGTTAGATCTGTATCAATAAACATTATTATTATTATTATTATTATTAGTAGTAGTAGTAGTAGTAGTAGTAGTAGTAGTAGTAGTAGTAGTAGTAGTAGTAGTATTTACACTTGTGAGCATAAACATTAGGAGTCTACGTAAATACGGGAAGCAATTAAAAGTGTTAGCTGAATCTTTGCTTGATGTTGTAGATGCTTTTGTGGTCACAGAAATCAACGCGTCAGAATATTTCCTACATATGTTCTCGTTAAATGGATACAGGTGTTGCAGTATAACACGGACTAGCCGTAGAGACGGCGGCATTGCTATATTTGTAAATTCAAAATATGACACTTCACTGGTAAACTTTACGTTCAGGCATGCGGAATGCCTCGCCGTAAAGGTTCATTGTGTAAATTATGAACTGTTATTGTTAGCGGTATATCGGCCCCCAAGTAATAGTGCTACTCGTTTTGTCTTGGAACTAGAAGAAGCGTTGAAGAGCTGGTCATCAATAGATCAAGTTTGCCTGGCAGGTGATTTCAATATTAAGATTCTATGCCCAACAAACACCTTAGTATCAGATTATTTATCCGTTTTGGCATGTTATGGTTTCGAGTCAACTGTTATTGCCCCGACAAGAGAGGAAATTTTGAATGACCGTTTTGTAACGTCTTGCTTAGACCATATTGCGGTTCGAATGCCTAATCATTCGCTAAATTCTTGTGTTATCACTCGTAGGTTATCTGACCACTATGCTGTCGCTTGCCGTGTATCCCTAAGTGTATCGTTCATTGGCACGCAGTATTCAAGTGAAAAGATTGAGAACCATGGCAGAATTTTCGATTCAGTTTGTGGATCAAAAGAAACTTGATAGCCTCATTGTGAATTTTACCTGGTCTTCATTGATTGACGGTAGGCCCCCAGACCTAGTGTACGATAGCTTTTGTTAGCGTCTAGCACATTTTGAACGGCACTGCACATTTTTCAGGAATAAAAAATGCAAGAAAAGCTATCCATGGTTTAATTCCGATATTATGGAAGCCATATCTTACAGGGATTGGCTTTGGAAAAGAAGTAAACGCATCCCTAACAATAAAGACATCCAATTAGAATATAAGATTGCAAGAAATAAAGTAGTTGCTCTTCGCCGCGCTGCAAAACGTCGCTTTTGTGCTAGCAACCCGTCGTGGTTGCTCAGTGGCTATGGTGTTAGGCTGCTGAGCACGAGGTCGCGGGATCGAATCCCGGCCACGGCGGCCGCATTTCGATGGGGGCGAAATGCGAAAACACCCGTGTGCTTAGATTTAGGTGCACGTTAAAGAACCCCAGTTGGTCGAAATTTCCGGAGTCCTCCACTACGGCGTGCCTCATACTCAGAAAGTGGTTTTGGCACGTAAAATCCCAGAATTTAAAAAAAAAGTGCTAGCAAAACTTGGTCGCTGATAAAGCATCTCAAAGGGAAATCCGGGACTGTGAAACCTGTGATAGAACATTTTCCTGGAAACCCTGTCGAAACAGCTGACTTGTTTAATCATTTCTTCAGTCAGGCTTCAACCGAGGCGTTATCTAAGCCTCGGCAAGATGTGACGCTAGGCGATTCTTTGACAGCATCTGCATTTTTACCGCGGCTTTCGAAATCTGACCTCTCCCAGATCATTTTTAGTTTTCGAACGAATAAACCACCCGGAGTAGATTGAATATCTGTAAGCTTGCAGAGAAGAAACTTTGAGGCGCATTCAGATATTGTGCTTTTTATGTTAAATGGCTTCCTAGATACTGGAACTCTGCCGCAAAATCTAAAAACAGCTTTATTTAAACCACTGCCTAAAGCAGGAAAGAAATCTATTATTGAAAACTACTGG
Organism: Dermacentor albipictus; assembly: GCF_038994185.2. Lineage (NCBI taxonomy): Eukaryota > Metazoa > Arthropoda > Arachnida > Ixodida > Ixodidae > Dermacentor > Dermacentor albipictus. The sequence goes on along the minus strand of NC_091828.1, from coordinate 32,505,501 downwards.
CCTATATCCATTTTGCCTGTATTATCTCAGGTTATAGAAATATTTTTGCTTGAGGTCATGACAAAAATTTGGTTTCGTACAAGGCCGGGGTACAATTTCGCTCCTTGCAGATGATCTGTATTCTGCTTTTGAACTCAATCTCTTTAGCTGTGCTTTGTTTCTTGACGTATCCAAAGCCTTTGATACAGTTTGTCATGACATAATACTTTGCAAATTATATCTAACTGGTTTTAGGGGCCCCTTCTATACTCTACCTCAAAACTATTTCACGGACAGGTCTCAAATAGTTTTTATAGGTAGCAAATACTATAGCAGCAAATTATCCCTTTGTTCTGGTGTCCCTCAAGGGTCAATTTTATCGCCTCTTCTGTTTAACATATTTATGAACGATTTCATTTCAGTAATTCCAAATGGTAAAGTGTATCAGTATGCAGACGATATCGTCCTTCTAACAAAGCATGTTATATACAAAAAGGCTGTTGAATATCTGCAGCAACCGGTGCATGAAGCTATGGTCTAGCTTTTTAAAAACAAACTTACCGTTAATCAAAAAAGACAAAAATAATATGCTTCAAAAATCTCCTAAAGATTGGAACCACAGTCATTCCAGTGTATCTTCATACCCAAGACTGCTTATCCTGTAAGTGTACGCCTATCGAAAATACAAACCCAATTAAATATCTCGGCAGTCATTTCGATAGTGACTTGTCATGGCATAATCACGGGGCACATGTATGCTCCAAACTAAGATCTGTTGCGTGTTTATTTTTTTAACGTTAAAGGTTTGGTACCGTTTCAGACTAAAAAAAATGATAGTACATTCCTTTGCATACAGCACTTTAAGGTATAGTATAACGATCTTCGCTTTCTGCTCCCAACGTTGGCAGGACAGATTTGATAACCTCTTAAAAAGTACATTAAAAAGTGTGGTGTATAATCGCGTGACACCATCAAACAAAGATATTTTTCGTGATCTCGGTTTCCCGTCCTTTCAATCTTTATTCATTTCTACGGTTGTGCTGCGCCATTTCTGTACGGATGAATTTAAGCAACTCCTCCCTGCGACCGCTGTGCAAAGAAAAGCGTTTCGTTGTACCGCGCGTGTCTACTAGATACCGAGCAGCAAGACGCTGCGTGTATGTCCCCAAGATATTTATTAATTTGTCAGACGACTATTTTCCTGTGGACTCTTGGTCTAAATTGAAGTGTCTATTACACATGTTTTAATACAGATGTATGTACTTATTTTTCTGTTGTTGTCGCAATTGTGATTACTCTATGCTTTTGTTTCGATGCCTTGGAAACCTGATCTACGTTTATCGCGCTCATTTGTTTCCGTTTTTCTTTGTTGGTTTTAAATTCGTACATGTATACTGCAACCACATCGCTTAGCTGACGATGCCGGGCCACGTCATACAAGTCACCAGTGGCTTAGACGGGCCCGTTCTGCTGTACTGATTTTCTTGGGTGCTTAATAAAGATATTTATTATTATTATTATTATTATTATTATTATTATTATTATTATTATTATTATTATTATTATTATTATTATTATTATTATTATTATTATTATTATTATTATTATTATTTTTTGACTCAAACCTGTCGTGGGAATCGCATTTAGCATATTTATGCAGTAAACTACGAAGCGTTGCCTGGGTACTCTATCACTGTAAAAGTATAGTTCCTTTTTCAGTCAAAAAAACAATTGTGAACGCTCTTGCATACGGAATATTAAGGCACGGCATCACAATTTTCGCCTTCTGTTCTGCGCGTTGGGAGAGCCGGGTAGACGCTCTTTTAAAGAACATGCTCCAGAGTGTAGCGTATAATTCGCCTCTGCTTTCTTCTCCAAACGTATTTACCGCCGTAGGTTTTCCTTCGTTCCGCTCATTGTTTGTTGAAACAGTGGTATTACGTCATTTTTGGAACTCGGATTTCAAAGTTGAGCATAAGCCTGTGCGCATGCTCCGTTCGGGCTTGCGTTTCACTGTGCCTCGTTCCGCAACGAGATACGGTGAGGCCCGGCGATGTGTGTACGTTCCTAATCTGTTTAACAACCTGCCAGAAGGCATTTTCACAGCAACTTCGAAAATATCACTGAAAAAGATGATACGTGCTCTGTAGGCTAAACATGTTACATATTCACATTGCTTTGCCTTCTCATCTCAAACAACATTTATGAGGACATTGTTTCAAAGATTCGAATTCTTGCATTTTGTGTTTTATGTTTTGTTCGTTTTATGTAAGCTTGAACTGTAGGGGCTGCTGCAATAAATGTGCGCAGCCAAATGTATTGTCGCGCGCTTTATGTAACGGCGTCATTATTTTCTTTGATATGTGATTGTTCTCCTATCTCAATGTATTGCCTTGCCAATTCTGCAAGGCCATGTCCCACAAGCCCTTGTAGGCTTAGACAGGCCTGATTATAATGCTGTATATGTGATATGGCAATAAAGATATTGTTGCGGGAAGAAAGCAGGCCCACGAGTGTAAAATAACTTATATTTACAAATGATGGATATGGCGTTCAGGCAACCGCCAGACTTCGTCTTTCTCTAGTCCAATTCAACGTCTTCCTTCACTTCACCGTAACATCACCCTCCCGGTGGGGGAGCTCCGTCCCGGTGCAAGTTAAACAGCCTCACTTATTGGGGGGACATAGGGCTTGAGCCTGGTGACGTGAACAACATCACTGGTTAAGTTGGGAGGCACGGAAGGCTGACCGAGTGGGGCGATCTCGTAGGTCACGTCGGACAGTTGGCGTAAGATCTGGTACGGACCAGAAAAACGGGACAGTAATTTTTCCGACAAGCCGACACGACGTGAAGGCGTCCAGAGAAGGACAAGGGAACCAGGTGAAAAATGGTGGTCTCGGTGCCGAAGGTCGTAGCGTCGCTTTTGAGAAGCTTGTGAGACTGTGAGGCGATGACGGGCGACATCTCGGGCCTGGGCGGCTAAGTCAATAGCATCGCGAGCGTAAGCAGTGCTGGGTGACTGTACTGCGGAAGGTAGCAACGTGTCAAAAGGCAAGGTGGGGTCGCGGCCGTACAAAAGGAAAAATGGTGAAAATCCGGCCGTGTCGTGACGGGACGAGTTGTATGCGAAAGTGACGTATGGTAAAGCGACGTCCCAGTCGCGGTGATCGTTGGAAACGTACATGGCGAGCATTTCAGTGAGTGTGCGGTTGAGTCGCTCGGTGAGGCCGTTCGTTTGAGGGTGGTACGCGGTAGCAATCCGATGTTCTGTAGAACAGGAGCGGAGCAGATCATCAACGACCTTCGATAGAAAGTAGCGGCCGCGATCCGTCAGCAACTGGCGAGGGGCGCCGTGGTGCAGGATGACGTCTTTTAGTAAGAAGTCGGCGACATCTGTAGCGCAGCTGGTTGGCAGGGCTCGTGCGATGGCATATCTAGTGGCATAATCGGTTGCTACAGCAATCCATTTGTTTCCTTTGATGGAAATTGGAAACGGACCAAGGAGGTCGAGGCCCACACGGAAGAAGGGCTCTGTAGCTATATCAATGGGTTGAAGCAAACCAGCGGGAGGCATAGCAGGCGTCTTCCGGCGCTGACACAGGTCGCAAGAAGCGACATAACGGCGCACAGAGCGATAAATGCCAGGCCAGAAGAAGCGGCGCCGCAGGTGGTCGTAAGTACGAGTGACGCCCAGATGTCCAGCAGTAGGAGCGTCATGAAGTTGCTGGAGCACGGTGAGTCGAAGGTGCTTGGGGACGACTAGGAGGAGCTCCGGGCCGTCAGGACGAACGCTACGACGGTATAAAGTTCCATCGCGCAAGGTGAACATCCGAAGGGACGGGTCATTGGGCGAGAAGCTTAGGCGTTCCATAAGTGTTCGAAGAACAGGATCCTTGCGCTGCTCGTCGCCAATGTGGAGGAAGCCGGAGAGGGACAGAATACTGATGTCCGAGTCTGCATCGGTATCGTCCGGTTGATCCACGGGATTGCGGGACAGGCAGTCAGCGTCTTTATGCAGGCGTCCTGACTTATATATAATAGAAAATGTATATTCTTGTAGGCGCAATGCCCAACGTGCAAGTCGTCCAGTTGGGTCCTTCAAAGAGGAGAGCCAGCAGAGGGCGTGATGGTCGGTGACAACGCAGAAGCTCCGACCGAAAAGGTACGGGCGAAATTTCGCGACCGCCCATACGAGCGCGAGACATTCTCTCTCAGTAATGGAGTAATTTCGCTCGGGCGTGGAAAGGCGGCGGCTAGCGTAAGCGATGACACGGTCTTGGCCCTGTTGACGCTGAGCGAGGACAGCGCCGATGCCATGACCACTCGCGTCAGTTCGTACTTCAGTGGGCGCAGAAGGGTCAAAGTGGGAGAGAATCGGGGAAGTGGTAAGCCGCTCAATCAGGGTAGAGAAGGCTTTCTCCTGTAGCGGTCCCCAAGAGAAAGAGGCGTCTTTCTTAAGAAGGTCAGTGAGAGGGTGAGCGATGTCCGCAAAATTTTTCACAAATCGCCGAAAATAAGAGCATAAGCCCAGAAAACTACGGACATCGTTCGTTGAACAAGGTACAGGAAAATTTCGCACGGCGTGAACTTTCTGTGGATCAGGTTGGATTCCGGCGGCGTTGACAAGATGACCAAGCATGTTAATTTCACGGCGACCGAAGTGGCACTTGGAGGAGTTTAGCTGAAGGCCAGCCCTGCGAAACACGGAGAGTATGGTTGTGAGGCGCCGCAGGTGGCTCTCAAAGTTCGGCGAAAACACAATCACATCGTCGAGGTAACACAGGCATGTAGACCACTTCAAGCCGCGCAAGAGAGAGTCCATCATGCGCTCGAATGTAGCTGGCGCATTGCATAATCCAAAGGGCATGACTTTAAATTGGTACAGACCGTCCGGTGTGACAAAGGCGGTTTTCTCGCGGTCCATCTCATCGACGCTAATCTGCCAATAGCCGGAGCGGAGGTCAATTGATGAAAAGTATTGGGATCCGTGAAGGCAGTCAAGAGCGTCATCAATGCGAGGCAAGGGATAAACATCCTTCTTTGTTATCCGGTTGAGGTGACGGTAGTCAACGCAGAAGCGCCACGAGTTATCTTTTTTCTTTACTAAGACAACCGGTGATGCCCACGGGCTACTGGAGGGTTCAATGATGTCCTTGTCCATCATCCTGTCTACTTCTTTCTGTATGATGGCCCTTTCTGTTGCCGAGACACGATATGGCCGCCTATGAATGGGGCTGGCGTCACCGGTGTTGATGCGATGCGTGACAACAGATGTCTGGCCAAGTGGACGGTCGTCCAAATCAAAGATGTCCCGATAAGATGACAGGAGATGACGAAGAGCTGTTGTTTGCTCGGAAGGAAGGTCGGGGGCGATCATCTTAGAAACATCATCCGCAGGCGTCGAGTACGAAGGAGTGGATGACAAAGGTCCGTTCGTACTGAGGAAGGATTCAGAGGTCAAAAAAGAAATCTGAAATTCTTCCAAAGGAGTGATATGCGCTATGGCGATACCGTGTGGCAAAACACGTGACGAGAACCCAAAGTTGAGGATGGGCACGCGAGCGCAGTTTTCGCGGATCCGAATTAAGGTGCTCGGTAGGGCAATATTACGCGACAAAACCACGTCAGTAAGCGGCGACAGGACGTACTCGCCATCAGGTACGGGAGGACAGGGCGTCAGCAGGACATTTGTAGCAGCCTGTGGAGACAGCCTTGCAAATTCAGCAGCACATAAGCGGTGTGGAGCACAAGTGGTTGCGTCGGCAGGAAGCGGCAGGTCCAACTGTACAACACCTGCGGAGCAGTCAATTTGGGCAGAGTGTTTCGAAAGGAAGTCGAGGCCGAGAATTAGGTCGTGTGGGCAGTGTTCAAGGACGATAAATAGAACAACGGTATAATGGCCCCCAATGGTCACACGTGCTGTGCACATTCCAAGGACAGGTGACGTACTCCCATCGGCGACTCGCACGGTGCACGGTACGGCGGGGGTCAGAACCTTTTTGAGCCGGCGGCGGAGAGCAGCGCTCATAACTGAAAGCTGCGCTCCTGTATCAACGAGAGATCTAACAGGAACGCCATCGACTTCAATGTCCAGCAGGTTTCCACATGTAGGCAGGGTCAATAGAGGATTTGTGGGCCGGGTCGGAGTTGCAGCTTCACCTCCGGGAGCTGCACCGCCTAGTTTCCCGAAGCGAAGCGACCGGTTGCAGAAGGGGACGAAGAGCGGTGAACGAGAGGCGAACGGGACCTACGACCTTGCGGAGACGGGGATCGGCTGGATCTTGGTGGAGCACTGTCGGCGTTGATGTTCCTAGTCGGCGTATAGGGCGAGAAAGTGCGATTGTCGGGTACTTGGCTGTAGTGACTCGGAGACGACCACCGAGGAGGCGACGACCAGTGGTTGCGGCAATGACGGGCGATGTGTCCAATACCGGAACAATTAAAACAGATGGGTTTATCATCCGCTGTGCGCCATTCAGCTGGGTTGCGACGGAGTGGTGGAAAGCTTTGCGTCCGGGAGCGAGCGGTCGGAGAAATTTGGTAGGTGTTGGTATGGCGGACTGAGCAGAGAGATGGAATGCCCAAACTTGCTATTTCCTCCCGAACGACCGCTTGTATAAGGGAGATAGCGGGTACGCTTTCCCGACAGTCTGAACGAACGGGAGCCGGGGCCATGGCCTCAAGCTCACGGCGAACGATGCGCGTTATTTCTTCCGGTCCTGCGGGCTGAACGAACCGCGGCGGGTCTTCGCAAGAAGATGTCGCGGCGGTATTGGGCAACCGGTCGAAAGTTTGAGTGACGCGGCGGCCCTTCGCTTCTTCGAAGCGCCGGCACTCCTTAATAATTGCATCCACAGTGGCACAATCCTTACACATCAAGAGATTGAAGGCATCGTCTGCAATACCTTTCAATATATGGCCAATCTTGTCTGCCTCGGTCATGTTGTCATCAGCCTTGCGACAGAGGGCCAGCACATCCTGTATGTACACGACATAGGATTCTGTGGACGTCTGAGCGCGGCACGCAAGTTCTTTTTTAGCTGCCAGCTGACGACCGACGCAGCTGACGACCGACCCCGCACCTCCACCAAAATGTTGCGGGAAGAAAGCAGGCCCACGAGTGTAAAATAACTTATATTTACAAATGATGGATATGGCGTTCAGGCAACCGCCAGACTTCGTCTTTCTCTAGTCCAATTCAACGTCTTCCTTCACTTCACCGTAACAATATTATTATTATTATTATTATTATTATTATTATTATTATTATTATTATTATTATTATTACTTGCCGTTACTGCACAATTTCCTTTCAGATAGTTCCCGGCTTGTTTCCATTTCAAACATTTGCAGCTCCAGAGTTTTTCTGAAGGCCGGTGTGCGAGGAGGTTTCATATCTGCCTTACGTTTTAATGTGTACGTTAAAGACATGTGCGATGCGCTATCCACTTGCAAATTATTTCCATATGCAGCTGATACTGCACCTGTTAGCCACTCACGTAGATTTTTCGAATGCATTCTCGGTGCTTCGGAATGGCGTTGGAACATTAATGGACTGGTTTGATATAAATCTGATTGACAATAACCATTCCAAATAAACATTGGTTTGCTTCCATAGCCCACTGAAGAGTGTCTCACTTTCTTAATCATTTTATTTCCACACGTCTCTCGATGTGTCAGTTGCTCTGGTCCTCCAATAAATTTTCCTGATTCACCAAATTATTCGGCCACATGGTATGATTCCGTTCTTCTATTTTCGATTCACTTATCTTACATATGCGTCAAACTCCATAAATCGTATGCTTATTGTACAGCATAAAACTGTTTTTACCTCTGTCTGTCAGGAAGCTTTTGGTTCACTCGTTAGCCTGCGGTGTACCCAGGTATGGAATTACAACATTTGTTCATTGTTCTGGTATTTGGCATCAACGTGGAAATAGGTTAATAAATTGTATGTTACAAAGTGTTGCCTATGAGGTAAGTAGCCCACGACATGTGAACATTTTTAAAGATGCCAGGATTTGCCGAATTTACGAACGCTTTTTGTTCAAACAGTGGTACTCAAACATTTCTGCACCGAAACATTGAAAGTCCCCACTGTGTTTTGCCGTCCTTTATGCCATACACCCGCTTCTTCACTTCCTCGCGTTCGCACCAGATTTCGTACGTATACTCAAGCCTATTATGTTCCGACATATTCAATGCTCTTCCCCACGAAATTACTTCTTGTGAATCGATACGCGATATTCGCAAAAACAAATGAGTTATACATGGAATGATTATGAGCGTCATATTTTCCTGGGCAGGACGTGTAATGAGGAGGGAAGATAACCGATGGTCATTAAGGGTTACGAACTGGATTCCAAGGGAAGGGAAGCGTACCAGGGGGCGGCAGAAAGTTAGGTGGGCGGATGAGATTAAGAAGTTTGCTGGGACGACATGGCCGCAATTAGTACATGACCGGGGTTGTTGGAGAAGAATAGGAGAGGCCTTTGCCCTGCAGTGGGCATAACCAGGCTGCTGCTGCTGATGATGATGATGATTTTCCTATCTGCGTCATTGTGAATTGCGTCTTCGGTTTCTACCTGATTTTGTGCCTTGTATTTTATCATCTACAAATAGGTTTCAGTGTCACTGTTATTCTTTTCTTTTACATTTTTCTAAAATAGTCAGTTTCTGAGGATGAGTTGTTGCCGACTGTCGGGTTTCGCGTCACAACCCACTGTTATGGCTTAGGCGAACCTGATGCCTGTAAATCTATTGCAAATTTTTGAATATTATTATTATTATTATTATTATTATTATTATTATTATTATTATTATTATTATTATTATTATTTGTCATTATCAAACGCAATCACTGATTGGAAACAACAATGTCCGGTTATCCTATACGCTATGCACCAAACCGATAGGTCATCACATGAAAGCCAGCATACGTAATTACAAAGCAACTCGTCTGACTCCAATCTAAGGACCAGGGCACGTCTTCAATAAACCTTCTCACGCTATAACGTTTCTACGTTCAGAGAGAGAGAGAGAGAAAAGCAGATGCCAGCAAACCAAGATGTTCGATATGCCAATAGCAAGGGTGGCCAGCAGCAAGCAGAACTTACTAACGAAAAGCTTTGTAATTTCTATCCCAGGTATTTCGAATGCAGTCGTCCTTAGTCTTCAAAGCCATTATTGTCGCCGACCTCTCTGCCTTCTTATACACACTCACGAATCATTTCTTGAATTGCTGCTCATGTAAAAAGGCTGCAAGATACTCGAGGAAAATTATTAGTGCTAAATAAATCGGGCAGTGACCTGAAAATAAGCTCAGGACAATCAGGACAAGCCAGTAATCAAGTTTGCTAAATAATATTGCTACTGGCGTGATAAAAAGAACAAAAATAGCATTTGGTATAGTAGGAAATCATTCACACAGATAACGATGCAACACTCCTTATGTATGTTATTCATGTATGATTTCTCTATAAAAAAAGATTAAATAAAATGCTGATGTATTACGTGCCAGCACTACGATATGATTATGAGGCATGACGTAGTAAACGTGGCAAGAGAGCAGAAAGGGAAGTAGCCTGAAGGGCACGATATGCTTCAGCTGCCCTACGAAGCATCGTGTAATGGAGGACACCAGATCAGGTCTGACCATGTAGTTTCCTTCCTTTTTTTGGCATTTTAGGCCCCATAGTGTGCTGCCAGTGCGGCTACGAATTGAACCTGCCACACGGTGTTCATCAGCTGATCGTGCCGCGTGCAGTGAGCCAGAACAGACACTCTCGGACCAGAGCTGCTCTTCCTGAATAATGGCATGTCACCGACTCCCCGAAGGCAATCGCAGGTTGCTAACCTGTGAATTGTAAAAAAGAATAACAACTTATGCCCTCTGCTGCATAGTTCTTTTTCATTGCATTGCACTTTACCAGTGATTTCCTTTTCCTATTGCCTTCCGCAGTAACGCCCCAGACGTGGCCGCCATCCGCAAATTTATTTTTGACATGAATGTGAGAAGTGCGGTGGCCACGTCCACGGAGTTTTCGTTCTTTTCCCGGGCATTGAACAGCTCGGCTGTAATTTTCTGTTCGGGCTGTGATCACGCCGCGGTTGCGCTCAGCTCGTGCGCGCTGGCCCGAATCTGTGACACGGAAATAAACTTGAACGGAAAAAAAAAACAGAATTCAAAGCAAAGGATTTACCTCCGTATAACTGGGTGAACACGTTGTTCAGGATCCGTATTGCCCACGCCATGGCCGACAGCTTTACGTCAGTCCTTAACGTTAATTGAAACTGTTCCACTTAGTTTATTACCTAGCGTGATCTTTTGCAATTAACCTACCCTCTGTAGCACGCTACCTCTTCGAAAGTTTCGTTTAAACTAATGCTCTCAGTACGCGGAAACCACCTGCTTGCGTTAAAAATAGTTTATCTATGCTCCGTTGCAGGAGAGAGAGAGAGAGAGACAGAGAGAGAGAGAAAGTCGTCTTAGGCTCAAAAGTGGTCGGCAACTCTGACGCAATATGCTGCCGCGGGTGTGGGAAGGAATGTACTGATGGTCCTCCGGGAGGGACATTGCTAACAAGCTGGTTGCCTCCTCTCCCTTTTAACATCATTTGCATGCACGCCGAACACTTTGAGGATGGCGTTAGCTTACAGCCGCCGAACAGAAGAGCGGTGAGACGAATCACATGAAGCCGACGACGATTTCCAGCCCTTTAAGTGTGCAGAGAGCGTTAGCTATAGCGTCATTTCTTCCTCATCCCACCTGACTAGCTACATCGACGTGGATTTTCGGGACTCCGATCGTCTTTCAGCTCCGAACTTCAGGTGACTGTATGCTTCATCATTGCTCTCACTTTCCTTTGGGCTTCGGGCTAGTATCTGGCGCTCTTCCACTTTATTTTAAAACAACTGGTCGCCTTTCATCTCAACTCAGGGAGCGTTTGTTTCTTTTTCATTATCATTACTCCAGCCCGGTATTGCCTGCTGTCTCTGCGCTTATAGTTCTTCAGCAAGCATTGTGCGTGTGTGTTTTTTTTTATCCGGTACAAATCTTCTTTCTGCGCACGCAGCTGTGCCAGTGTTACCGCTCAGAAATATCATTTATTATCAATCTCACTACTGCCTTTTTTTTAATTTCAGGCTGCACTCCGGAAGACTCGAAGCCAGCTTCAGGCGCTATTGGATTCGCGAGACTCATTAGTGCGCTGCCGCACTTCGTAAAAATCAGTCATGCCTTCTGCTAATGTCCACTAATTTTCAGCGTGTTCCGCTATACATGAATGACTAACCAATATTTTGTGGTTGCACTAAATTTATCTACCCTTGTGTGTTTGTTTCTTTTCGCTTCTTCTTAACGGCACTAAAAACGAAAAACGCGCTGTCGCGTCTGCCTTAACTCATCTTTACCAGCGGTTTCCCTCCTCGTCTCTGAACCAAACGCTGTATCTCACACACATCTTGTCAAAGGTAGAGGGAGACTGCTGGCCCATAAATGAGCGGAGCTTGTCTTTCCCCACGAAGCTCACGCTTTGCCGCAATGTTCGCGCCGTCACCTACGAGAAGCCACACACGTGGGATTTCGTCGGCAAGCGTAATTGTCTTAGCGGCGTGCTTGCTGTTGTCGACCAGCACCCGATGCTCGCGAGCGGAGAATGTGACGAATGCTTCCGAAGGAGTGTCCCCTGCGTCCGCGTCGACGGCAGCAGCCGCAGCGGGCTCCACCAACGAGACTGGCTTCATGCACATGCTGCGAGACTTCGTCGCGAGTGGCTTCGACAACGTACCTCCCACTTTGACGCGCAAGCTGCTCGGGGCCGACGTGCGGCCAGAGTGCAGCCTGGCACTACTCCGGACAGTGAGCGCCTTCAGGAAGTTGGAGCCATGGGCATTGAGACGTGAGTGAGCTCATTTGCTTCGGCATGATGCCCCTGAAATGTCGAAAGCGGCTCTAGACTCTTAGAAAAAAAATGATAGTAAAATGGTGGTAACGGGTGTGGTTACGAATTTTAACTGCCATTTCTACCTCTTTGCTAGGTGTTTGCTACCTTCGATAATTTAGACTTAATAAGGTGTTGCCTTTACTAAGCAATTACTAGGTTTCATAAACCAGTTGGTAAGCAGGGGGCGGTGGGGGGGGGGGGAGAATTCTTCAAGAGGCACATGTTGTAGCATTTATTACCCAAAGGAGGTGGTGGATACCACCTCCTTTGGGTAGGGTATCGTGGGCTGTCCACTTCGGCCGCTGCTGTTTGACTAGGGCCGCTCGTTTCTTCCTCTCTCGTACAGCTGCATCCAATCAGCAGTGGCCAAAATGGACAGTCGACTAGGTGGACTCTCACAAAATAACCCCTCCCCCCCCCCTCAGTACTACACCTCGTCTCACCTGTGGCCAATTATGCTGTGTAGTTGCAGTATTATTGCGATGCTTTGTTTTTATATGATTATGTTCGATTAAAACTTATTTGCTGCGTTGTGGCACTCATATGTGCAGGCTGTACGGTATGCAAATATAGACTCTGAGCTTTGTTTATTTGTCCAAATGCATGCCGAAAAACACCCATAGCCCACCGATACCATATGTGCTGCTAAAGTTTATGGCTGTATACAATTACGAGGTCATTCTTTAAAACATGCCAGGTATAGCCTCCACATTACTGTGTTGTATGATACGTTGTTCGCCTTTGACGTTTCTTCCCTTCTGCACAGTGCAGTTTATTACACGGAACTTAATAATCCTGCTAGGCATGACCTTTAGGTGCCGTAATTTCGTTGGTGGTGACTGCAGTTATACTGTGGGGCAATGCGGTCATATAGTTCCTTTTTTAAAAAACATGTTTGTAATATACTTTCAGAGCAGAAACAAACTGATTATTTTAGGCAATGAAAGTGCCACATGTATAAAAAAAATCCCCCCCCCCTAACTTAATTTGGTAGCAAATGCCACTACACCGCTTCCATTACTTCCTATGGTTCACAAATTTATTGCTTGTGCTATAGTGGTACCCACCACCTCCTTTGGGTAATAAATGCTACAACATGTGCCTATACTGCCTACGATTACAAGGATCTTAGTAAAATTTGTCACAAGCTGTTATTACCTTGTAGTTGGAATAGCTGGCATAACATTTTTTATCAAGAGCGTAGGGCATGTCTGTTCCTCATATTGCGGTTAAAGTGACCATAACATGGTCGTTGAGCTATTCTCCGTTTATCATTCTAAGTGAGAGTTGCAACACACAAACACACGCACACGAGCAGGGGGGGCACATATATATATATATATATAGAGAGAGAGAAAGAAATTGGTCTGTAAGCGAACGTCTCAACTACTAGTTTTAATTTAATATCGCTGCCTCTAAGCCCCCTGGTCCACTAAAGCGACCACAATATTGCTGTGCTTTTTATGACGTCAAGAAGTGCGGCGCCACCGCTGTGTCATCGGCTCCGAAACATTCCGAAACGACACACGCGCCGCGCCAAACAGGCTGCATGGCCACCGCTGAGCGAGTGAGTGCTCCAGTGAACACTGAATTGTGCGAGAGGGCACGGGCTGAACGTGTAGCTTTCTGAAGTGAGGTGTTCGTAGCAAAAGATTGAAGGGTTTGTAGCACGCTAGTCGCTTCAGACCACGTTGAGCTCACACGTTTTTGCGGTTCGTGGCCTTTTTCAAAACTTACAAAAACGACGTCGGACTCTCTTCACGCAGCGCACGCTCTGGCACCCACCGGCGTAGCAAGGACGTACCCATGCGATTTATTCCCGCAATGATTTCACTCGGGCAACGAAAAAATGCACATACCATAAAATTATGGCAGAAAGCATTTCAGACAGACCGCCGAGATGCAAGAACAAAATCACGCGTATATCGCGCGCAACACGCAGAGCGTACTTCACTTCGTCTCCCGTCAGGGTTGTCATACTGCTGTACGGTCCAACGACTTTACTTATACAATAAATAAATAAATAAATAAATAAATAAATAAATAAATAAATAAATAAACTTCAAATATTCTACAGCTCCGAACGCACTCAAATTCTGTCACCTTGCTGTCGGACGTGTATGGCTTTAGCATGACATGCACATTCCGTTCTCGAAAATTTGGTGTCACGTTCTCTTTAAGGGGAAATAAGGGAATAACATGGAGTTCTCTCTCTAGCCGAGAGCGCAGCACACGCTGTCAATGACAGATGTACGTATCGCGGTTGTGTGACAGAGGCTCGTCAAGGGGCAGACCGATGTCACTTTCACTATTGTTTCTCGTGGGGCCCTGCCGTGTCTTCCCTTTAATGTCCACGAATGCACGAAAAATTGTCGCGCGACTGGCCGCTCGAGGGAGATTGCGTGCATTTGCGGGCTTCTTTCACGCTCAGAAAAACTTTTATGCAGCACCTATTGAGCAACAGAAAACTGTATCGGGAGTTTTTCATGTCCCTCTACAATTTTCTCATTGACACTTTTCATATAATTGAAATATCCGAGAAGTTGAATAATTATTTAATTAAGACTAATTATCTAATTGGGTGGAATGAAAGAAGGTTATTTGAGTATCTCCAAGCGACGGCAAACAACATTACCTCTGTTCTGCCCAGCTACCTGGAATTCGAATATAATAAATCTATGGTTAAACTTAGCTGGGACACCCTGTATATTTGCAACCGCTGCTACCTACGTGCCTTACTTTGGTATCATTGGCAAGAAGGTATTACTCGATTACACATGTGTCGCGGGCACACATAGTGCCATTGTCACGACATGCATGATGCGATGGCAGCTATATTTAGCTTCTCACCCAGTGGTCACAGAGTCATAGATCGCCACAACGTTTGTCGATACGGAAGGGAGTCACGTGTAAGAGAGCTCAACCATGCAATACTAGATATAAGCCACCAAACTCAAAGCTGTGCTCCTAAGGAGGCACAATACCTACACGTAGGCAATTTGCTGCTGAAACTTAACGGTTGCTCAGCTATGGCGCCCTCGCGTTGGCACGTCTAACGTCCAGAAATGGAGTGAATAGGCTCGGGCAGCAAGACGGCGGGATGCCAGTTCGTGCTCACCACCTTTGACTACGGCAGGCCCACTACGAACAGGGAACGAGCGCGATCGCGTGACTGTAGGAACCCCACTAGCTGTATCATATAAGTTATGCATGCAAGCTTTGCAATTCGTGAATAAATGCCAATGGTGTATTCAGTTACGTAATTTCTCTACCCCAGTGACCGTATCAATAGCCGTGCATCCTCAGCAGCACGCACAAGATGTTTCGCGTACCCCCATTGCGGCTGCGTCCCCGACACAGCCTACAGGATAATTTTGCAAATAACCTACGTGCTGCGGCCTGACGGATACATGCTATACCGGGTGTCGCATGTATAACTTGAGACAAAATTTTAAAAAAATACGCAGATGCCACGTAGCTTGACAGAACCAAGGTTGTCGTCGTGTGGATATACTCAGATTAGATAATTAGGCCTAATGAATTAATCAACATTTCAAACATTATAAAGAGATGAAAAGTGCCGATGAGTTAATTGTAGAAGAACAGTAAAAACTCCAGATACAGATTTCGGTTGCTAAAATACGCTCTACCTAAACGTGTTTTTTACCAAGCATGAGAGAAGCATACGAATACAGGCAAAGTGCCTCGAGCGTCCAGTCGCGCTGCAATTTGTGTATTCGCGTGGCAATTCGGCTATTTGTGGGCTTCGTTCATCATCGCAGTGTAATCATCTGTTGCCGCAGCGCATGCGCATAAGTGCGTGTCGAGCGGGCGCTTTTTCGTCTGACGAATACACAAACCCAGCACGCGCGCTGCATTGAAACCGAAGGAAGGAAGGAAGGAAAAAGTGGAGAAAGAAAGGCAGGGAGGTTAACCAGTTTAGCTTAACCGGTTTGCTACCCTACACATGGGAACGGGATGGGGGATGAAAGATGGGAAGGGGAGAGAGGTAGAGCACATAGCACAGCACACACATCGTCAGTTAGAGTCCATCACTCTTGCGTGGTACGTGATATCACTGTCACGGCCACTTGTCCAATCCCGTCTCTTTCAAAAACCGAAGTAGTCCCTTCATCGCCTTCAGCTGCGATGTCTTCTGTCGGCGGCGTGTGAAAATCGTTTCGAGGGACAATGGTCTAGTATCAAGGTGCGCTAGAACGCATGCCAGGGACTGTCGCTGAACATTACATTCAGGACGGCCGCACAGAATGTGTTCCAGCGTCTCCTCGCAAAGACAGGCACTGTAGAGAGCGTTTTCGGCCATTCCAGTGCGAAATGAGTAAGATTTCGTGAAATCCACGAAATGCCATAAGCCGAAATGCCACGCTGATGCCATAAGCGATAAAGCAGCGTGGCCTCTCTTCGGCGGAGTCCAGTTGGCATACCGAGATGCATCAAAGAGGGCAGGTGGTATTGACGGTTGCTCCGGTTGGTCTGGCTGTTTGGTGTGCACCATAGAGAGAGCGTGATCTCTTGTGCAAGCACTCGAAGTCTGCTAGCTGCGTCTGACCGCGAAAGTGGTATGGCCTCTTCTTGTGTGTCTTCAAGAGCTGCCCGAGCGGCATTATCGGTGTCTTCGTTTCCTATGACGCCGCAGTGACTTGGCAGCCACTGAAACGTCACGTGGTGTCCTTTCTCCTGTCGTGTATGGAGTAGGCATCTAATATCGAATACGAGGTCTTCGAATGGCCCGTGACGCAGAGCTGATAGCACAGATTGTAGGGCTGCCTCTGAGTCGCTGAAGATTGACCATTGTCGAGGTGGTTCCCGATTGACGAAACAAAGTGCAGCGCGAAAAGCAGCTAGTTCCGCAGATGATGTTGTTGGGTGGTCAGTCCTAAAGCTGATGGTAATAGCTCTTGCTGGGAAAATCACAGCACCGGACGAACCCTGGATGTTTGTGGAGCCATCAGTATAAATATGTAAACTGTCCGCGTACCTCTCTCGGAGAAGAAGCAGAGACAGTTGTTCCAGCACAGACGACGACAGCTCAGACTTTTCCCCCATTCCTGGTACACTGACATGGACTGTGGGGCTGATAAGACACCAAGGGGGTATCGATGGTTTAGATGCAGCGGTGAAGCTTGAGGGAAGTTTGTCGTTGTACTTGACGATAGTCTTAGAGAATGATGCTTGGTGCCTGTCTGAAGGTGTTGATAGGGGGCACGTGCAAAATACCTGATGTGCGTTCTCAGGGCTTCCACCGTAATGCGAGTTCGCATTGGATGGTCCCGAGCAATCGCAATAGTTGCCTCTGTTGACGTGCATCTGGGCAAACCAAGGCAGACTCTGAGTGCTTGAGCTTGTGCTGCCTGCAGAACACGAATATTTGTCTTGCAGGTGTTGTTTAGTACACGTAGACTATACCTTGAAAAAACAAGAAAGAGAGCTCTGTAGAGTTTTAACATTGCGTCTACTGACATCCCCCCGTCTTTCCTGTCAAGTATTTAAACAACTGGGAAGTTGCTGTCAGGCGCCGTTTCATGTAGGCCACGTGCGGGCTCCAACGGAGGTCTCGGTCAATAATTACGCCAAGAAATTTGTGCGTTTGGGGAAATGGTCCGCCCACTGATTGAGATGACATAAGGCGTCATCGGTTTGCGAGTAAATGCCACTAGTGCGCATTTTTCTGGTGATATGCCGAGACCTTCTTTAAACAAGTAGCTCGCTGTCAAAATTGCCGCTCATTGAAGCCGCGCACGTATCTGAAGACGTGTGACTGCCGAAGTCCAGACACAGATGTCGTCAGCGTATGTTGAAATTTTTATGGTAGTTGGCAAGTATTCGGCAAGTCTAACAAGAGCGAGGTTGAGTAGTGTCGGGCTGAGAGCACCGCCTTGAGGAACGCCCCCGCTGGTGTAGCATCGTGTAGTTGGGCCATCGTCAGTTAACACATAGAATGATCTTGCAGATAGGTACCTTGCAATCCACAAAAAGACTCGACCTTCTAGGCCAACCGTCGCAAGAGCGTCGAGAATGGCTTCATGTAATACGTTATCGTATGGCCCTGTCACATCTAAAAATAAAGCTGCAGATTACCGCTTACGGCACCTTTCGTGCTGGTCATATGAAACAAAATCAACTACATTGTCGATGGAAGAGCGGTCACGTCGGAAACCAGCCGTGGATCATTGAAACTGAGCTGTATAGGTCACCGTGCTACGTCACTGCCCTCCCAGGATAGCAGGCCATGCCAAGGGCCATGCAATCTAGCCTATAGACACTTCGACGTGACGTAAGCCATGCCAAGGGCCATGCACTCTAGCCTATAGACACTTCGACGTGACGTAGGACACGTTCCAAGGTCGATCCAAATAGGTCGGGAAGCTTCGGGCGAAAAGCAGTTCAGTAGAAATTGTCACCGACATCAGCAAGGGTGGTCATGGGAGCAGCGATTGAAGCGTGACTGTGTTTTCAGGGAACAAACATTGGGAAAGAAAAAAAGCGTTTTTTTTTTAATTCAAGCGAGTCGCAGCTAGATTTTTTCAACGAAAATAATATTCCTTGTCAATTTTATATATTCGCGACCTGTTAAGAAAATACAAGTTTACTTAACCTTCATAATAATAAATACATTTATTTTCAGCGCCCATCGTTACAGGGGGCGTTGACGCCACTATCACTCGCAATGCAATGCACCTCTTGAAATGCTCAGAAAGGCGCACTCGTAAAGTTCACCTGTTGAAATACGCCCCCCTCACACGTTGTGGCTTTTTGCTTGTTGAAGTTTGTCTGAATTTGGTGACGCGGATAGCTTCATCGCTTCTTAACCTGTTCAGTCAAAAGCAGTGAGTTACGACCACCAGATAATTGTGCAGTTGTTTTCGTGCGACTGCGCTGGCCGACGGGCTTGGCATCTGACGAGAGGATCAGCACTGTGCACCTAAAGCTTTCGTCGGCCTCCAAAGAGGGTATGTTCTGTGCAGGGGTGTATTTCGACAACCGTACGGCTCGCCTTTTCCTGCATCGTTTTCCGCGCTCAAAGCTCGAAACAACCATCAAGTCGAATGGTGGGGCATTTGGACATATATCTCTAAAGGCAGGCCAACACAAAAAATTTTGCGCCTTCGAAAACAAAATGACGTCATTTCTGATTTTAACGGATATCGCGTCGCATTATTTTTTCTTCCACCGGAAGTGTTCCCTCCACTAACAGATGGCGCTAAGCCCCATGAACCGCCGAGCGTGCGACTGTTTTCACAACAAATCCGTGCAGGGGCGGAGCCTCGCATCGATGACGTATCACAATTTTCTTTTTTTTTCCCCTCTGTTTGGCGGCGCGGTCGGTGTGCGGCGCTTCAGTTCGAATCAGCTCACCCCACGTGAGCGAGAAGTTGGCGCGCATATCATATTTGCGGCGTGCATTGTTTTGCTTCCCACGGAATGCAACGATGAGCGAGCCTGACCGACAGAAGGTGATCGAAAAGTACCTCCAAGGGTTACATCATCATGAAGACGGCTACTCCCATGGCTACCTGAAGTCAGACGATGAGCTTAAGCTTTTTGAGAGGTCCTTGGCTGCCGTCAACGAGAGGTATGCTGTGCGGACATCAGGAGACCTGAACAAGCCGTCTAAATGTAAGTAATATCGACTGCTTCTTAATGTTTCGCTCTGCGCATAGATTTATCATTGTAAAACGAAGTAGTAATTTTACCCAGGGGCTCAACCTGGCAGAACGACTTGTTTTCAGTTGCGGTTAGTGCGCAACACTAGACAATTGTTTTATCTTGATTCGCCTTTTTGAAGATGGGGTTATATATTGTTCTGGTTACCGGTTCAGAGTTCCCCTAGCACCTATTTAATTCGGTTTGAGTGGAGTATTGTTTTGGTTACCGCGACATGACCCGATTTTGAGAAATTCCGATAAACGTAAAATTAACAACTGTTATTTTTCGGTTTTCAGTCATGATTACAACAGCGCACGCAAGGTAACCACGAATACAAAAAATGAAAGGTCTGCCCCCGTGCTCTTTACATATTTGATTTGAATTCAAGACAGAGCTGCGCTTGGGCGTTTGTTTTGCATGCATCAGCACTTTTTTTTAACATTGAAAAAGCAATCGCGCGCAACACGAGACACTATTTGCGGTGGGGCTGTACTCCATGTCGTGACACGGCCGTGTGTGCCATCCGTGGTCCTGCTAAAAGTGTGAATTGGACGTCTAGAGCAAGGCATAGGCCTGATGTTAAACTCTGTATATGAGCTGAAGCTGCAGCGTCGAGCTTTTTGTCGTATTATATTAAAATCCCAAGGCCCAACCAAACTGTAGCATGTTCGTGCTGCCTTTAAGTTCTCACTTTTTAAAACCATACAAAAAGTATGGGTAATTAATAATAATAGTGATAATTGTTATTCTCGTTCAGGAGAGCCAGATTTTCTTGCTAGAGGCAGTGCATCTTAGTTTCTTTGCTGCCATTACATTACACAAACTAAAACTAGATTTGATATTGCCCTGTGCCATGCATAAATCTAGGCATCTTCATTAAATCATCTTTATTGTTTATTTTCAGATAATGTCGTTTTCTCCATGATCCACTCCGGGTGCAGAATCTCTCTAGACAATGTACCGTTTGTGGTTGTCAAAAAAACCGTCAAAGTCTGCATATTTGGAACGGAATACTACAAAAAGGTTCGAGAGAAAAACAAAGACCAGGTATGTTACATGATGATGCACTTGCGAACGTTTCAGTCTCATGCAGATATCCAGCAGCGTTCCAAATTTAAAGATTGTGTACAGGCAGTGTAAAGAAGGTTTACTTTATGTTACTTTAGGTTAGGTTACTTTAGGTTTACACCAGAAATAAATTTTCTTGATTTCATTTACAGGGTTCAAGCACCGCTGACTGGCCGAAGGAGGTGTACGAGATGAAGCGAGTGAACCTCCAAGGCACAAAGAAGAAAGGGTGTGCAGCAACAATGAATTTGAACTGGATTGAATTGTACCCAGATTTACAGGTACGTAATGTGCAACCACAAGTAAAAAATGTTTGCAGGTTATTTTCTGGGCACCTTTATCATGGCATTTGTGTCTGCAAGCAGACACGAAACAAGCAGTTTTAAAACATTACTACATTGTCCTTGCAGTGGCTCGTGAGAAATTTGTAGCTGACGTCCACTATCATTGCTTCTACTTCTGGTGATAGTAGGGAGTTGTAGTAGAGGGATCCGATAAGGATGGCTTCTCTCCCCTCTTACAGCCCTGAACACGCGTTGTGCATCGTTATGGTATCGTTATCGGGGCTAAAGAACGGTCTGGTAAAACTCCCTAATAGCGGCTTTTCCTGTTGCTCTTGGTGCGCAGTGCAGGCAAATTTGTCGTGGCATAAGATGGGGCACGTTAGACTTGGTTAACGTATGCTCTCAATGAAAGGTTTGTTTGAGCTAGTTGGTTAACTAGCTCAAGCAGCAATGATCATTATGGTTCAAAACAGCGTGCCAATATGAGGACAAAGTGAAGACGAGACAGAAGACAGCACTGAACTAACAAGAGAAAGTTTATTTCCACTATTTCCAGGATATATACGAGTACAAGTGGGAAATAGAAAAAAAACAGTGCGAAAGATAAAAGGAGTACAACACATACAGTCTCGGCATCCAAGCCGAGGCTGTATGTGTTGTACTCCTTTTATCTTTCGCACTGTTTTTTTTTTTGCTATTTCCCACTTGTACTCGTATTTATACTGCAAATAGTGCAAATAAACTTTCTGTTGTTAGTTCAGCGCTGTCTCGTCTTCACTTTCTTCTCATCTTGTCGCACTGTTTTAAACCATAAAGTATGCTCAATATACGTAACAGTGCCTACTTTCTAGGTGGACCTTCCCCAGCCATGCGGCCAGACAGAAGAGGGTCGGCTGAAAGCAGACAAGGCCAAGCAGCTGCAGGAGGTGCTTGACGCAGAGCAGCAGACTGTGGCCAAAGAGACGCGGATATACATTAAAATTGCCAACTGCGGTTCCCATCGTAACCATGGTTTCGAGGACATGGAAGCTTTTAGCCAAAACTTGGACAGGAACATTGCTGAGCGAATTCAAATGTTGGCAAGGGAAGGAATTACATCTGTATCAGATGAGAAAAAGTGTCTGCACTATTACGTGCACGACGTACCTTTTGCAAACAAGGAAAAGCCTGATAGCAGCTGCAGGGCCTTTTTCCCAACACATCATGATATCAGCAAACAGATCCAAGCTGTTCTTAAGAAAGACCGCTTCAGTACAGTCGATCAAGAAAATGCTAGCATCCTTATTGAAAAGGTCAGGGGTGAGCAACCCGAATCCTCCATTTTCTATCAGCCATATGCAGCACACAGCTGCGTGGGTAGCAACGACTTGAACAACGTGGAAGAGAGCATTGCCAGCGAGTGCGAAGACACGTTGCTGTTCTGCTTCCAGACAAAGTTCATGAGAAACATGCTTAAAAAGTATGGAGACTCAGTAGTTTGCCTGGACGCAACACACAAGACTAGTGATTATGCCTTACCACTTTTCTTGCTTGTGAAAACACCGTCGGGGTACACACCAGCTGGTGTGTTTATCGTACAGTTTGAGACGACCCACTGTATCGCTGATGCTTTAGACGTTTTCAAGCAGGGGTGTGATAACTGGTCCCCACATTACTGGATGGTAGATTACAGCAAAGCAGAAATAAGTGCCATCAAGCAAGTGTTCCCAGAGAGTCAAATCTCCATCTGTGACTTCCATAGACTACAAGCATGGCAAAGGTGGCTGCGCAGAAAGGAACAGTATATCCGACCCGGATGATTCCCTGAGACTCATGAAAAGCTTAGCCAGTGCTTCAAATCAGGATGAGTTTGACAAGGCATTTGAAGTCCTTGTCGCCTCAGAGTATTGGAAAAATGAAAAATTCCGCAGTTACTTTGAAGCAGTGTGGCTGTCTGTAAAGGAGCTGTGGGTCATGTCTTACAGGCTGAAGTTTGATGTTGTCTTGAGCACAAATAACTGCATTGAGGCCCAAAACAGGGTGTTGAAGGCACAGTATGTGAACAGTGCCAGTGGGAAACGGTCGTTAACATGCCTAATCACAGCTGTCGTCCATGGCTACCTTCCCGACAAACAAGTGAAATTCCATGAGGCAGCAAGGAGGCGGTCATCA
Source organism: Dermacentor albipictus (assembly GCF_038994185.2). Classification (NCBI taxonomy): domain Eukaryota; kingdom Metazoa; phylum Arthropoda; class Arachnida; order Ixodida; family Ixodidae; genus Dermacentor; species Dermacentor albipictus. The sequence goes on along the minus strand of NC_091828.1, from coordinate 32,482,405 downwards.
GTGTACAGAAAGTACAGCGAAAATATTCCTGCATACCTGCACAACCGGCCTCACGGGTTTGTTAAACATATGCTGAGACGGCTCGTTAACGCAGAGGAATACAGCCTCACAGACATGAAAGAGCTGCCCGCTGAAGGCATGTTCTCGGTTCATTCTGAAAGAAGTGATGATGATGATGTGTACACAGTCGACTTCACCAAGCCATCGTGTACCTGCCCCGACTTTAGAAAGCACAAATACCCATGCAAACACTTTTTGTGTTATTTTCAAGTAGAGCGACAGGTGGCGCTTTTCCTCTCTTCCACAGAGTTACCTCAGTCGACCGCAAATTACACTTGGAAGCTGTCTAGAATCAGAAACAGGTTCTGAGATTCCCCTTGTCAATGAGCCCAGCCCTTCTGAAGTGTCTTCACAGGCTCTTGGTGCAGCAGTATCAGAGCCGGACATTCCCTTTGCCAATGAGCCAAGCGTTTGTCAAGTGCCTTTACAGTCTGTGGTTGCTATGGTTCCTGGGACAGCAGTCCCCTCAGTCTCGGAGTTGCGCAAATGTATAACCGAGGAACTTGAAAAGTGCAGTTCCCTCCTTTACTGCTGCCACGACGTTCAAACACTGTTGGAGGCTAGGGGCTTATTGCAAGTCACCTTCCGTAAGTTGGCTGAATCTGTGCCACAGAGTTCCGGCCTACAGATTCGGGGCTCACTCACAAAGGGATGCTCGTCTCTGAAGCCTCTTCCAAAGAGAAGGCGCGTATAGTGTGCTGTCACTCTGCCATTGATTCGTTGATTCTTCACAGGAGCTTTGGCTCGGGCTGCTAGGAAAGGGTCAGGGGAAAACGTTAGAGATTGCCACTCGGTGTTTTTTTTTCATTTTTTAAGGAATTGCGAACTTTACAAAACTCAATTTTTACCTTGCATAACTTGACCTTAAGCAGAGTGTTTTAAATATGTGTAAATATGTTTTAGAATGTTTGAAACTTTTAAGATTAATATGCTATGTTTTATACTAGACTCCATTATAGTCATGTAATTGCAACATTGGCAACGGCTGTGTATGTGTAGAAATACTGCCTTAATGTTTCGTGTCGGTGACTCAATTCATTGATTCTATAAAACTATGTTTTTAGGCTTGTGCTTTCAATGTATGTCTATAAAACTGTTTGTAAAGTTGCATCCCTTCTGTACTTCCATGAAAGTGCTTGCTTTTATACTTTCCTTTTAACATTTTAATATAGCAGCTATTGTATATGAAAACATGTTATTACACTTTTGTCTGGTGGTTATTTCAAGAAAAGTTCAGTAGTGTGCTTGTAATATGCATCGACTGTGAAAAAAGCACATTTGAGAGAATGCCTAATGTGCACCAAGAGTTTATTTTGAAAATGTGAAGCATGATTACCTACACAGTAGAGCAATTTCGCCAAGAGTACTTCAACAGTTGTGACTGGAATTAGAGGCTGGGCAAACTGGCCATTTTCGAGGGCAATTATGAGAACTACCCTTTCAGTGAAATGTTTTAGGTATACATACTGATACTAGTGACTTAAGGGAGCTGTTTCATTATCCAGCCTTAAAACATTTTTCAATTTCACCCTATGGAAATGGGGATATAAAAAGGGGTTGCATAAGGAACAGGAATGCACAAGAAAATAGGCAATCGTCTAAACGTAGCATTTATCAGCTAGTATTTTTCAATTAGTCTCAACATGTACGTTAGTATCGTGGAACTCGAAACAGTCAATGTTGAGCTGTCTAGTTTTTGCCCATCATGTCACGAAAACATGCGACCTGATGTATGGTGCATCAGTCGTTAGTATGGTGCGTACTACATAGCCGTTCTACGGAAAGGGGAAAAGTCTCATGAACCCTCTTTTTTTCGCCTTGGAGGTTCATTCACTTTTTCTCGTACACCTCCTTCGGCCAGTCAGTGGTCAGTGGTGCTTGTATCCTGTAAATTAAATAAAGTATATTTCTTTCTGGTGTTTTTACATGCATGTTAAAAGACACACAGGTCAACTGTAACATCATGCGGCTTTGGTAAGTACAAACAACAACAGTGACATGCTTCCATAGTTCACACCAGGCATGTAGCCAGGATTTTGTTTGGCTCGCAACTACTGAATGAGGGGGGTGGGAGTGGAGGGGAAAACGCCACAGGTGGGAGAGGTGGTAAAGGACGTCCCAGCAAAACTGAAGATTTCTTGGGGGACTGGGCCACTCTCACCACTGGCTATGTGCCTGGTATACAGCCATAATGGTCTTTTCCTAAATCTATTCATTTACTAGGAACAACCTGAGGGCCCTGAAATGGGCATTGTATAAGGGAAAATAAGTTAAAAATAGCTGTCGCGAAGTATCCTCTTTACACTGCTTGCACACAATCTGAGTTGGAAGGCTGCTGGATATCTGCATGAGAGTGAAGTGTTTGCAAGCGCATCCATGTAACATACCTGGTCTTTTTCTCCTCGAGTCTTGTAGTATTCCATTCCGAACTTGCAAACTGACTGTTTCCTTCACAACTCGAAATGGCACATTCCCCAGAGAGATTTGACATCCGCAGTGGATTGTGGAGAAGACGACATTGGCTGAAAATAAACAATAAAGACGATTTAATGACAGCGCCTAGTTTTATGCATGGCAGAGGCAATATCGAATCTGGCTTTAGTTTTTGTTTATAGGCAGCAAATATACCTTAAGCTCTGCATGCCCCTGGCTAGAAATTCCGGCTCTCCTCAGTCATAATAATAATTATTATTATTATTAATTACCCAGAATTTTTTGTGTGGTCTTAAGTAACAACTTGCAAGCAGCGCCAAAAAACCAACGTGTTACAGTTTGGTTGGGCCTTGGGATTTTAATATAACACGACAAAAAAGCTCGACGCTGACGATTCAGCTTCTCGTATATAGAGTTCAATATCAGGCCTATGCCTTGTAGCAGGACCAGGGATGGCACAGACGGCCGTGTCACGACATGGAGTACAGCTATGGTGTCCGTTCTAGCCACATAGTACAGCCCCACCGAAATTCGTGTCCCGTGTTGCGCACGATTGCTTTCTCAGTATTAAAAAAAGCGCAGATGCATACAAAACGAACGCCCAAGCGTAGCTCTGTCTTGAATTCAAATCAAGTATGTAAAGAGCACAGGGGCAGACCTCTCATTTTTTGTATTCGTGGTCACCTTGCGTGCGTGGTTGTAATCATGACTGAAAACCGAAAAATAACAGTTGTTAATTTTACGTTTATCGGAATTTCTGAAGATCAGGTCATGTCGCGGTAACCAGAACAATACTCCACTCAAACCGAATTAAATTGGTGCTAGGGGAACTCTGAACCGGTAACCAGAATAATATATAACCCCATCTTCAAAAAGGCGAATCAAGATGAATCAATTGTCTAGTGTTGCGCACTAACCGCAACTGAAAACAAGTCGTTCTGCCAGGTTGAGTCCCTGGTTAAAATTACTACTTCGTTTTACAATGATAAATCTATGCGCAGAGCGAAACATTAAGAAGCAGTCGATACATCCTTACATTTAGATGGCTTGTTCAGGTCTCCTGATGTCCGCACAGCATACCTCTCGTTGACGGCAGCCAAGGACTTATCAGAAAGCTTATCGTCTGACTTCAGGTAGCCATGGGAGAGATGCTCGCTCATCGTTGCATTCCGCGCATTCACCAGCGAAACAAAACGCGCGCCGCGAATATGGCACGAGCGCCGACATTTCACTCCACTGAAGCGCCGCACACCGACCGCGCCGCCAAAGAGAGGGGGAAGAAAAGAAAATGGTGATACGTCATCGAGGCGAGGCTCCGTCCCTGCACGGATTTGTAGTGAGAACAGTCGCACCCAACCGCCGATGAGCCGCCATGTTTTGAACTGGGCTCCACTGGAAGCTTCGCTACCAGGTATATTTACCTTGCATGTTCCATTCCCCCGCTCGCAGCGCCAAAGCGCGCCGCCGGCCACCCCGACTGCGCTGGACACAATACTGTATAGAGCGCCCAATTTTCGCCAGCGTAGCATGTGGTACGCACTCGTGCCACGCCTGATTATGTCTTGGCCTTAAATGTCTTTCCACTTGGCTTTGAAAGCCGGTTTCGACCTGGTTATGGGAAGACCTATACAGCGATGTCCTCATGCATGATTTTGCCATCTCCCCGCTTTCCCCACTTCCCCCCTTCCCTAACTCCTCCGATTTTACTTATATTCGCGCCATCTGAGCGATGAGCCTAAAAACGATCAGAGTATGGGATTTTACATGCTAAATCTATGATCTGATTGTGAGAGACGCCGTAGTGAGGGCAGACTGTGGGTTAATTTTGACCACCTGGGGTTCTTTAACGTGCACCTAAATCTAATTGCACGGGTGTTTTTGCATTTAGCCGCCATCTAAATGCGACCGCCGGGGCAGGAGTTGATCCCACGACCTAGTGCTTAGAAGCGCAACGCCAAAGCCACTAAGCAAACACGGCGGGTAACGATAAACTTGGTTGTTAGCGTAAATACGCGCTGTCCTGTCGTTTCCTGCCTTGGTTCGGTGCTCTCCTCATTAAGAACTGTTTTATTTGCCTGAATTATTGCTTCATTAATCCAGCCCAAGCGGAAACTCTTCTTCAGAATATTTATATTCATACATGCTGCACATTAAAGGTGACGTGGCCTTGATCGCGGTTTTTCCGCTTGGTTCATTGCCAACGGTTTCGCGAAGACGAAGAACGTCGGAATTTTAACGTAAGAAGGTAGTGCTAGGACGTCACAAACCGGGTCTTGCAGTTGCCTTTTAAGCCTGTCGCGAGGCGTCGCATTTAACAGGAAGCTTTAGCTCGGGTCCAACTCCGACGCGGCATATTCAAATACATGTAAAACGAAAGAACACATTTCAGAGATGACCCCTGGGCCGATTTTAATGAAATTTGTTGCATTTGAGAGACAAAGTTAAATTCTAGTCACTGATTGAAGCGGAATATCGATTTATGTCCTCTATTTTGTTATAAGGAGTTTCAAAAATTCGGAGCCTTGAAATAAAAGTAGAAGCACGAAGTTTACAAATTCATAGCTCTGCATCAAGAGTAGATATTGCCGTTCTGTAAACGGCATCCATTAGACCATTGAAAGCGGACCAATTCGGCATGTCAGTTTATATCTTACATGAAATTGTTACGTTGTTTACAAGGGTTCTGCAAAAGCTGCATTTCCATATGAATAATGTTTCTTAGATTCATGAGTAACATATCAATTTTGTCCGCTTTAGATGCACTCTTAGTTGCAATGCACAAAATTGTGATATCATTTCTCATTGCCGTATAACAGAGTTGTAAACTTGATAGTTTCGTTTTCTCAAAATTTTTGATTTTTGACATTTGTAATTTGGAAATGAGGACATAAACCGAAAATTCGAAACCAACAGTCGCTAGATTTTAAGTTTATCTTTTAACAGCCACAAACCTCGTCAAATTTAGTGCAGTGGTTGCCGAGAAACCCGAATTCTCCTTTTACATGTATTTACATAGGAGCACCCGAGCTAAAGCTTACCCTTAGCGCGAATAGACTATTCCAGAAACGGGCGCACACCGTCAGCGGCAGCCGCGAGCGCTCTTCTGTCCGTTGTACGCCTGGTACGCCCCCGTTAAGGCCGATTTACGCTCGAGCCGCCCATCGCCGCAAGCCGCACCGCACGCGTGCGGTCGCGCGAAATATTGCCCATATCAAACACTTGTGCACAAATTTCGGTTTACAATGAGTAAGGTATACACTGTGCACATAGTGTAAATCGTAATTTGTGCACAAGTGCTGGATATGTGCAATTTTTGCGCGACCGCAAGCGTGCGGTGCGGCTTGCGACGATGGGCGGCTCGAGCGTAAATCCGCCTTACGGTGGCTGGATGGGTGCGTCTGCCGGGCGTGAAGCATAGTTTAGCGCTTCTTCGCTTCATGGCAACACGTAATTATCGCTATGTTTAAACTGTAAACGGTCTTTACAGTGACACCATGGAGAGTTACAGATTTCTTAATGCAGCGGAGCTCTGTCACTTGCGAAGGTGACGTACGTGCCTTGTCCGTCAGTTGTTTGAGAGGCGAAAACATAGAGCTCCTAGGGGGGGGGCGTCGCTGTTTCGTTCACTAAAAGGGTTACAATTCAGTCTACGAGGAGCAGCGCAACAACCGCACGGTCGAAATAGTCCTTCATCAGTTCATCTAAAGGAAGAGCTAGAGTTGAAATTTCCTTTACGAATCAGTATGTAGGTGATGTATGCGAACGCAATGCGCGCAGGGAGCATTCTTATACCACGAAATGAGTGATAAAAATGACTTCGTCTGAAGGAATGTTAAATGCAATCGAGTAAATATTGATATTCGCTCAACCAAATTCCCTGGCTTTATTTCTTTGCCCGCATGGGTGCTATTATAAATGAGATGTATGGTAATTTGTGTCGAGCTGTATGCATGTTTGCAGTATAAAACAACGACCTCTTCAACCAGTAGAAATAAACTTGTTTTTTCTAAAAAAAGAACTATTTCTTACCTTATTCTATGATCTATGATAAACAGTGTCATCTGTGATGAGAGCAGCAGCTTGTAGCATGCAAAATAATAGCTTGGACACTTCATGGCCGTATACGTATATTTGAATATAATGGGGTCATTATTAGGTGGAATGCCTAAACCAGCAATGCCAAGCTTTTACAGCAGATGATAGCCTTAACTGAAATACGTCACTGCATCAAAGCGCTCACAATACATTTAGCGTGGCCGTAAGGTGCTTTTTATTTTCTGAAGTGCGCTCAGATGCCAAGTTCTTGGTGGTCACAAGGAAGTGCAAGCGAGCAATACATTAGCCTGATCATGCTCTTCGTAAGTTCAAGTTTGCGCAGCTCACAAGTGACCAATCCAGAAGGCTTGAGCTAGAAAAGAAAGAAAGAAAAATTTGCCAGCAGCAGAGCATGCAGACTTCGTTTTCCTTTGGACTTGTGCCGGTGAATGTGCAGCTGACTTTTATTCTGCTCTGTGTCTGTGTTGATATTCGTCGTCGCACTTTCCAAAACGTTGTCATGCTTCATACGCAGAATCATTTTGTCGACCGTGTTTTAAGAGGTTCACTTCCTCACTTGTGTACAAATACTCTGTGATGGAAACAAACTTGCTGTTTCCGTTCGGCCCAGGATCCTTTTAATAACGACACGGCAGACGGGAGCGTTTTACATGCAACATACATTTTATACAGACACGGTAACACGATGCAGACGATTTACATACACGCGGACTAGAATTCGGAAGTCTTTTGTCCATCTATATAAGTACGTGCCTAGCACTCATGCATCACGACTCGCCCGTGTGCCTCGTCGTTGCGGTGACCATGACGGTTGTCGTTGCGTAGTGCGTCGCTGCGTCGTCTGACACTTGCAGACAGCTGGTGTGTTGCTTGCGACGGCCACATCTTACGCCATCATCATCACGCCGCACCTTGTCGCGACGTGGAAGCAGGGGAACACTGCTGTAGCTGGCCTGTAACGCCTGACCTGTAACGCCTCGGCTGCTAGAACGTCGGGCTCGCTCAGGCGTCCCGGTTTCCAGCCACTGCACCAGGCCGCTATAGCAGCAGGCCACTGGTGCACAGAAGAGCTCAGCCACGAGTGGGATCTCGTGGTTGAGATCAGATCAGATATATCATGAGATCAGATCACATATATAAGACGAAACGGAATTAATTTTATAGAATTCCAAGCACGTGAAAACACTGTTGAAGTAAACATTCAAGCATATGTTGGTTCGGACACGTTGATACGCTCTAAAAAGGTGAACTGATGAACGATGAAAAGATGAACTGCGCAGCTTTATTTTGAACTGATTCGAGCAGGTTCGTGAGATTAGAGTGATGGGGGTGCCCAATTATGGAGGCATATTTTAAAGAGGTATCTGTGTTCGTAAGGTGCAAGTGCCGTTTAAGGTAACCGAGTTTTTGCATGCTTTTGTGGTTATGTGTTCAATATGAGCATTTCAGCTTAAATTGCAGGTAAGCAGGATACCCAAGTACTTGATTGAAGGTACTTAGTAAACAGCAATACCGCGTATTGCATATTGGTGAGAGGTAGGTCGAGTTATCGAAGCAAATTTTACGTGTTTCGTTTTGGCTATGTTGATTTCCATCTGCCGTGTGTCACACCAGTCAGGTAGTTTTGTTAAATCAGACTGCAGCGCAGAGATGTCGGCAGGGCAGCTTATTTCATTATACAAGGCGCAGTCATCTGCGAAGAGACGTATTTGCGAAGTAATATTAGTTGCGATGTCATTGATGTATATTAAATATAGCAGTGGACCAAGGACGGACCCTTGAGAAACTCCCGAACTCATGTGAGTGCGGTTAGAAAAGCATTTGTTTAGACTGATTACTTGAAATCTGTTCGTTAGGAACACCGCAATCTATCGTGTCGTGTTGTAGTCAAGCTGTAGGTTTCTTACTTTCAGTTTTAGTCTATTATGGGATACCCGGTGGAAAGCTTTAGAAAAATCAATAAGAATGGCGTCTGCACTAATGAATTTGTGTAAAGAAATGTGAATATCTGTTACAAGTTCATATAGTTGCGTCTGACATGAGCGATATTGGTGAAAGCCATGTCGCTTATTAAGGAGCAGGTTATTTTTGTTGAGATAGGCTGTAATGTGAGAGTACAGGATGTGTTCCAGTAATTTGCAAAAAATAGATGTCAGTGGTATAGGTCTGTAATTATTAGGGTCTGCTGTGTCACCAGATTTAAGTACCGGTATTACTAATGCTGATTTCCAATCTTCCGGTAGGCACCCCGTATCTAGTGACTGCTGAAATATTACAGATAACAAAACTGAAGAGTAGTGCGAGGCTAATTTTAGAAGTTTAGCACTTATACCGTCAGGACATGGGCTGGTTTTATGAGGAAGCCTGTCCATTGCACAAGAGACACCATATTCCGATATTATGATGGATGAAAAAAATGGCTGTGGCTTAGGTAAGGTTAAGCCCAGGATGCGAAGCATACTAGCCTTTATTTTAGTTGTTGAACCACTGTTTAGCCTGGTGAACTGCTGTTGCTTGGCTATATTTGGTTCGGCTAGACGAAGAAACAACTCATGCATTACTTCTTCGCCTTCAAGAGTGGAACGCGACAGCGTTCCCGTCGACCCGCCAAGGGGTGTAAGACAATGGGCTACAGGGCAGCGACTACGCGCCCCGCATTGGACGCGGTGAGCGTCGAGCAAAGCAGCGTTCGGCGCGGCAACGAAATGTGCGCCTGAGCAAGAGACGCACGCCTTAGAAACAGCGCGTTTCTAAGGCAACACCGCATTCACTAGAGGCGCTTTTGTACCGCTTTGAAGCGTTGTACTCGTGGCTCAGTGGTAGCGTCTCCGTCCCACACTCCGGAGACCCTGGTTCGATTCCCACCCAGCCCGTCTTGCAAGAGTTGAGCCAAAGCCACTTCTCCTCTGTCGTGACGTCACGGTGTCACGTGATTTCATGGTCACCGCCGCGCCTGAGGAGCTGGGTTGAGCCCTCGTAATATGCTTCGCATAAAAGGGAATTGAATAGATGGTTGTTCAAGTATGTGAATGTTATCAAGCGGCAGTTCGTTAGTAAAAACTGCAGCGAAGCATTTGCTTAATAGCTCTGTGCTATCTCTTGTGTTAAGCACTGCTCCCCTTTCGGAAATTAGTAAGGGAGCAGTGTGTTTTGGGTTAACTACTTGCCCAAACTTTTTCGGATCAGTTTTTATCATATTGGGAAGGATGCAATTAAAAAAATGTATTTAGCTTCGAGAATTGTAGTTTCTGTATGGCGCGCTATGGTTTTCTAATTTTGCGAGCCTTCTGGAGCATTTGTACGGGCAGCTTTTCTGAGCACTCTTTTTTCTTGTTTATGTTCTTTTTCACGTGGTGGTTAAACCACGGATCGTTCTGCCTTGAGCTGGTGGTCATTTTTGGTATACATGTAATTTCAAATTCTTTGAGATTATCGTGGAACAAGCTCCAGTTATCATTTACCGTTCTGTTTTGAAAATTGTTTGATATGTTAGCCTCATTTACAGCCGACATCGCAATCATTTTGGCAGTGCCGGCGCGTCCGTTGTTGAGAACGCATTTTTTCGCGGTATATTTCTCGGCAGGTTTCAATGCAAAGGAACCTCGCACCACCCCGTGATCACTTAATGGTCGCATGTGTCGCAGCCAAGTCTGGATGATTTGTTAAAATAATGTCTAGTACGTGGTCACCCCGACTTGCATGGTTCGCGCACGGCTTGAGTTAAATGATGAAAATGCAAGGTTTGTAGAAAATGAAGACACTCAGATCTGTTGCTATTTTCCTTTAAGGACGAGGTCAACCACTCGATACCTGGGTAATTAAAATAATCCCCTAATATCAATATGCATTTTGGGAACTGGGAAGAGACGACGACGAAGTGTCTTTTGATACAGCGCTGTTCTTTCTAGCTCCGGTTTATTTCTGTGAAAACCTTAGTTCATCCGCTGGTCCTCGCTCCCTGCTCGGTCGTAATGGAAGTGGACGACCCCGTACGTCTGCCGGCGACGGCGGCGTCAGCGGCGGCCGCCTCCAGAAAGCGGATCGGTCAGCAGAGCGACACCGACAGCGAGGACACCCATGTCTACTCTCTCAGCAGTGAGGACACTTCCGATGAGGACTTCCAGCTTGTGCAGAGCCGCAGAGCGACGAGAAGGAACACCAGGACGTGCTCATCGTCAAGCACGCAAACAGTGAAACAGACGCAGAGGCCGGACGCCAATACCATCATATTTGTGCCCCTGCTTCCCAAAGTCAACATGAAGCTACTTAACAGGCAATCTGTGTCGATGTCACTGGAAGCCCTGGTGCCAAATGAAATATCGGACATTCGAGTGAACACCCGAAAAAATCTTCTGGCGGTTGATGTCCAGCATGCGGCTGCTTTGACCACTCTACGCAGCGTAACGGACCTCGATGGCATTCAGGGGCGCTCTTACATCCCTCTGGGATCTGACATAGTCAGCGGCGTTATCTACGACGTAGACGTCGCCATCCTTAATAACGACTTGCCGATTCTTATCAAGCCAGCCAGTGATGAGGTCATCGTTGATGTTAAGCGGCTAGGCAGTACAGACATGCAGTGCGGCCTTTCGTGGCGAAACCTCTTCAGTGCCGCAAATGCATGAAACTGGGACACGTGAGCAGCGTCTGCGAAAATCAGGCAGCATGCCCCCGCTGCGGAGAGCCCGCGCTGCAGATAAATGTGGTGCGACTGTAGTGAAGTGTTCAAACTGCGGAGGATCACATGAAGCTTCATCGAAGAAACGCCCACATATTAAGAAGGAAATGGCCATCTTGAAAGAGATGGCGAGAGATCATTCATCTCATCGCAAAGCCGCCGAAAAAATCAGGAAGCGACGTTCACGTCGCCGGCGCCCCTCAAGGAAGGCTCCTCAAGGAAGGCGCATGCCACTTCCTACAACACCACCTCCTCCTCCACCGCCTAAGCCAAACAATGTGGAAAGGACCGCCAAGAGCAAGTCCACTGAGAAGACCACATTTGCCGAATCTTGGCCGGCTCTACGGAAACGACAACAGTCACCAACAGAAACACAGCAAACTTTCGCTGGACAACTCCCGACGTCTACTGCCGGCGATTTGTGAGACCAAGACAGGCAAGTGGCTGATATGCTGCAATCGCTAATTAATACCATGCGTATTATACTGAACAAGCTGCAAACGCCAGCAGCTCGAAGCGCTCTGCAAATACTGGATGCACTAAATCCAGTGCTTGCTAGCGTCGTTTAAGCATCATGGCTCGACCAATAGTCCCCTTCCGCCCTGAACTTAAAAGTGCGTCGATATTTCAATGGAATGCCAGGGGTCTAAGGACCCGTATATCAGACTTTCGCCAATTCATTTTCACACATCGCTTCCCCATACTGGTTATCTGCGAACCAAATACATCAACCCCACTCCGACTGTCCGGTTATGAATCTTTCGTCTCGTCCACATGCGGTGCGAGCACGAAAGTGATCATCTACATCCGCACGGACTTAACATATGTCGCTAACGCGATAGAGCCTCATGACGACAACTAATATGTCTGCCTAAATGTCCAAAAGAAGAATGTGTCATTTACACTAATTGGAGCCTACATATCCCCAGCGGGTCACTTTGACGGCGAACGACTAAAGAAAATGTTACTAATGAACAATGGCCCCTGGATTATCACAGGTGACTTCAACGCACATCTCCAGCTATGGGGAAGCACTAAAATTGACTCCAAAGGCAGGCACCTTGCCTCCTTTGCTGCTGACCATGATTTGTGCTGTGTGAATGATGGCAGCCCTACATTTCTGCGAGGCACGACCTACAGTAGCTGCTTGGACTTAACTTTGGTGTCACGGCGCTTTGCCTCGAGCGTCCAATGGTTTACGGACACAGAAACACACGGAAGCGATCATATTCCAACATACATAAAGATTAGAGGAGTTGAGCAATGCTCCTCTACTGTCTTGCGTACAGTTGATTGGTCAAAATTTAAGAAGGATATGGATGACACATGTCGGGAAGGCCTCTCACACACCATCGAAGAAGCAATCGCAGATGCATTGAAAACATCCATCTGCTCGCTTACAAGGTCAACAAGGCGAACAGACTTGGACATGGAACTTGAGAGGCTGCGTGCGGCGCGCCGACAGGCGGAGAGGAGGTATCGGCGCACGAAGTCCGTCTTGGATCTGAGGGCTTCACGACGCATACAAAAGAAAGTCCAGCGTCGCATGGATAAAGTGAAAGATAAGCGATGGAAAATATTCTGTCAGTCGCTTGATCCCCGAAAATCGCTCTCGCACATATGGAGAACGGTTAGGGGTCTTCGCTCATCTCCGCATCAAAGGAAGCCCTTCGCTGCTCTGGCCCTCTACCAACTCCACTCGGAACTTCAAGTGGCTGAAGAGTTCTGTGCACGGGTTGCTGGGTCCGTGGCCATCATTACTGACGCAGCATTGAATGACATCCCTGAGGCACGTGTACCAGAAATAAACGTGCTATTTTCACTCGAAGAGCTCGATGCTGCGTTGGCGACCTGCAGGCGTTCTTCGTCACCAGGACCTGATGGCATCACGTATGCTGCCCTATGCCACCTTGGACATGACGCACGTGATGAGCTGCTCTACTACTACAATGAGTCTTGGCGGAACGGCGCCGTTCCTAAAGAATGGAAATCGAGCCGCTTGATCCCCATTCTGAAACATGGAAAGTCTCCGCTTGAGATCTCATCATATCGTCCGATTGCGCTTTCGAGCTGCGTCGGCAAAGTCATGGAAAGAATGATTCTTGCTCGATTGGAATGGTACCTAGAGCGATTCAACATCTATGCGGACGCCATGACAGGCTTTCGTCGAGGTCGCACGTGCATCGACAACGTCATTGACATCGTAACATGGGTCCAAAATCAAAAAAGCCTCAAGCGCCTATCTGGGGCACTTTTTCTGGATATAAAAGGCGCATACAACAACGTCGCTCACGAGGCCATACTAAACTCACTTGAGGCTGTTGGAGTTGGTGGGCGGATGTATCAATGGATTCGGGACTATTTGACTGAGAGGCGTTTTGTTACAGACCGAAGACGGCCCAACTTCAGACCATTACATCTGCCGTGATGTGCCGCAGGGTGGAGTGTTGAGCCCTATTTTGTTCAACCTCGTCCTGGTAGGACTAGCGGATTACCTACCGCAGACAGTACATGTCTTAATATACGCCTACGTCATTTGCATCTGGGCCTCTGCGGTGACTCGCCCTCAGCTAAGAGCCAGGCTTCAGCGGGCGGCAACCATGACGGCTTTTTATCTCCGAGAACAAGGCCTCAGTGTGTCTACTGAAAAGTGCGCATTACTTTGTTTTACGCAGAAACAAATGTCATCGTATCCTGTTACCATCGATGGTCAAGCTGTATCCTATGTTAAGACACATCGCTTTCTGGGCGTCATCATTGACCGCAACTTCTCGTGGAGCCCTCACTGCGTCTATCTGAAGAAGAAGAAGCTAGTCGCCATTGCTCAGGTCTTCAAATTTCAATGCGGGAAAAACTGGGGTACACCAGTCCATTCTATGTTGCAACTGTACAGGGTTTTGTTTCTCGGACTCCTACGTTACAGCCTACCAGTATTGTCAAGTGCATGCAAGACGAACTTTCGCGCCTTGGAGAGCATACAAGGTCAAGCCCTACGCACGTGTTTAGGGCTGCCTCGGTGCACTTCAACCGCAGCAACAATCGCCATCGCAGGAGACCATACAATCCAGACTCATGTAGCTGTCGACTCTCTCAGAGCGCACATTCGCCATCTGTCAAGGATCCCCGACCATCATTTAGCCTCCCTACCAGCAGAGAGACCTCAAGCGGCCTTTTCACGAGTGATTAGCGCTCATCAAGAGTACATACCGGCATCTGTTACACCGGCGGCGAAGCCTTCCTCTCCCCTGTGGTGCCTGTGACCACCTCAAGTGAATTTTGCTATTCCTGGAATTACAAAAAAGTCCAATTATCCATCACCGGCTCTGAAGCAACTTACGTTCCTATTACTGCACTAGACGTATCATGACCGCATACATATATATACCGATGGTTCGACCTCACCTACCAGCTCAACTGCCGCATTCGTCGTTCCAGCCAAGAACGTTACAGTTAAATTCAAATTGTCGCACACGACTACATCTACATCGGCAGACCTTGCAGCTCTCGATGCCGCTATGATGTACATCACTGAACAGCCAACAGAGAAATGGCTCGTATTTTTTTACTCTAAGGCAGCCCTTCACAGCATCAAGTCCGCATTACGTCCCAAAACTTACGAGCAAATGACATCTGAAATCAGGGAACTGCACCATCATGCTCTAGAAAGAGGACACCACATTATATTTCAGTGGATCCCTGCTCACTGTGGCATCGTCGGCAACAACCTAGCTGACAAGGCTGCCCGGTGTGCCCACGAGGATACCAAGACACGTCCAACACCTTTGGCGAGGTCGGACGCTGCCAGAGAACTTCACCAACTTGCGCGCAAGAAGTCCCAAGATCTCTGGATTTCAAGTGGCTTCAATTGCTGGACTGGAGGCCATGCTACGTCTACAACTGCCATCTAGCCTTTCCCGCGGCGAAGCAACCTTGTTGTGTCGCTTGTGGCTGGGAGTGGCGTTTACGAACGCATACTTCTACCGTATGGGAATGGCCGACAGCCCGATGTGCGACTCCTGTGGGTGCGAGGAGACCATCGAGCACCTATTGTGTACGTGCCCTCGCTACGATGTCCAGCGCCTCTCTCTGCGGGCAACTTTACGCAGACTGGACTCGAGACCTTTCACCGAGTCAAAGATACTCGGACCGTGGCCGCACCCGTCACTGGCTCGAAAAGCGATTCGTGCACTAGTGCAGTACTTGAAGTGCACGGGCTTAACAGACCGTTTATAGTGTCCTTGTGTATGGTGTCCCTCCCACACGTACTCAGTGTTTACTCTCTCCCTTTCTTCCGCTTTCTATTCCCCTTTCCCCCACCCCCAGTGCAGGGTAGCAAACCGGATGCTGTTCTGGTTGACCTCCCTGCCTTTGCTACCCTTGTTTTCGCTCTCTCTCTCTTGGGAACTGGGATATGACCTGTTGTAAAGCATCATTGAAAAAATGAACAAATTCCAAGCGGCTATCAGGTGGGGGATAGCATGCACCAATGCATGATATTTCCTGGCTTGTGAGGTGACAGTACATTCGCACTGCTTCCAGCACCGTCAGTGACGCCATCTGATACAAGAGTTAAGAAACTTGGAATTGCCGCGACGAGTGGGCGTTGTTTTCGTGCAGCGAGCATCACTTTGGCAGTGACGGCGATGGCGTGCAGACGCCGAATACTCAGGCGCATTTATTTTGCAGGCTGGTGGTTATTTTTTTGTCTTCTTGTAAACGGCGTCATCGCATTGCTGTCGCTGTTGCTGCCGAGTGTGTTTTGGTTTGCTGGTTGTAGTTGGAATTGGGCTGTCGTTTGATTGTCCTGGCCGAGTTACTAAGCGCTAAAATGGGGGACCGTAACACGGCACCACTAAATGAGGTCACTAAGGCTCTTACAGAGAAACCCCCGAGTACCATCAAAGAAGTTCTGGAAGTACTAAATGAACTAGTAGCTAAGCTGGATGCGCTAGCCTCTGGTATGATGACTAATGTAGAAAAAATGGGGAGCTCCAATACAGAAATTTGTGCTGAACGTACGGGCATAAGGGAATCGATCGATTTCATGAATGAAGGGTTTGAGTGTTTTAAGGGTGGTGTTGAAACCTTTCGTTATGAGCTTGCTGAGGTGAAAGCGCAAAATGTCCAGTGTCAAAACACTAATGAACCGCTCCGCACAGAACTGCAGGAAGCTAAGAACGAAATCCTGGAAATAAAACAGTTCAGTCGGAACTCAAACCTCGAGATGAAGGGGCTACCAGTTGTTCAGCGTGAGAACCTTTGAAATGCTGTACAGAAAGTGGCTACTTCCCAGGGCGTTGAGATTGACGAATCCGATATTGACATTGTGCATAGAGTTCGCTCTAAAGGTAAAGACAAGCCAAATGTCGTAGTCAAGTTTGCAACCAGGTCAGCCCAGGACAAGGTGCTCAATGCCGCTAAGAAGACTCAACTGAACGTGGGCCTCCGTGGTTTCGACGGGGAGCAGCCACTGTATGTCAATGAGCATCTTTGCGTTGAAACTAAGCTACTCCTCACTAAAGCGAAGCAAGCAAAGCTGTACAAACGATGGAAATTTGTCTGGGTGACGCAGGGGAAGGTTTTGATGCGCAGAACAGAAAATTTCACTATATTACCCGTCACATGTGAGGATGATCTGATTAATGTTGTGTGAGTCTGCTTTTCCCATTTTTTTTTGTGTGATGTGAAATTTGCTTGCCCTTCACCATAGCTTTTTCATTTTCTGAAGTTGAAGGATTGATGCGCGATAAAAAGTTCTTTTCAGTTTTTCATTGTAACGTACCCAGTGTTAGATAAAACCTAAATGATTTGGTAGCGCATTTGTCAAGGTACGAATCCTCTTTTGATGTCACTGCATTGAGTGAAAAGTGGCTCAAGGATGATGAATCAGTCTTCCTTCGGGGTTATAAATTCTTGTCAGCCTCGTGAATCACATACGAGAGGAGGTGGGGTTGGACTCTGTGAAAGATAACCTTGTCAAACAAGTGTTGACTGTGTCATCTCTTTGTAATAATTGCACTGAAACACTTTTTATAATGCTTTCCAGTGGACTTATAGTTGGGGTATTATGCCGGCAACTTAACTCTACGATAACGGATTTTCTTGAAAAAATTTGAAACTATCCTTGTAGAAATATTTGATGGGAAATGCAATATAATCATTGTGGGAGATGTTATTATTGATCTATCATCTGGCGCACAGAATAACTATACCCTTCTCCTCGAATCGTTCGCATTGCGTAATCTCATCTCAGAACCAACCCATATAACGAGTACCTCATGCACTTTAATAGGTCATGCCCTATGCAACATTGACACAGGTGTGAAAGCTGGTACTTGTGCTGATATGATTGCCGACCACCTGCCGATTTTTGTCTTGTTTGAAACAGAGCTACGTAAGCAAAACACACATGACTCAGCAAAATGCGTACTAAAATCAGTTACGTTTTACTACACAAAATCCTGAAACAAACCACTTTTATTTTGTCTATGACAAGGATGTTAATGTTGAGTACTCACAATTCCTAGCTCTTCTGAAAACCGCTATTACCCGGAGCTCTACAGTGGCCACTAAGAAATACAGCCAGCCAACATGTCCCTGGATGACAACTGAGATCTTAAACATACTGAAGGAAAAGGAAAAATGGTACCATAAATGGAAGCAATTAAAACCAACGACTATTATCTAAGCTAGTTTAAACGCTGCCGCAACCTATCTGTGTGTCTCGTGAGGAAGAGGAAAAAGAATATTTTTCGTCACTTGTAAACGAGACTCGGGGTATTACGAAAAAAATGTGAGACATAGTTAATGATGCAATTGGCCTTCGTTCAAGAGTGGCTGTTTTGCCTGAATCAGCTAACGAAGACATGGCTGAATTATTTAATGCCCATTTTGCCTCCATAGAACCTTCGCTGGCCTCACGGATTAATATTGATGTAGCCTCGTTAAGAATGCCTGAGCGTGTTGACAATACTTTCGCATTGCCTGACTTATTATTACAGGAAGTGACAGCGGCAGTCAGCACACGACGGCAAGCACGAGTCAACCTATGGCAGAAAAACGCACAACTCAGTACATGCTGCTTGTAGCCGCAAATGCCAATGATTAGCTGGAGTGCTGGTGCCTTTATAGGTCCAGGTGGCACTACCTCCGATGCCGGTGACGCAGACTCCGTTAAGTTCGGTGCGGAACCAAGATAAGCTTCAGATGATGCAGAGCTTCGGTTTTTGATGATGGGCGGCCAGGCAGCACACAAGCACGAGTCAACCTATGGCAGAAAAATGCACAACTCAGTACATGCTGCTTGTGGCCGCGAATCCCCCATAGCCACTGTACAACCGCACCTCCGCTGGAGGTTAGGCATAGACAAGAACGGCACCGCGAGTGGCGCTGCTGGATGGATGTATGTATGTTATGAGCGTCCCCTTTGTAACAGGGCGGTTGGTTGCGCCACCAAGCTCTTGCGGTTGCGCCGGCATGAGAGCGCCGCATGCGGGGCATCATTCAATTAGCGGGTGTACGCCTCTCCCATCTCTCCTTCACACTGCGCTGATTGCCTCTTGCACTGCGCGTGTTTGGGCATTTTTCGCACCTCACGCGGTGTGTGCGTACTTGTGTGTGTGTGCGTGGACGTTTTATTCGAAGGACGATGTACACGTTTCTATTTGCCTTTAAGGAGATCGGTACGCTTGACGAATATTTTTATGGCTCCAATGCGGAGAAAGGGCAGCGTCTGCTTAGCCATGTAAGTGACGCTAAGCAGGTAATTGGAAACGACGTCGTATGTGCCGCCAGAGAAATCGGCATATACGATGCGTGTTCGCTGAAATTCATTTTGCAGTTTCCCACAATATGTTTGCTACAAATTCGTGTTGTCTCTGATGGCGACAACTGACTTCCATCGACACTGTGCGGAAATAAACAAAATATATCGCCGCATAGCACAAGTACGACATGCGCACACAACTTTGACTAGTACCTCCCCTACAATATAGAATAGAGGCATCAATGTCAATAGCTTGGCCATTGTTAACAGTGCTCAAGAGACGGAAGTTGAAAGTATTAGTAATCATTTCTGCTTCAGCAATGCCGGCGCGACCAAGACGCGGGCGTGTATCGTCCAGTAACTCGATCGATCGGTGCAGTGGTGATGCAGGAATGAACGCCGGTCATGCTCAATGCATCGTGCACATATTCAATGTCTCGGCACACGTGAACTTCGGCCACTGCTAGCGCATACAACAGAAGTGGTTTCCATTCTTGGGCAGCGCACACACAAACCAAACACGAGAAAGAAGACAGGACAAGAGCTGGTCGAACAACTGAAAGATTTTATATGAATAAAAGGATTATATACAGAGAAATCATGAAATTCATGTGGGTTACATATAAAAACCGTCATACACTCACGAGTGATCAATGAACAAGCTGGCTTCGTTTGCCTTTTGTTTACTTCGTTCGGCGCACCGCAGTAATACGTCTGTCGTTTGGTTTTTTCTTACCATTTTCTTGCGAATCAGCAGAGTTTCAAGGGTGGCATCAAGCATCAACCCTTTCGTGTTCACATTGCTGTCGTGACAGTTAACAACACAATAATAATTTCGGTCATCCGAAGAGGCACCGTCGCAAACAAGAGACGTTTCGCGCGCAGCTCGAACTGAACGCGGGCGCAACCATGAAGGGAAGCGGCGGCGGAAACCTACACCCGTTGGAGGTGAAATCGTTCCGCCAGGGCAGAAACGAGCGCTGGCGTCTAGGATGAAATTTGGCGTGCGGACGTCTGTTGTGACAGAAGGGATCCACGGGCCGCGCGTGGTGTGTGTGTGATTCTTAGGAAGTGCACCGCCGTAGCCGGTACACGCACGGTGAATGGAATTCGAATAGGCGAGTTCCCATTGGCCGTGGAGGCCGCGACTCCCGCTTTTCATAATGAAAATAATCATAAATTTAGTGCCGAAAACGATCTCAGACTGTGTTTTTGGGCTTAAATTAATTATTATTTAGCACGCACAAACCAGCCCAACCGCAAGTACTACTAGAGCATATTCCCATACTACCTGCGGCTGCCGCTCACGGAGCACCCGCACTTCTGGGAAGCTCCATTGACGGAGAAGACAGAGCAGCCTATTCATATCGACTCTCGTGGAGGAAGGAAAATAGAGGAGGGAGCATTACGTCCCGCAGTCAGCCTTGACAAGCGAACCCTCCGTGAAGCCACGGTGGTGGCCCAACACGTGACCTGTTGCGCCGAGATCACGGCGCGCGAATTGACATTTCTTGAGACGTTCGGTTCCCAGTAGCTACGCCAGCAGTTCTTATTCGGTGCGCGCTGCTGCCGCGCCGCGGCTCTCCCTGCAAAACGACAGCACCAAAACCAACCGAGCACTTTGACGTACAATCAGGTGTTGGGCCACCGATGGCCCAGTAGATTTTGACTTCAATCGCGTTGCGGTATGCTCCCTCCTCTTGTTTCCTTCCTCCATGCCGGCGGTCATGCTGGTTGTTCATGGCTGAGATTCTGCAACTGATCCCAAACAGCCGAGCATCGGGCAGTCTGCGTTCGCCGGAAGTATGCAGTTAGCGTGCATGGATGGGCTTATCATTTTAACGCGATAGCGTTAAGGAGCTCGTGTCGCCGAAAAGCCGGTGTCGTCGGCGTCGGTGTCGGCGTCCGCGGCTTTGACCATGAGCGATAAAATTTTATTTATTTATTTATTTATTTATTTATTTATACATACTGCAGCGCAATTTGCGCTATAGCAGGAGTGGGTTAAGAAAATGTACAGAAAATGCATGGGAATATACAGCGGTAAACACAAGTGAACACTGTTAAAGAGCACAGATGAAAAGGAAAATACACAAAAATACAAGTGAACACTTTTACAAAAGAGCACTGGTGAAGAATACACAAGTTATACAAATGTTATACAAATGCTGCCAGGCATACCCATGCCTGATTATGCCCATACCCATACTCATAATTATGCATCTGGGATGGCGGTTGCAAAAATTTGGGATGAACATGAGCGAATGGATCCAGGTAATGAATTCCAGTCTTCGATTGAGCGGGGAAAGAAGCTGAATTTGAACATGTTAGTACGTGCGTAGTAGGGTATTAAGTTTAGGTCATGATGTCTTCTTGTTGATGATCCCGGCGTGAAGTTAATGTAATTATCATTTGAGAGCCTAACTGAGGAATTGACAATGGAGTGCAAGAATTTTAATGAGTCGACACGGCGACGCGAAGAGAGCGTGTTTAGGTTCAAGGAAGAAAGTGCTAAAGAGGGCGAAAAGTCTCGATCGTAACGATGACATATAAATCGCACAGCTTTTTTCTGTATAGCCTCTAGTTTATTAATTTCTAACTGCTTATGCGGGCTCCAAACTACAGATGCATAGTCAAGAACAGGGCGGATTAGAGATTTATACATTAGTACCTTTGTGTCTTTAGGAGATCGGGTTAGCGTTCGTCTTAAGTAACCTAATTTTTTTAGTGCTTTACTGCATATGTAGTCAATGTGTTTGGACCATGACATGTTATCCGTAAAAATGACACCAAGATACTTAAACTCAGAAACCTTATCTACTGTACGGCCGTTGGACGAGTAACTGAAAAGGGAGGGGGAAGATTTGTTGCAGAAAGACATCAGAACGGTTTTATTGAAATTAATGTTCATTTGCCAAGTGTTACACCAATCGCAAAACCTAGAAAACGACTCTTGAAGGCGATAATGATCATTAGAAGATTTAATCACTTCATATAAAACGCAGTCATCAGCATAGAGACGGATGTTAGAAGAGCAGTGAAGTGGCAAATCGTTTATGTATAATAAAAAAAGAAGTGGCCCAAGGACGGAGCCTTGGGGCACACCTGATGTCACATCAACAGTAGCGGAGTCAGTCGAACTGTAAGAGACGAACTGGGAGCGAAATGAGAGAAAGCTTAAAATCCAGTTAACCAAATGAGGGTTATTCAGTACAGCATTAAGTTTAGCAGTAAGTTTAGAATGTAAAACGGTGTCAAATGCCTTCGAGAAATCTATAAAAATTGCATCGACCTGGTTGCCTACGTCAAGGTTAAATGAAATGTCATGCGTGAACTCAACTAGCTGCGTTAGCGTACTAAAACCGCGCCTAAACCCATGTTGCTTGTTAGACAATAAATTATTTGATTCCAGAAAGAGCGTGATATGCTTATGAATGATGTGTTCCAACATTTTGCATGACTGTGACGTCAGTGAAATTGGTCTGTAATTCGACAAGCACTGCTTATCTCCAGATTTATAAAGAGGGAGCACTTTGGCTAACTTCCATGAAGAAGGTACAGTAGAGGATGATAAGGACTTTCTGAATATGATGGACAGATATTTTGATGACCACAACGAATAACGAACAAGGAACGCATTGTGTATCCCGTCCGGACCGGTGCATTTCTTAACATCCAGGTTTAATATAAGGTTGAGGACGCCTTCGCAATTTATCTCAACGTCACTGATTGCTTCAGAAGAAACTATAGTGGTAAGTGTCGGGATGAAGTTGTTATCGCAAACAAACACGGATTGGAAATACTTGTTGAATGCATCGGATATCACCGCCGGGTCGTTGGTGACGTCATTATCTATTCTGAAAGAAGTGGATGAAGAATCGCGAGGTAAAATAGAAGACCAAAATTTTCGTGGGTTAGTTCTTAACAAATTGTGCAGGCGAACGCGAAAAAAGAAATCCTTTGCATTTCGCAACATAAGATTCAGTTCTTGCTTTGCCTTAACATATCTATCCAATGCCATGGGATCAGTGCCTCTTCTGGAACGCCTTAACCTTCGAACGCGACGGGACAAATGCAAGATATCGCGAGTCATCCAAGGAATGTTAGAATTTCTTTTTTTAGTCTTAATGGGCACAAAACGTTCGACACATGATTTGACGAGACGCTCAAAGTAATTAGCAAGGCAGTTGACGTCCTGGTTGTCTGCAAGTGCACTAAACGTATCGAAATGATGAGATAAGGCATCAGTAATGGAGTTGTCATCCGCACGAGTGAAATCAGGGAAACTAGTAAACGTGTAGGGGGATTTAGAAATTAGACAGGAGAGTGACACTAAGACGCCTTTATGGTCTGAAATACCATCAATTACGTCGCAAGAAAAGTCACGTTCGGCTAGGTTAGCGCTTAAAAAAACTAAGTCAAGGACGGAATTTAATCTGGTTGCACTAGGAACAACCTGGGTGAGACCAAAGGACAAGGAGATGTTGATTAGTTCTTTACAAATAGCTGTGTCGCGACCGACTGCAGACAATGACGGCCAGTGGATGCCAGGGGCGTTGAAGTCGCCCATACAGATAAAACTCGACGACGCAATGTTGATCTCGCTCATGAAGTTTGAAACAGCATGAAGAACATCAAGAGTAGAGCCGGGGGGACGATATATAACAGTAATCACAATACACCGATTATGAAGGTAAATTTTACACCACACGGATTCTGTTTCTGGAGGAGAAGGCAAGACTGAGAATCGTATATCCGACCGGATAAGCAGTGCCACGCCACCACCAGTACCGCTAACTCTGTCTAAGCGCACGGCAACAAAACCGGGTGGAGTGAACTCAGATTCATAGATACCATTGTGCAGCCAAGTCTCTGTGATGCCGATAACATGGGGGGAATGAATAGATATAAGGGACAATATATCAGGAAATTTTTTAACAATACTACGAGCGTTTATATTCAAGACAACAAGGTTCTCAAAACGACCAGGATGAATTCAAGAAGTGGATGGCACAGAAGTCAAATGGACAGACTCAGAAGAAACACGTTGAGCGGGTGCCATTACTAATGAGTTTGAACTGTCATCCCAGTTATAACGAACCCTATTAATGAAAGCATGATCGTATCTCAACTTCACAACCGAACCGCTGTCCCGAAAAGAGGCTGATGCATCCCAGATTTTTTTCCGAATTGACCGAACCCTAGAAGAGAAGTCTTCTTTAATCACGAAGTTTGAGCCCTTGAGTTTTGAAACGTTCCTAAGAACCTCGGTTTTGTCGCTGAAGTTAGAAAGTTTAAGAATGACGGGACGAATGTAACCAGTGCGTGCTCTACCGAGCCTGTGGCAGCGCTCAATACGAGGGCAGCTAGTATGCAGGTGCTGAGTAAACACAGATGAAACTGTAGTCATCAGGGTGGTAGCGTTTTCATCCATTACTTCAGAAATACCGTGTATTATCAGATTGTTTCTACGAGAATGGTTTTCAAGGCTATCATTTTTTAAGACCAAGTCCGTTACCTTAGTAGTCAAGGCATTTATTTCAGCACGTAAATCACGCAGTAAACTAGAGTCTTTGGACATAGGAGTGGATTCTAGTGCATGAACACGTGACTCACGTGAAATCACGGCACGTGAAATCACGGCAGGCACTTCATAAATAAAAAGCAACTTCCAAGATGTGCTTGGTGGGAATCGAACCAGGGTCTCCGGAGTGTGAGACGGAGACGCTACCACTCAGCCACGAGTTTTTTTCTTTATTGCCGACTTCAACACGTCAGTTTACAAAATCAGTCCGCGCGAAGAACACAACACGTATGTTAAAAATACGTCACCCTCACTTGGGGTTACGTGATGAGATTAAAATTCACGCATGTGTAGCAAAGCTTCCATTCTTGGAAGCCACTCAGGCACTGGGTCTTCTATCTTGTATCCTTCAATAGCTCTGCTAACAGATTCACAAAAATACTGTCTTATGGGCCTGGCATCAATGTCTGCGTGGCTGACCGCCATCCTGGATCGCCAAATACTGTGCAGGCCCAATATCATAATCATGTCAAAAGGAATCCCGTCTTCACTCTCGACGGGCAGAAATCTAATTCCGAAAGCATCAACCGGTAAGTCTTTTTTAATCGTGCGTTGGAGAATGTCCCAAAAGAAAAGGGCTTCCCAACAATCTAAGAAAACATGTTCGATAGTTTCCGGCTTCCGGCATATGAAACAATGATTTCCCCAAGGCACAAAGAAACCCTTCGCTTCCAAATACGTCTTGACTTCAAGAGTGTTCGTATGGAGCTTAAAGAAGAAACTTTTAACTCCGCCTGGTACAGTCATTCTTTTCACACGTTTTATAACTGACTGCCATGGACCTGCACAGTACAACGACCTGTACAACGGTACCGGAAGAAAGACCTCACACAGGTCCTTATAAAGTTTCTTTCGCGACACCACTGACAAATATTCAAACGAAAAACGCACTTGCAAGACGCGACATGCCATGTACACCTCTTTAAGGAAGCCAAAAATGCTCCCTTGCATACTCTCCGAACTAACAACCAAATTTGGCAAAACCCTGCCCAACCTAACCTGACACACAGTTCGCAAAAAGGGGTCATTCGTGTCACGAAAAAACATAAATCGGTTAACCAACTGGCGCAGATATAGATGGGCCAAACCTAGTCCTCCAGAGCGGACGCGGTGAAACAGATTGGTGCGTCGTGTCTGCTCCCAAGTGCTTCCCCACACAAAAACCGCAAATACACGGTGCAGCTTCTGCACATTGACGCGAGAACAATGAATTGCTTGCAAGACATACCACAGCTTGGTTACAAAAAAAAGGTTACAAATTGTGGCACGCGCGAAAATAGACCAGCTGAAGCCTTTGAGCCTGTCGGCCTTCTCACGCATTTCAGCAACTTGGCATTTCCAATATGGCTCACTGTCGCGATAATTCTCCAGCGGCACTCCTAAATATTTTACTGGGGTTGCTGTCCAAGTCATGTTTGCGAAATTCGTTGGGGTTAAGGGCCAGTCGCCGTGCCAGAACCCCAAACACTTAGCCCAGTTCACAGCACTCCCGCTCACAGAACAAAAGTCTTTCACAATTTGAACCACAACACGAACGCTTTCGTAGTCAGCACAGAATACGGCAATGTCATCAGCATACGCGAGAATGCGGACCTCCGCCGCATGCAAACGAAAACCATGAACGCTGTTGCTTTCAATAACGCTCAAACAAAAAGGTTCAATATACAAACAAAAAAGCAATGGTGACAGGGGGCAACCCTGACGCACAGAGCGTTGCACTTGGATGCGCGCTCCCACCCCCTTATTTACTAACAACCGCGTCGTGCATCCTCTGTACGCCATGGTTACGCCTTGGCAGATGACTGATCCAACATTAACGTGCTCTAAAACATAGAACAAGAGGTCATGCGGCACCCTGTCGAAGGCTTTCTCTAAATCGAGCTGGAGCATTGCGATGCTTTCATGCAAAGCATCGCAACACTCGAGCACGGACCGGGCTGTGTGTATGTTGGTATATATGGTGCGACCTTTGATACCACAGGTCTGATGTGGTCCCACTAATTCTTGCATCACGGCTTGGAGTCTTTTAGCCAGAATTTTCATGAAGATCTTGTAGTCTACATTAGTCAGGGATATGGGTCGGTAAGCGGTAACCTGTCGCAGTCTAGCTTCATCTTCGCTTTTTGGTATTAAAATTGTATGGGATGTTAAAAATGAAGGAGGAAGCATATCCTTGTCATAAGCCTCATTAAACAGTGTAGCCAAAACCGGTGCTAAATCATCTTTGAATGCCTTATAAAGCGGTGCTACTAGCCCGTCTGGTCCTGGGGACTTTCCCGGGTTGAGGTCTTCTATGGCTTTCCGCACTTCTTCTGTTGAACTCAGCCACGAGTTCGATGCTTCCAAGCGGTACAAACGCGCCTCTAGTGAATGCGGTGTTGCCTTCGAAACGAGCCGGGGAAAGTTATACTGCGGTGTATATCGGTAATTATGAACATGTAACTTACAGAAGTCGCAATTACACGAGTAGCGAAGTGCGTTTCCGCTGCATTTCTTCTGCGCTTTCCGCACACGCAGAGACATCTTGCGGCAAACACAGAAGACCCCCTCCTGTCCATGTACGGCGCTGCCCCGAAAGATGGCGCGCCACGCGCGCATTGGAGCTGCGAGGACCGGTGCGAAGCGGTTCGCGGCCCCGACTCCCTCTCCCCTGACAATGCTTCGCATTGCTCCCTCTGCAGAATCAAGCATCCTTCCTTTGTTTAGATCGCTATCTGTCTATCTCTCTGCCCGTGCCGATCACGACGTTTGGCTGGCGTGCATCATTTCCCCCTCCGAGATACCGAGTTCTTCGGTTCGTTCCGCTTGCTCAGGCGCACGTTTCATTGCTGCGGCGAACGCCGCGTTGCTCGACCATATGGCTCGGCGCTCACCGCGTCCGATGCGGGGCGCCTAGTAAGTGATGGCTGCCCTGTAGCCTTACATCCCTTGGCGGGTCGACAGGAACGCTGTCGCGTTCCACTCTTGAAGGCGAAGCTTAAGCGTCCTCCATTTTTTTATTGCGAAAGCAATACTGCTTGCACTTTGGGCCCATCGGTGGTCGTGGCGCCTCCTTACACAGCTGCGCATGTAAGATGACGTCACACGTGACCGTGTGACGTCACGCCAGACCGAGAGACGGGGCCCCAGCTCGCGGCATCGATGGCGGAGGCGAAGCCTTGCGCGCCGCTGCAGCGGCGCTACCGAGAGAGAGCGCCCGCTGGTGTGCCGTCACGCCAGACCGAGAGAGGGCGCTCGCTGGTATGACGTCATGCTAAGAGGATAAATGAAGCTACAGCTCGGCTTCACGCAGTGGTCGGTGCGCTGCCTTGCGCTATGTTGGATGATGTATAGCCATATGTTTAACAAAGGGCAACCATGTCTACACCATCAGCCGAACCAAGGCACAGCCAAGGGTATTGCTTTCGCAATCTTCCAGGCTTAACCAAGCTAAGCCTTCAGCCAATTTTTTCTTTCGTTCTTATGTTTTTTTATTCCCCTCCTTCGCGAAAAGTACGCTGTCGTTGTGCCCATTCCGATGGCAATTGCCAACCTGCTTTCGCCCTTCTTTTCCCTTTCGTCGATTGCCTACATCTTTGCAAATCTGACTGTAGTAATAACTGGGGTCAAATTTATTGGTACCGTATTTATTACCGTAGTACTTATTATTATTTGTGACAGTCTGGTCATGTAATCGGCCTGTTCCACTTGGGAGTCGCTGTGGGGCGTGCTTCAGCGTACACGTGTATCCGCTTCAATGTGTGCGGTTGCTTGGTTAAGATGTTTACCACAGGCGGTGTTAACCTAGAAGTCTGGGCCGGCAATAGCTCCGCCTGTTCTCCAGGCTCGCTTTCTATGTATGCAGCACTGGAATCTTTTTAATAATATTGCTCGAGCTTCGGCCACACAGAGCGCCAGCGGCCTTGCAGGGGCGATGGGCGGCGGGACCGGCGACAGTCATTGAAAGTGTGGGCAGGTGGTGCAAGGCTCTTGCCAGTTCGAGTGTGTTGTGCTGCGCTCTTTTTTTTCTGTAGGAGTGCCCTACGCAGCTACAAGGCCGCTTACACGCCGTGTGGTCAAATAATATTAAATAATCGCAACGGTCGACTCTGTTGCTTACCCGACGCAACTTGAATTTTTTTTCTGAGAGCGAGAGAGAGGAAGATGCCATAAGGGAAATGCAGGGAGGCTAAACAGGTTGAGCCCGGTAGGCTGCGCTGCGCTGGGAAATGGGGAAATGGAATTGAAAGAGGAAAAGGAAGAGAAACGTGCACAGTTTGCACTGTTAAAAAGACAAGCGTTCATTGCGGAGTCACTGACAGGCGGTCATAGAGGCTGGTGCTTTTCAAGAAAGGCAGCAGCGTCTTTGTGACCTTGCACATAGCGGACGCACGAGGCAATGGGCGCAAGATCTCCTCGGCGGAGGGGCTGTCATCTAAGTGCTCCAAAGCTGCCCGAAGGACACTCCTCTCATCTTTGTAGGTACGGTAGTCACACAGGAGATGTTTGGTCCTTTCTTCGACACCACATGTGCTGCATTTGAGACTGTCTGCCATTCCAGCGAGGAATGGGTAGGCGTTTGTGAAAGAAACTCCTACTCGCAGATGGCGCAGTAACGTTTCTTCACAACGGTTATAACCAGGCAAACGTTGTAAGCTCGTATGCGGGTCCATGGCATATATACATTGGTTGGTGAACTCTGGCATATTCAATTTTCTAACAAAAATGGGCAAGACCGCTGAGGTGCCGCACTGTATCCGTTCTCGGCAATGGTATCGAGGTGCTTTCACGTTCACCATGTGTCTCAGAGCAGCTTTGCCGGCGCTTTCATTGGCAGTAATGTTGCAGTGCCCAGGTAGCCATTGAAATACAATGTCATGGCCTCTGTCCCCCGCTGAATGGTAGCGTAACCGTATCTCTGCCACCAACTGTTCACGTGCGCTGCGGTGCAGAGCTGACACGAGTAAATGCAGGCTGCCTTTGATTCACAGAATATAGCCCATTGAATTGGTGACTGCTGATGCAAATATAGCACTGCACTACGGAGGGCGGAAACTTCAAGCACTGTCAATGTTGTGACGTGGCTCATCTTGAACTTTGTTCATGAGCATAGCAAAGTTTACCCCCAAAATATAATTTTCTTTCCATTTTCCTGTTTAGTGGCACCCTCGGCGGTGCCATTTACGGGACAACGCCAGACACCAGGAAATGGGGAGGAGGTACCCTTAAGAGCAGTTGCCGAAAGACGTAAAATGCTACAGAAATTCTTAGA
This sequence comes from Dermacentor albipictus, assembly GCF_038994185.2. Classification (NCBI taxonomy): domain Eukaryota; kingdom Metazoa; phylum Arthropoda; class Arachnida; order Ixodida; family Ixodidae; genus Dermacentor; species Dermacentor albipictus. The sequence continues at coordinate 32,452,578 of NC_091828.1, read as the reverse complement.
ATTATCTACTAATGCGTAAGTGCCCTTTAGCTCTGCTACTACTTCCCTTTTTCTTACTTATTTAGTCAGCTTATGCATGTCTACCCATCGCTACCAATCATCCACTGTTACGCTACTATATCGACGACATGAGCTAACTTGAACAAATACGCATTTATCTTGCAGATATAACGCCGTCACAACCGTTTTCTTTTTCTTTCTTTTTTTGCCACACCGCAGCTTTTCTTTGTCCTTTTTTCTTACGAATCTGACTCGGCGATAGCGACGTCACCAGTATTTTTTCTTCTTACGCTGCAAATCATCTACTAGCTATTACACTGTTATAACGATTACATGTGTTACCTTGTTTAATTTCCCTTCTATTAAGGCCTTGACGCGGCGACGGCAACATAACGAGATTTTTTTAACGTAATGTGGCTCACACAGACATCTGCCTGCCACGCCGAGGTCTATGGTTCGAAACCCAGTCAGGAGCATTTTTCTTTTTTTATATATTTTCGAAAGCTGCCAATCATCTACTATTACACTATTATAACGATTACACTTGCTAACTTGGACAATCACGCATTTATCTTGCATATAGATGAAAGGTGTCACCGGACAGACAGATTTTTCTAGGATACTCACCAATGGATGCTTACGCATGAAAAAAACAAACTCATGTGTGAAATGTGTCATCGGCGTTCTGCATTGCATCACATTGTAATAGAGACGTGCTATGTTGCACTGCTGTGTGTTGGGCGTCTTGGTATTCAAACTTGGATAACATTTTAGCGCTGGCAAGCAATGCCAGAGAGGAGACGCAGACAGCACGATGCGCTGAATTCCATATTTTTTCGGGAACATCCGCCCTTTTATATACCATGCGCTAAAGCACTATTCTTGCTCAACGCGTCAAAGTGCTCTTTCCAAAAATTCTGTATTTTTATCAAAATGGACGCATTCCTTACACAGCTTTCGAGAATCCGCTTGATAGTGGTTGCCTACATAATTTTGCGCACATCCTTATTTTTGCGCCTGGCAAGAATCACACAATCATGGTATCTTCGACTGGTCGCCTGTACGCCCCGAAGCAGAGTCGGGTAGATCGGGCGTTTCCCGAGCTCAGAGGTAGAAGACAAGCGCGCAAGCCGAACGTGCGACTCGCTCTCGGAGGAGGAAATTGCCGATGCGAAACCACGTGACTACTGCCAACATCCGATGATTCGTCTATCCAAAGCTCCCGGTGCTGCCGGAAAAACCGGCGGACGTGCCGGCGGGACGAGCGTTCGTCGAGACGCCAGCATGCAGTGGCCTAGGTTGCCAAGGTTACGGTGGGCCGTCGCCAACAGCAGCGACGCGGCGCTGCGATGACGTTTCAATTAGAGTCACTAGAAAAAATTTCAGAGTACCGCAAAGGTCGGGATTTGACTGGCAACACTGAGCGGCCACCGCCATACACCTTCCAAGCCGACTGCGTCGCGGGAAGGCCGCTGTGTTGGAAGAGCTTGATATTCGGCGACATATCGGGTTGAGTGTTTACTGAAGTACAAATACTTTGTGCCCGGAGATAATGGTTGCCAAGAACGAAAAGGACATGTTATTTTGGCGATGTTATCCAGCCGGTGGTTGTTTTGCACGCCGATCGTGTTTACACCTGGAACTGTGCTACGATTGCGGGCAGCAGCTTAGCGCTGCTATCGCGAGCTTATGCACGCGTTTTTTTTTCCCTTCCGCGGAGCAAGCTACGAAGAAAACGTTTCGTCACTTCGAGCCGCAATGAGGCAAGCTTGTGCTTTTGGGCATGAATATCGAGGACCGCCGTCGGCTTCTACTGAATGTTTCCAAGCAGGACGAAACACCCGACAGTGTCACAGGTACGTACGTTCACTGTGTAATTTCACAAGCTAAATCGGATACATTTAATTTAGTTTGTAATCCGATACCGCGCGTTCTCGACTCTGCCGGGCGACTTCGTCCGCCGTATACGCACGACACATTGCGACTGCCGTGTGCGCATCGGTGCTTGGCCGTGATCGTAAGACGATCTGTGCACAGCAGGCGTAAAAACCAACTGCGATGACCATTTTGCGCACTAAATCTTGAGGAAGGCCAATATGAGCCATTTGTGTGATTACAGCAGCTTATATGTACTTCTGTACACTGATAATGAGCGAGAGTTTGCTACATTGCGGTTTATGAACGCGGCTGTCTAGTGCGTTCATGAGCGGCTACTCTTCTCAACTGATTTATGACTGTTTTCTTAGACTACCAGGAATTGCTGCGTGTAAAAAAAGAGGCAGGAACGCCCGCTGATGACGCAGCACTTTTTTTTCTAAGTTGCATGGGCGATGTATAAAATTATTGTGCTTTTAGAGCGGTTTATGTGACATGCATAGTGACAGAGTGAAACTAAAGCTACTGGGTGTTCTGTTGTTTTGTATTTCTTGTTATGCATCAAGCACAGCATTATTTGGGTATGCACCGTAGCATTTCAACATAAAACATATGTATGTTGACTTCAGTTCATTGCATGCGCTCGGCTTACAAGCTCAAAATTTGAAGCATGCGTTTTGAATATCACCTGGCCGTTGGTTTCAGGCTCAAAATGCGTATGTATGAATGAGCAAAGGATAAGTGTAAAAAAGGAAGTATCAAGGGCCTCCTATTGACCAAATTTTAAGAAAGGACTGCAATGTGTCAGATTCTGCAGTCTTGTGTGTAGGTGACCAAAGGAAAATAAATCAAAAGATGAGTTACTTGATATTACATGCATGCAGTGTTGGGTAATATTTTCTTAAATGTCATGTGTATAGGTCAGTTTCATTTGTAATGTACATCCAGGTACAAATCGCACATTCAATGAAAGCAAGGCAGTAAACAATATGAGTGCTTTGTGTGCGGTAAGCGATAGCCACCTTGCACACATTTATTGACATATATAACATATACATTGCACTTTCATTTTCCCGACCACAAGCCTACGGCTTTAGTCGTGAACAAAGTCGAACTTTGGGCTAGTTGGCAATAATTTTTACAGAGATACCTGCCGAATAAACAAAGGACGGGGAAAGAAGGATGGCACAAATGCAAACAGACAAAGAAAGCTTTTATTTCAGAGGCATACCCAAGGAGACCAACATGTCGGTGCTCACCGATGATGCAGAAAGCCTGTTTCAGAAATTGTGCAGAGAGTATAGATGACCCACTGTCCTCAGTGCCACAAAAGAACAGCAGAAAAAGGAATTTCAGATTTTGCCCTGCTTTCACCATATCTCTCTGTTCCCAAATGGTAGCAGAAAAATTCAGCACAGGCGTAATCTTCACACGCTCCCACTTCCCGCACAAGTTGTCAAGCCTTTACACACTTTTCAGCTGAAGTATGGTGAAAAAACTGGTTTGTGATATGAAGCATACCACCAAGCTTATTGAATGTGCAGCACTCATGGTTTGCAAGATATCTCTGAGCTGTAGGTCTGTTCATATAGGGCAAACTGGTCGTTTCCTAAACAACTGACGAAGAGAACATGGTGCTTCACTTAACAAAAATAATGCTCAGTATGTCTGTTTGCACTGTAAAGCTTGTAGTTTTTATCTGCTGTACAGAAACACAGAAGTCTTAGGACGATTAAAAGACAAGTTAGCTAGGGAGATTCTTGAGGCGCCTCTCATTCACAGGTTCAGAAGAGACGCATGTCACTGATATATCTGGTGTTGATTTTCTTCAAAGAGCACTTAGGTTACTTAATTCTAGATAATATAGTTTTTTTACGTTTTAAGGTGAGGCTTTAATCTTGTTTTTAATTTTGCTACAAGTATGAAGCTTTCACCTTCTTTGCTTTTGGTGGTTTTTGCTGTGATACAAATTTTTTCATGTAATCACAAAACATCATTCCTGTTTAAGTGTAGTGGCTGGGCGCACACATTGCTTTCCTTAATGCTGTTGTCAATTCAAGCTCATCCCGTCTTTCCTTCATCATCCTGTATTTCCGAGTAAAGTCTCCCTGTCAAATGTGATCATGAAGCAGGCACACCATGCAAACTTAAAAAATGGGCAGACTAAGACACTTTGGCACCTAAAAACAAAGTGCACGTAAGTGAGTTATAATGCTCTTTTTTTCTCTTTATGGCACATAAGGCAAATGTGCTTATGCTGAAGAGACTTGGAAGTGTAGGTACACCTGAAGTAGAAATTAAGAATGGCTTAGTTTTGCTCCTTGCGACTAACAAACTGCCTGCAACATCCATCATGTACGGAAGCTACAAGTTCTGAAGCCTAATGAACTTTATTATTTCTTTTTTCGGATTTATAAACATAGCTTTAACTAAGCTTCAATGTGTGCGTTGCTTGGAATGTATCACAATCTGTAATTACTGTGCTAGCAAACAAGTTTCAGTTGCAGCGCCAATCATCACAATGGCAGTGAGGTGAAGCGAATGCCCCTGCTGTTGCGCCCTCGGGCTAAGGGGGGTAATCATTGACTAAAGAATAAATAGTAGTTATGGTGGCAGCAACTGCATTTCTTTCATACATTAATTTTTGATGGCACTTCAGAGGATGCTTTGCTATCTGTGAAAAGCTTTCAAAAAGCCCACGGGATCAGCAGATACAGTTTGAGCTATGAAATTGTCTACCTTGTCATAAATTAACTACTCTGCATTACTCTGCAGCTGAATGGCACCGACAGAGACACAGGTAGCCAACGGAGCACACGGAGGTCCTCATCTGGCACCACTGGGAAGGCACAGCATTACACAAGAAAGGAACCCTCTTACAACTCATAAGAACGGGCGCTGGTGACTGGTGCCAGAACCTGCCCCACAAGCCTTGTTTCCTAGCAAATATGCAGGTGAGCCAGCTCCTCTTCATCCGCATGTTCCAAGCAAACAGTCATTCAAAAAGTATACATCACTGACCTCACCTCCAGAAGCAAACACGTTTGTTTCACCTACGGAACACACTGGAGGCTGACACCACTAGTGTGGAAAATAAACAAAGTAGAAGCGCTGCAAACAGCACATGCAAGACTAGAAACACCTATCACCCCTGCAGTCATCTTGAACAGCAAGTGGAGTTTGCTGTACAACACAAAGATAACAACTACCCAGTACTGACAACACCATTTAAAAGTACCAACTCTCAAATAGCAACACCATTAGCGTGTACGAACAAACACAAAATGAATTTTGTATATATGACAATGAAACTGCAGGAGCATGAACACCAGAAAACACCGATTGCACACTATCTCCTTAAAACCACAGCAAAGTCTGATTTCATCCTTCTGCGGAATACAGAAAATAGCTTTTGAAGCTGCAAAGCCTTACATACAAGCCATAATAAGCCGAGTCGGCCAGTACTCTCATCCTAAGCACGGACTAGAACAGCTGCTCAAATACACTCGACATTTTGCACGATGGTCTTATATGCAGCATCAACCACCACACAAGTATGAATGTGTGCTTACAACCCTCCTAAACAATGCAATCCAAGAACATTTAAAACGCATCAAACTGCTTGAATAAATTTTAAAAATTCTGTACCATGCATACAGCTTCTACACACAAAAACATAAGAGCAACCATAAACAGCACAAACTGGGTTAAGTGCACAAAACTCCAGCAGGCAATTTTTTCCCCCATAGTGCAGCAAATTAGGCATTAGTGGAATGGCTAAGAGAGACTAGACAAAGAGCCGCAGGCATTCAATATCTGTGCCATCCGACTCCCCTAACACAGACTTGGTCAGGTTTTAAAAAAAGCGGAACCAGCTTGCAGTGATGAGCCAAGAGTCCAAAATAAATAAGCCAGAAAAAAATAATTAAATATTGCAAACTGGAATAATGTCTTCTTTGCCTGACTCTGGAGGCTGAACTCAGCATGGAATATCATATGTGACAAAATTCACACCAAACATACATGGTAGTTGTTAGTAGAGGACTATGAACACCTAATATTGTTCTGTGTTTTCTTGTGTCAAACGATGCGTTACAAAATAGAATACATGGGTTACCGGGCAGTATTTGCCTACAGTGCTAAATAATTTATAATGGATTTTCTTCTCTCATGCTGTTTCTGTTTCATCGACGAACGACTGATGTCAAGCTCATGTGTTGGTCACGTGATCCACTAAAAAAAACTAACAATCATTGATGTGTAGTTATAATTTACTGCAACATTTAATCCAACCTTTTCCAAGACCTGGAATGACAAAAAATGACCTGTCAGCGATTATATTAGTTTTTCTACAAAATCACGTGACGAAAACATCAACTTGACATCACAGTCGTCGTTCGGTGAAACTGGAATAGCGTCATGAAGAAATTAAATTGTTAATTATTTAGCGGTTGTACGCCAATACCACAGGCTGCTCCATGTATACGAATGTCTAACACATCGTTTGAAACAAGAAAACATGCAAGCAAAAATTTGTCGTCTATAGTCCTTTAAGGGTACTAAAGACAGTGTATCAAGCCCATATTACAAAAACATGTCGGCCTTTTCAGCCTGAGACATACAAAATGTGGAATAATGGTAACCCACTGTCAACTCTTAGTACAGTGCAACAGCATATTGATATGGACACAGAATTTAAGAATGGTCTAGCTCTTGAAGCATAAAGTTACAGCTCACTTCACGTTTGAAATAGCTGCACGCATGCCAACACTTTTTGATCCGCACTTAGAGTTTTGTGCTGCTTTCTTTTGCAGCATTTCATTTTTTGCACGCAGTGCAAAGCGCAGCCTACACAACAAAAATTCATGCACAACTTTGTCTGCAACATTGTGACATGCAGGAAAGACAGTGAACGTGGGCTCCACGGCTGCAATGAGGGTTCTGACCTGACCAACGTTGACTTTCCCCATGACAAGAGACTCTTCATTCACCCTGAAGTATGTCTCCACACACTCAGTGAGGTGCATAATATTTTCGGATGGTGTGCAAAGAGATTGCTTGTCTGGAATGTAGTTCTTGAGTGCCAAAAACCTGTTTTCATTCTTTGCCGGCTGAACCAATAAAGTTGTGCAACTCTCGCAGAGCTTGTGCTTTTTCATGATGTTGCGTGCCACATAACCAGCGACATACTGTAGAGACTGTTGTTCTTCAGGCTCAAGGTCTCCTACTTCCTCTGGCATATTTATGTTATCTAGTTCTTCAGCCAAATCAGGTCGGGAGGAAAGAAAATCTGTTAGCTGAACAGAGTCATCAATGTCGTAAGAGCCATGCCTGCTTGGCTTGAAGAATTGTGCCAGGACAATGACTCTTAAGGTATACTTGAATTCTCGTGCCCTGGGTACGGGCGTCTTAACTCTTATTGTGCTAAATAGGTTCTCGAGCGCGTCTTGGCAGAGGCGACTCAACAGCAGAAATTTCAGAGTCTTGCTTTGCACATACAGTTTGCGTAAGTTCAGTGCAGTTGTAGTCGTTATTATTATGCCGGCCTGGACAGGCTTCCATGCTGCATTCGTCTTTCCTTTGTCAATGATGCGGAGGTTCCTGAAGACCTCCATGAAGTCAGTCAGGAAGGTCACAGCTTCCTTTCCCTTTTCAGGGCAGAGGTCGCTCAACGCCATGGTTGGCGTCCGAGATGTCATGAGGGAAAACCACTTGAACACCTGGTCCACGAACCATGCTGTCGTAAGGGCCTCTTCGTCCATTTTGCCCTGCTCGACCAGAAGCCGTAGGGCAGATGCTACTGCATGGTTAAATACAGCATATGCTGTGCCTACATTCATTTTTTCATAATGGCTGGGATTTAAATGCTTTGACTTCAGGCGTGGAGCAAGCTTCAGGCTATGCTTCTCGTCGATCTCACATAGCTGCTCTAGGTACTTCATGGAGACCTGCAGAAGCAGCAAATGATCATTGTCATTTTGCATGTGTAGGCTAATGTAGCATAGTGTATGTTTACAGGTGCCTGCCTCTCATGTAATGCCCTCAAAAAGGGACTCTTGAGTTATATGAATAAATAAATGAAACTGTAAAACCATATTTGTATTTATTTAAGCTGAATCCTATAGATGCTTCACACTGAAGTAAATAATCTTCATTGCAGAAGCAAAAGTTACAACATTTTCCAAATAATTAAACTCCATTGTGCACGCTACGTTGTGAACAGCAATGTAAGATGGTGTGAGACTCGGCAACTTACCTCATTGGATGGCAACTTGTTATTCCGCACCGTGTCGTCGTCTAGAAGGATTCTTTGTTGCCGAACCAGGTGCCCGCGCAAGTTCTTGAGCAGGTGGGGTGCGTCCGCAAGGAAATGGAGGCTACGGTCGTTTCCACATGGATGGGGACAGCTGGTCCTTGGACGACCATACTTTGTGGCCATGATTCCATGCAGCTTCCAGATGGCTTGATTTCCTCCACCCATGTCTGAAGTAATGCAGTCCACTGCTAGACCGATGCTTTCACTGCGCCTGATGATTTCAAATAGCAAGTCCAGTACCTTTGCTGCATCAAAGGATTCACCTGAAATGAAAACAAAATGCTGAAACCTTTCATTTATTTTGCACATTTCACTCATTGGGATATGCATACTGATGCTGTATTTATTGCATTATGCTTCTATTAGTGGTGCCTCTCACCCGCTCCACACTTGGCTGGCGCACAGCCAACATGGCAAGGCGCAAAGCCAAGTCGATAACCGCCTTGCTTCATTTTTTATGCTACATTCTTTCACTCGTCAGCCGCTTAGGAGGTTTAGCAAGCAAGCGACGACAGCGTGTCACCAATGGTCATCACTACATATAGCTACGTAGCATTCTACACAGTACTGACAACTCATTTCAGCTTTATTCTGTGGATTGTCATTGCCTGTGACCCTAGGTGGTCTTAACCGACACCAACTGCATTTTCTGTAAGCCTCCCCTATGCATTAGCTCGCTACCATCCAAGAAAAAGTAGGCAGTTCAGTAAAGATTCTAGGAGGAATGTTGCCACTCTGTGTTACACATCACTGGCACGCAATTCTTCAGGAATTGGCCAAACAGTCTCTGCAGTTATGCGCATAAGAAAAATGAAAACATTGTGTTGTTCCCAACTTTACGTGCAAAAATTCACTTAACACTAACTTTCAACTGCTACTTACCTGTGAAATGATATGCGACGGTCTGCTTCCATCTTGATGCAATTCCGCCAAGCATAAAAACCAAAGCATGTGTCGCCAGTACAGGCTCTGCACTTGGGTCCGAGGAGGGGAGAGTAGGGCGGCCTGAGGGATAATTCAAGAATGCTTATTTGGGGCATAGCAGTGCAGAGCTGTCCAGTATATATCATAAAGTAAGCATGCAGTGTGCTTTATTAGCACAGGAAAGCATCAAAAATAGAAAAACAAATGATGTTGCTGTGCTGGGTTTAGTAGCACATAAGCATCTAAGCCTGTCATGTGCCAAGCTTAAGTGAGTTAAGTTGGACACCACTTTGATAACTTTGTTTATAAGGTATAACAGGTTTCATCGAAAACTACATAAATATAAGATATCCCAAGGATGCTTGAATGGCTTTCTGTGTGTACCTATGCACACACATTTAGTCATTAACGCTTAGATATTCAAATTAGAGCAGTTAAATTAGTTGCATTAATTTTTTTCACATCGCTAAATTAAGTATCACATGCCAGTGCTCATTACTGCATTGGTTTTAGCTGCAAGAGAACTACGCTGCCTGATATGTAAACGGCAGACCACATTTGTTTTTGATGAAGCCTTACCGATGACAGAGCGTGTTGTAATATCATAGTCCAAACCAGGCGTCAGTTGGATTTCGTCCAACATTAGGACTGCATAACGCTCTTCAGAGTTGAATGTTGCCACTTTTGATGCTAAAGGTGGAAACACTTCCTCAAGAATACCTAGAATGACAAGAAAAGAGCCTTTTATTATGTTTGATAGCTTTAACACTAGCCCAAGGGTATTGCAGAAAGCATAGTTAGAGTGTATCTTTGCTAACAAACATGCGTCCTGGAATGATCACGGCTACTTTTCTTTGAAATTCAAAAGTACAAGCTTCAGCCCAGTCGTTTCAAACAACCTCGCTTGTCACTATCAGAGCCTTTATAAAATCTTATCTAAAAAGATGAGTGCAAGCCTCCTGCTGCCGCCCAATATTTCTAGCTATGCTTGCTATGTGATCATCAGTGAAGTCAGTAGCTAGTCTTGAGTCGCACCTGCAATGTGGAAAATGTTTATTATGGAGCTGCAAACATTACTGCATACCTGGGGTAAACTTGATATCTTCAATATGTTTTTGAAGAGTGCGTTCAGCAGGGAGCGGCCACCCATTACCTCTCAGGTATTCATATCCTCTTCCCCCACAGGCAAGTCGGACCTTCAGAGACTCCTGAATTGTCTTCTGAGTCCATGATGACCCTCTCATTGTTCCCTTTTGCAGGACGCGGAGCTGATCTTCTGCAAGCAGTCCACTAAATGATCTTCTCAGGGCGTCACACTCCATTTCCACCCTCGCACGCTTTTTTCTTTCCAAGTTAAGTTGGCGCTTCAGTGTGTCAACTTCATTGAACATGTTGGGAGATGCATCCTCTTGAACATCTGAGGTTTTTGGCACTTCTGTTGCCACATCAGCAGATCCAGTATGCTCCTGTTGCTCTTTTGAAGAGTCCAGACCATCTGCTGTGCTGTCAGCAGCTGCAAAAGTTTTCATAGTGATTTTTTCGTTTCAAACACTTTTTGTGCCCAGACATGCAACCACATTACTTGTAAGTGCTACACTTAAAAGAGCAGTGCCAATGAAATAGTTGAGGTTTCTCTGTTTGGTCACAGTATCAGGCACCGATTCAAATCATTAAAAAGTTACAAGATCAATGCCAGTATACATTCAGGTACGAAATCATCCATTTTGCATTATATGTGGCTACATGATAACCGACCAACAAAGCACTGCTGCAGTGTATGTATGAAAAAAAGTTTCATTTGAGGAAAAATTACCTATTAGCAAGTTTTCCCCTTCAGGTTCAGCCTCTTCAGCCAAGTTGTTTGCTGGCGAACTAGGAAGACGGGCGAATGGTGGCTTTCTGGTTTTCTTTGGCACACGGTGTGCAAAAATGCTTGGCACAGCTTTATACTTTAGCCTCTTCTTCCCATCCACTCTAGGCTTCTCAAAGTCTTCAGCACAAAAGTGGTCCTGCAAATGTTTGTTGTATGGTTAGGAGTGTGATGCTGGTCACAGTAACGCTGGCTGCCCAAGGCGGCTGCCAGGGCTTTATTGAATGAAGCTGTTCGAGACATGTGAAATAAGAAAAAAAACATGGAAGATAGCTGTAATAATAAGTTGAAAGACCCAACTAAAGAGACGAAGAATACGTTATAAAGTTATCAAGGTTTACAAGTTTACACAGTGAAAATTAAAATAGCTCAATTGGGATGTAAACGCGCACGTGACCGCAAACACGCAGCTTCAAGGATTGCTAATATTCAACCCATTTCTATTTTTCTACCAGTGCCAACACAACTGCACAGAAAGCAGCCGTTATGTGGACGCACGACATGCACTGACCATGTTTTTATTGACTGCGATCGTCACAATTTGCGAAAAACAAGTGCCATATGGGTCGAGTGACTCGAAGCGAGAGCGTGCTCACGTGCGCGGGGAAATCATGCGAGTACCTGGTGCACGTGAGGACGCGGAATTCTCGCGCGACAAGTGTGCCTTCGCGTGCCACGAGCACGGAATAACCACGTGTGTTGAGCAACAAAAGCGTACCCGCGTCAAGCGTGCAAGGCGCGAACGATCCCTACAATGAACTCCTATTTTCGTAGCATCGCTAAAACCGCGTGCACTTCGCTTAAATATCTTCTAAAACAGCGCCGAGAAGCACAAGCAAGGTGCACTTACCTCGCACACACGGGTGTTTTTTGTAGGCTTGAAGTTATCCCGGCCGATTCTATGTAGCCAAGCAGAACGACGCTCTCGGTCATTTTTTCCAATCGGAATCGAGAAAAAAGTCTTTCCAGACTCGGTTCGGTTGCTGCATCCGAAGGCACAGCAACCAGGCATGATTTCTTTAGTCAAACGCGAGCGCTACAATCTGAACACAAATAACAAACGTAGGGAACCTGCGCTGCCTGCGCTTTAACTCAGGCGGCCCGCCCGGCGCTTGGAAGGTATATGGCACCCCGGAGGTCACATGGTACGGTTGGGCCAATGAACGCGGCGGCGGCGCGGGGAAAACAAATGCGGTACTCTGAAATTTTTTCTAGTGACTCTAGTTTCAATCTCGATGACTGCTCCGACGACAGGGCTCGGAGCGCCTCAGAGCGCTCTAAGACAGAGGAAAGAAATCGAGAAGAACCAGCCGAACGCGGGGCGCGCACCCTCTTTCAACCAGCCGAAGACAACGCCGCTCGCGAGAGCGCTCCAGAGCACTCAGAAACGACCAGCCGAAGATAGCATCAGTAAAGGCTCGCAGCCGCACTCTTGACAGCCAACAGACAGATGACCGCGACGGTAATTCTTTACATTAAGACAATGTTATTTCAGACGGTCATTCGAAAAACTAAATTCTGGGGTTTTACGTGCCACAACCACGATTTTATTATGAGTCACGCCGTAGTGAGGGACTGCGGGTAAATTTTGAGCAGCAGGGGTCCTTTAAGCTACCCCCAATGCGCGCTACACGGGCGTTCCTCCAAATGTTCAAATGACGCAATTTTGTAAATACACGATCAGTTGGAAGTAAGCGCTTGTGTTGTCTACTCATCACTTTGTCCTTGCTTGTGCGCGCTCGACCTTGATCTGCTATGCGTAACCAACTTTCTCAAAAGTCGGTGCTCTTACAGTGCTCAGGACCCGTTTTCAGCAAACTTTCTGCTACAGAAACCTGCAAGCTTAATGGGAACCCTGCTGCAGACAAACGTCCAGACTGGTTCATTAGGCTTGAGTAAATTTTATGATGGCATTGCCTAGACAGAAGTCGATAGTCGGGTGAAGTCAACAGTATTTTTCTTTTTCCTCGAGCGCGAATTTTCGAGCTTTAATTATGCATTCAATGTTAAACCATACGCCCCCTAAACCAAGCTCGCCAAATTTGCGTGCACTCAGTAATGTAGTGAATTTGTATTCGAGTTCGCCTGTATAGCAGTTGAACTGCACATCAGCCTGGCAACACTGACGGGTGACGAAGTAAAGCGCGTTCTGCATTGTCGATAGGTGGTGTCTGACAAATGACGATGTTAAACATTTCCGGCTCCTTTTTTTTTTATCTCCCTACCTGATATTCCTTCTGGCACCTTTAGTGCAAAAGGACAAGTCCTTTGATATATGTTTCGGTTACTTCTATGGAGTCGTCGCTGGTGGGTGTAATTAGGACAGCACCCTAAACACCAAAGAAAATTTCACCCTTGTTGGTTATGCAAACACCGTTCCTTCAACCTTTTTTTTTTCTTGTAACTATCTGGGATGTGTATACTCGTAAGCAGAACACCCTTAGTGTATCATCATTGCATCTTCGGTTCGCATTTTTGCAGAATGTTAAATGGGTGATATGTGCGAAAGAAAGGTAATCGTGGCTCCGCCTTCTCTTTTCTTGTCACTTCGCAAATCCATTATCAATTTTCCTTAAGAGTACTCTTCCAACCTAGCTTTATCGTGCGAGAAAGGATTTCTTGCCTTACAACCGCTGTACTATGCTTTGCATTTTGACTCTACTGTTATGTCATTGTCACATTTAACTTTTCAGAAACAACCAGATTTTGTAACCACCCTTAATTATTTTGATAGCTTTAGCTTACCGTGTTCCCCGGAGGTTTGCGCGTTATCACTTGCCCCGACCTTCGCCGCGCGCAGTTGTCTCACTTTCTAGATAAGTGTGAGAAGGGCGTGACGCATTTTGGGTACCCCAGTAAACACATCTTCGTTAGTTGTATCTTTTAGTTGGTTGCTTCACTAAAGCTTCTGTTTACATAGATTCCAACATGTGCGTTTGATATGGAGAATTCTTTTTTTAGATTGGAATGGGAACCTCTGTGTCACTCGAAAACAGTAACAACTCTTCGTGTAATATTTTTTTCCAACTTTTGCATGCGCCTGCAGTATTCGATGCAAGTGGGAAGTATCCGACGGGCGTGCTGCAAATTTCACGCGCTGACCTTGGCGCTTTCGACGAGTGTCTGGAGACGGTGGTGAGCGACAGCTCTGGGAATGTAGTCTCAATTGGCCAGTACTGCAACATCGAGTTTCCAATAAAGAAGGGCTACATCGGAGAAAAAGAGCTGGAATATTTTGAATCCATTTTCCATCGAAAGGTAAGATAATCGCTTTTCTCCTTCTGCGCATGTGGGAGGCGCGCTGTCTTTCAAAAGAAGAAAGTTTTTTGCTGTATACACCACTTCTATTAGCAGCTTCCGAAATGTCAATTCGCTAAGCGTACCACGTGGTACAAAGAAGCCCTTTCAGAAGCTAGTCTATGGGGGCCCATTTAGACCGCGCAACAAGTTGACCAAGGTTTTACGCAATTGCAGGAAAAATGTCTTATCCGTGGCCTTGTCGTATCGGACGAGCGAGAATTGTTTTGAAGCACTTCGTTGATGAGTTGTTGGTCAATAATTGAGCAGCCGTTCGTCAGACGGAATAACATGTCGGGAACATGGCAGCGTTATTAGAAACGGGCTCGCTTTGCACTTGCTTACTGCAGTCTTCCCAGACAGCAAGACTTGCAAAGGTGAAATTGCGCAAAAGGAACCTTTTCGTTGATGTTGCCACTATCAAGAGGTTTCTGCGGCAAATTGGCTTGTTGATTAGGACTGTCTAGCGGCTTGGGTAGATCCTAAATGACGAAGTTGGGCGCAACCCCATGCGTGAGAAGTGGGTGTTGCTGATAGCACATGGTGATATGTAGTGGGTCCTAGAATATAGTGTCAACTAAGCTCCGACCCACCATGGTGTTTTAGTGGCTATGGCGTTGTGCCGGTAAGCACGAGGTCGAGGGATCGAATCCTGGCCACGGCGGATAATGTCGACGGAGGCGAAATGCAAGAAAGCCAGTGCACCGTGTGCACGTAAATGAGCCCTAGGCGGTCAAAATTGTCCCCTATTACGGCGTACCTCGTAATAACTAGGGGTTTGGCGCGTAAAACCAAGAAATTAGAATTTTAGGAAAATCTGAGGACACTAAGTACTTTTTACGAGTGGCGAATGCGAAAGCATTAATGTCCAATTGAACGCCGCTGAGTCGTCCTTCGAGCTGCGAAGTCCTCGCGGGCAAACGAGCGCGTTGAGACACGCTTGTCGTGAGCTCGTGTCGCAGATAAGCCGGTGTCGTCGGCGGCTTTGGCATTGAGCGAAAAATCTGGGAAGGCAATTCATAAGTAAAAACAACTTGCAAGATTGGCTGCGTGGGAATCGAACCAGGGTCACCGGAGTGTGAGAGGGAGACGCTACCGCTCAGCCATGATTTCGATGGTTCGAGGCGGGACAAAAACGCCTCTAGTGAATGCGGCGTTGCCTTCGAAACATGCCGTAGAAAGCTATACTGCGGTGTATACCGGTAATTCTGAGCATGTAAATACAGAAGTCGCAGTTAAACGCGTAGTGAAATACGTTTCCGCTGCATTTCTTCTGTGCTTGTCGCACACGCAGAGCCATCTTGCGGCAAACACAGAAGACCCCCTCCTCGCAATGTACGGCGCTGCGCCGACAGGTGGCGCGGCACTCGCCCACTTCTCGCCTTCGTCTCGTTTGAGCGAATTGGGGCTGTGCGGGGACCGGTGGGAGGCTCCTCTCGGCCCGGCTTTCCGTGCCGATCACGACGTTTGGCTCGCGTAGATCGTTTCCCCCTCCGAGACACCGAGTTCTTTGGTTCGTTTCTTTGGCGCACGTTTCGTTGCCGCGCCGAACGCTGCGTTGCTCGGCGCTCACCGCGTGATTGGTGGGTACAAAGTCCGATGCGAGGCTCCTCGTAAGTGACCGCTGCGCCGTAGCGCATTGTCTTACACCCCTTGGCGGGTCGACGGGAATTCTGTCGTGTTCCACTTTTGAAAGCGAAGCTTAAGCGCCCTCCTAATTTCTATTTGACCTTACCGAGGCGCAGTTGGAACGCAGGCGAGAGTTTGCCCGAAAAACACAGGCCTCGGAGAGTGAGGCTGACGTGGTGTCGCAGCCAATATGAATTTACATCCCGTCTCGCTGCTGCAGGGGCCGGCATTTGCGCTCAATGAGCCGTCTGACACCTTCGCATAAAAAAAAAATCATCTCTCATGTGGGATAGGCGCAATAAGCATTCGCCAAAGCACGGCGCTGCGTGGTGAAAGCACGGAACGACAACATTGTGCCTTCAAGATCATTCCTGGCGGTACGAGAACATGATTGTAACATACACGAGGCGAGTTCGGGTGTGGAAAGACGCTTTATTGCAGTAGCCCAAGATTATATATCCGCCGTGCAAGGGATCGTACTACGCTATGCTTGCGCGTGTACATGACCGTGCATAACGTCATCCCTACGTCACATCTCGCTTCTTTTTTTGAACCAGTTTACAAACGACAATATCATTGTGGCTCTAGGTATCTTTTTGGTGGATGACGCTCCCATTGGCTTCTTCGCACTGGTTGCTCATTCGATTGTACTGGTATAGCTATCACGGCAGCTGAAGGGCCAGGTGCTACCGAATCTTACAAGATGAGTGTGTGCGATGGTCTGGTGTGTTCTCGTGTGTGCTGGAATCGACGTCCATCATCGCTTTCGAGGACGTACGAGCGCGGGCTGTCTGCTTTCTGGAGGACTGTAGCGGGCGACCACGTTCTTGTGGGTACATTATACACCGTGACTCTGGCAACCAGTGGTAGCTCTGGTAAAGGCTTGGAACCTCTGTTGTAGAAGGTGCATTGCTGACGGCAGAGGTCCAGAAGCCGCCGTTGAACGTCCTTTGGTGCACCGCCAGAGGCTGTAGGTGAGTCACCGGAACCAGTAGAAGCGTCCTGGGGCGCGATCGGAGATATTTTGTTCGATACGCGTTCTGTTCAATTGCTGCAACGTCACAAAGTTGCAGTATGCAAAATTTGTGACAGCGGGGTGGAGAGAGCAGCCAGTCAGGAAGCGGTGACCTCCCCGGAAGTTTACTTCCGTCGTTTGTCGTCTGCTTGCCAACAGTATACTAAAAAACCAAATGTTTCTCGTCTTCCAAATGAATTAAATCTTTATCTAAAAAAATGTATTTTTTTCTTCTCAAGCCCAAACACGTCTTCAAATAGTAGTACGTGTGACTACTGCAATTTATAACTATTAGGTTACTTGCGTCGTCCCTAGGTGGTGTCGCGCACAGCGAGAAGGAAAAAGAAGAAAAAAAACGATGGGAAGATTGGCGCACTTTTCAAGACGCAGCGACAACATTCCAGTGGCTCGCTGGCACCGATGATGTCGATTTCTCTCTACAACCAACGAATTATTTGTGTCGAGAAACAAAAACGACGCCGGAATTCACTTTCTGACATTTCTTCAAACGCGTTTCGCACCGCCACCCGCTCTCCTTCCTCTAGAAACGCCAGTGCAACAACCTAAGTTCCCAACGGAAGCGCCATTTTCTCGAATTAAACTATGGATTGGATTCAAACGTGCCATTCCGCAGCCGAAAAGGCCGCCTGTTGGATCCAATCAAATCCACCAGACGCGCCATGCGAAGCCGTATGATCGCTCCAAACTTCCCAGCTCCCGTCGGGTTCGGCGCCTAGCAGACGAAATGCTCGACGAATTGAAGTTCTGACCGACAGAAGCATGTCGTCATTTTGACGTCACCAAAAACGTGGCCGCGCCCCGCGGCTGGCGATGTCGGCGCGGAGTAGGCCAATCGCGCGCGCCGGTAACCGAACGAACGCGCCGAACAACCATCTCCGATCGCACCACTGTTCAGGCGCCCCATGAGCCGCTGCGGAGGAAACTTTAAGCACTGGTCACGCGGAGAGTTCCGCCACTCGAATAACGCGACGCAAAAGTCTACCGAGCCAAAAGGACACTTTAATAGTTTCTTAGCCTCGACAAATGCATGTGCACTATGCAATGACTTAGCGAACTTACCTCACATGCTCTGGCGATGCCCCGTGTTACGCGGCGATGAAAGTAACACTTCTTCACGCTGGGATGCTGTCCTACACAGCCCCAACCTCGAAGAACAGTTATGGGCTGTCCAACGGGCCCGCGACGCAGCGGAGCTCTGTCCCGACGTGGGAGCAGCCCGCTGCGTGCTAGGGCGCGCCCTAAAGGACCCGCATAAAGTTTTTCATCCATCCATCCATCCTCCACTGCTCGCAAGGCCATGCCGTTTTAGCGGGGATAGTATGGACTTGATCGCATATGATTTGATCCAATCTTACGGATGAAGTCTTGAAACCGTTGCTGCTGAACGGTGGGCCATTGTCGGTGCAGAGTCTGTTTGGGAAGCCGTGCGTAGCAAAAATATTCGCGAAGGCAGGTGTCACTTTGCTTGCCGACGAAGATTAGAGCCCTGATTTCAAAGAAAAAATGAGTAGGAGGCAACGACAACCAAGTATTCACTACCGTTGTGGTAGCAAAGATCTGCGCCAATGACTGCCCACGGCAAACTTGGCGTTTCCTGGTTCTGTAACGGCATTCGGGTATTTCTAGATTGATACCGCTCGCATAATTGACAGCGTCATGAGGTGTCCTTTTCGTCACCATTGACGTCTGGCCAGAAAATTGCCAGACGTGCGCGTGCCTTCATCTTTTCTACTCCCACGTGCGCAGCATGCAAACAAGAAAGAATGTCACCGCGCTTCTTGATAGGGATAAAGAGGCGGTTATTGCGTATAACCATGCCATGTTCCCTGTGTGGTTCATCGCGGAAGTCCCAGTAGCTGCGCATCTCCGTATTGACGTCATACTTGCTATCGGGCCAACTTGTGCTTGCATATTAGCGAAGTTGCTGCATCGTCGGATCTTTCTAAGTTTCTTGCAAAACTTGATTCAGGTGCTTGTCTGAAACTGGAAGATTAATGATTGCATTGGCGTGAAAGTGTTCTCCGTGTTCACTCAAAACTGTAGAACTCGGAAAACGGGATAGCGCATCGGCAATATGGATGTTTCCCTGCGGCTATATGACTGTTGGGCGATATCGTTGCAGGTTGAGCCGCATGCGCTGAAGGCGAAGTGGGCACTGACACAATGGTTCCTAAAGATAATCTCTAGTGGTTTGTGATCAGACTCCACTGTGACGTCTGGTTGCCCAAACAAGTAAACCTGAAATTTTTCGCAACCATGAACGAGCGCTAGCATTTCTTTTTCTATCTGCGCATACCTCTGTTGGGTTTTGGAGAGAGCGCGCGATGAGAATGCTAGTGGGTGACCATTTTGAATGATCACAGTGCCGATTCCGTTTTGACTGGCATCTACCAATAGCGTGATAGGCTTGTGCTTCTGGTAGCACGCGAAAACGAATTTTTGCCAGTGCCTCACGAAGAGCTTTGAAACTAGTCTGATGTTGGTCTTCCCAGACCCACACTGCCTCATTTTTTAAAGTTCCTGGAGCGCAGTTGTGATGTCCGAGATATGTGGAATGAAACGGGACATAAAGGTGACCATACCTAGGAAAGTTTGCAGCTCTTTCTTGTTGCTTGGCGCTCGAACGTTAAGAATGTCTGCTAGGCGCTCCGGATCCAGGCGTAGCACATTCCACGTCAAAACATGTCCGAGGTATTTGACAGATTTCTGAAAACAACGACATTTCTTGCGGTTTAAATTGAAGTTCTGTTCCTGGCACCGCTGTAGCGCGTTAACAAGGTGAATGTCCAGATCTTCCTTTGTCCTGCCCCACACGAGTATCACTTGTCCTGTCCTACACTCATTGCGCAAATTTTAGAGCACTACCATCTCCTCCACACCAGATACGTCCCTTCCGAGCTTTGGCTATCATCCAGACGCGCAGTGAGAAGGAAATCGCGGAAGATTTTTGCATACACCTCTCTGGATCTACAACATCGGTAGCTTCAGTGCTCAGGTGTGCTCCTCCAACAATGGACGATCGCCTCGACCTTCACGCTGCAAGAGCTACGTGCAGCAATTTCCTCCTCAAGACACTCAAGTGCGCCTGGTCCTGATGGCATTACCTATTCTATACCTTGCGCCATCTAGGCCCTCGAGCGACTCAAGAGCTCCTGGCTTTGTACAATCTCTCGTGGTCCTCGGGAACTGTGCCTGCACATTGGAAGACAAGCAAAATTGTGGCATTATTGAAACCAGGCAAGACACCCCATGCTATGCTTTCCTACAGACCTGTGGCGCTTGCCAGTTGCATAGGTAAAACCATGGAACACATGGTTTTGACGCGTCTGGAGTGGTTTTTGGAGAAGCGTAATATATATCCAGACGCAATGACATGTTTTCGAAAAGGTAGGTCGTCAATCGACAGCGTCATTGACCTAGTAACAACTGTTCAACATCAGAAACATCGCCGTCGATTAACGGCTGCTATCTTTCTAGCTATCAAGGGTGCTTTTGACAACGTTCTCCATGATGCAATTTTAAATGCCCTAGAAGAATGTGGCGTCGGGGGACGTATGCATCAATGGAGAGCCAGCTATCTTCAAGAGAGAACGATATTCATGACAACTCCAGACGGGTAAACAAAAAACACCCCGTCTATCGTGGAGTGCCTCAAGGAGGTGTATTGAGCCCAACCTTATTTAATATCGTTCTCATCGGACTGGTCAAAGAACACGGAGGCGCAGTCTCGGTCTCTGTGTATGCAGACGACATCTGCATATGGACCACAAACTTAACGCGCTCACAAGTGCAAACGAAGCTGCAGCGCGCGGTGTCAATAACGTCGACATACCTAAACAGTCGCGGACTGCAGCTCTCACCGGAAAAAAAGTGCAACCATGGCATTTACACGAAAGTCAATGGCCTGCTACCCCGTTATGATTGATGGGAAGATTATACCTTCAGTAACCCACTACAAGTTTCTCGGAGTCATCATCGACCGTGACTTATCTTGCTCGAAGCACCTCTCATGATTAAGAAAAAAGCTAGACAGCTTTACACAGATCATTCGACATATGTCTGGGAAATCATGGGGGCCATCCAAGTCATCTCTTCTGCAGCTCTACCAGGCACTTTTTGTTGGCTACTTCCGCTACAGTGCGCCTGTACTTTCTCGGGTTAGTACAACTGCTGTACGCACACTTGAAAGTGCTCAGGCTCGCGCACTGAGAATTTGCCTAGGACTACCACGATGTGCGTCTACTTGGGGCACTATTGCAGAGGCACGTGCGTGCCCAGCTCGAGTTTATCTGCAACATGAGCCATTGCGAGTGCATCTAAGGGTACTGACTAGACACAGGAACCATCCACTCACGATCGTCACAAGCGTACGGCCTGTGTCCGCCTACTCAGAAGCCGTGTTGTCGCAGCAAGACTTATTGCCGTCGGACTTCGAACCGTATGACATACCCGAAGTTCCACTCTGGATGATGGCAAAGCCAACGGTGAGGCTCTCAATCCCTGGAATAACGAAGAAGTCGAAGATGCCGCTTGCTGGGCTCAAGCATTTCGCGTTATCATACATTGCTTACATGTATGGATATTACGAACACATTTTTACAGATGGTTCTGTGACACAGACCTCTTCCGCGGCGGCCTACACTGTGCCAGGCATGGGGATCGCACAACGGTTCAAGATAGGACACAGGACGTCGTCTACAGCAGCTGAGTTGACCGGAGATCGAGAAGCAGTTCGCTGCATACTGCAACAAAGTCTCGAGAAGTGGACAGTGATCTGCGACTCAAAACCAGCACTGCAACTCATCAGCAATTATATGAGTGACAGAACCGCATATAGTCCGCTGGTTTATGACATCATGTATCTGCTTGCTGAGGCGTCTCATTCTGGACATACCATCGTGCTGCAGTGGATTCCTGGCCATTGTGGAATAGCTTAAAACGAACAGGCTGACGCAGAAGCAAAACAGGCGCACACTGACGGAACCATTATACAAATTCATTTTTCCCGGTATGACATTAACTCATTGCTCCATACCTCCCTTAAAACTTCTACGGCGCAACATTGGGACAACCCCGAACATCGACAAGAGCGCCTCCATAGACTTGACGCTGGATTACAATTCCGACATCCACTTCGGTTGCGGAGAAGCCAGGAAACGCTCATTCATCGATAACGGCTGGGTGTGGCATACACCAACCGATACCTTCACAAGATTGGACAAACACGAGACCCTGAATGTAGCGTCTGTCACACTCTCGAGACAATAGCTCACGTACTTTGCGTGTGCCCTCAATATGCGGCCGAACGAAGACAACTCAAATCTACAGTTGACAGCTTGGACTCCCGCCCCTTTTCAGAAGAAAAGCTTTTGAGCGCGTGGAGGAGTGCTGACTGTACCCAACGTGCCATAAAAGCACTCTTGAACTTTTTAAGTGAGTCTGGTTTAGACGATCGCCTCTAGAAGCTGTGAGACGTGTAGTCAGTGCGAAATTCGTGAAGTCAGTGCGATTCAGTCAGTGTGAAGTCAGTCAGTGCGATTCGACGTGAAGTCAGTGCGATTAGTTTTTGTATGGACAAGATTACTCTTAGTGTATTGCGTCTCCGGTGCGCATCCGCATACAACGTGTATATAGTATCTCATTGTACCATATCATAATCATCCGCCACCTACCTTTCCCTGTATTTACCACTTCCCCATTCCCCAGTGAGGAGTAGCAGGCTAGAGACACGCTCTCCAGGCCGACCTCTCCTCCTTTCTCTCCATTAAAATCTACTCCTCCTCCTCCTTAGAGCTTTCTTCGTCGAGCTTTCTGCCAGAAGCCCGAAGCAGCATCTAGCGTTGAGAAGTATGGGCTCCTGCTAGAGGGTGCAACGTCTTCTAAGGTTGGCATAGTGTAGTATTCCCTTAGTACCACTTTGTTGAATTCCATGGGGTCAAGACAGATGCGTACTTTCTCATTCTTCCTTACCACGACCATGTAACTGGCCCAGGCTGTTGGCACCGTCACTTCCTGTACTATGTGCTCGGCTTCCATGCGATCTAGTTCATCTTCTTTAAGTTCTAGTGGAATCCTTAATTCTTGCCGGCCTAGTCACACCCTGGGAACCTGGCTGAAGCTTCATATGTTAGACGATACCTTTCAGCCTTCCCAAACCATCGAAAACATCTTCATAAGGTTCCGCAGCTTCGTAGAGCTCTCGTTGCTCCCCTGAGGAAATTTTGCGGAGTAAACCCAGCTCTTAAGCGCCTGATCCATTTGAAGTCAGTGGGACGTCGTCTTCGACAAAAAAAAATATGTTTCAAAGGAAGCATCACTTCCGCTAAGACGAAGACGGATGCGTCCTGGAACTCCTTTATGACCGAAAAAGGTATTCAAGACAATGTCACAACTGTCGTCTGCAGCGTGGCCTGCACCAGCTTGGACTGACGCCAGCGCCGCGAAGTATTGTGCTCTGTTACCTCGGCATGTTTGCAGCGGCTTACGATAGCTGGAGCGCAGCTCGATTTGACTGCTCGTCTTGTCCTTCGCTTGTGCCTGATCGGCGAGGACAGTGCACTCACTTAACAGGTCCGTTCCGTCACGTTTTGCTCGTGGCTGCGGTCTCATCGCGCCCAGAAAACACGTTGCGGTTTGCTTATATCGGCAGAGCGAAGTGGCGGGCGACAGCTCGCACACCTTTCGTGTTGGGCCTCAAAGCTGGCGTTTTAAAGAAATGATAAATAGGAAAAGGAGAGCAAATGCAGGTTTGTGGCGGTTGTAAAGGCAGGACAATAAATAAATCTGCAAATCCACTGGCGTAGTTGTTCATGTTCTTGATTTCTTATATTCTCTGACAGCGCGCATCGGAGTGCTGTCGCAGGTCTGGCTTCCTGTTTAGTCCACGATGCACTGAAGATCCACGGTCGGCGCGTAAGAGCTGCGCGTGTCCGGAGAAAGAAAGACGCGTGGATACGACTCAAACTAAACTTTTAATGTCAAGTTATTGGCAAAAAGCGCCAAGTGGCATCTTGTCGGATAAGAAACTGGCTTTTTAGGTAACTAGAAGAACTCTGGCCATAGATTCAATGTATCGAAAGGTGCACATCAGGTAACTAGACGCCCCCGTCCCATCTTGGTGAATTACAGAGCGGGTTCCTGATCTCATTCACAGTGTCATGCTTGACACTTTGCAATGCGCGTTTCCTATGTAGCTTTTTCGCTAGTTTTGAAGAATGCAAACTGCAGTTAATATTTTAAATGGCTGTATGTTCCTATGGAAAAAGATTCGGCAAAGACACTCAAGACTGCCTACGTATGGGAATGCGAAAACATATGTCCTTTAGGGAAGACATAGAGGTTTGGTTGCAGTTTGCGAATTGAGCTTATTAAATGCGATGTATTTCTTGGGGAACATTTGCCACTTTGGCATTATCTACACTCTAAGAACAGTTTACACCCTTTGGCGTGCCCCTCCTGCCAAACAACGGTAATCGTCATCTGCCTTGATGCGTTTCCTTCGTTTAACGCTGCGAGCCCGGACCTTTCCAGCAACGAATGGCACGCGCGTTACCAGAAGGGGCATTACAAAGGGTGTGAACTGTTCTATGCTGATAACGCGCGTGCCGTTCGTTACTGGAAAGTCCCGGACTCGCAGCGTTAAAGAAAGGAAACGCATCAAGGCAGATAACGATTATCGTTGTGTGGCAGAAGGAGCACGACAAAGCGTGTAAACTGTTCTTAGAGTGTATATATATATCTATCTAGCCACCTACGTCTTGGTGCCCTAATGGTTGTTTGGTTAACTTGGTAGGCTCCCCGCGCACTGCTTCGCATAACATCCATTCCCACAGGGCATGGAACCTGCCTGCTTTTTCAGGCGATCAGTCTTTTTTGAATTTTTTGAATACACACAGACACGCGTGTATGACAACATCCAGAACGTTGTACGACGAACGGTTGCATCACAATTTTGGTGCGAATGGCACCTGCGAGAGCACTCCACGAGAGCACTCTGATGCGCGCTGTCAGAAAATATAAGAAGAACATGAACAACTATGTCACCGGATTTGCAGATTTATTTACCTTTACAAACGCCACAAACCTGCATTTCCTCTCCTTTTCCTATTTATCATTTCATTAAAGCGCCAGCTTTGAGGCCGAACCCGAAAGGCGCGCGAGCTGTCGCACGCCATTTCGCTTTGCCGACGTAAGAAAACCGCAACGTGTTTTCTGGACGCGCGTGAGACCGCAGCCACGAGCGAAACGTGGCGGAACGAACATGTCAAGTGAGCGCACCTCGCCACCGGTCAGGCACAAGCGAAAGACAAAACGAGCAGTCAAATCGAGCTGCGCTCCGGCTATCGTAAGCCGCCGCAAACATGCCGAGATCACAGAGCACAACACTTCCCGGCGCTGGCGTCAGTCCAAGCCTGTCTCGGCCACACTGCGGAGCGTTCGTGTTAAGCGTGCTGACGGCTGTACGTGTGCGTACAGCGGTATGCGAAGTCAAATGCGTTCGAATAGAGCAATCATTCTGAAAAAAAAATACAACGAAAGCAATATACTGGCTATTCGCTCGTATTCCGACGAGCTGTGAGGTCAATTTTCAGTGCAGTAACATTCCGTCGGGGGAAAGCGCCACAGAGGAATGTCTGAATTGTCCATTCAGGTCCCGGTTGGTGCCAAAATAAGGGGGCAGTGCTGCATTCGCAACCCCAGACATCACCCGCAATACTGGCCATTGCGCATGCAGTCCAAGGGGGACAATGTGAAAGGAACCTTTCCTTACAGCAGGCCTGCTTTCATATTGCAGCAAAGCTGTATACCTTTACCGCCCAAGGAAATTTTCGTGTCGTTGTGGTAAGCAAGAAAACTCCCATACGTGGGCCGATCCCGGAGATAGTGCAATGCCGGGCCGACTCGCAGCGGAGGTGAAGGAGGCGTTAAGCACTCCCTATACGAGGGCCGATCCCGAAGGTATTGCAATGCCGGGCCGACCCGCGATGGAGGTGAAGCAGGCGTTAAGCATTCCCCATACGTGGGCCGAACCCCAAAATTGTGCAATGCCGGGGCAACACGCGGCAGAGGTGCAGCTCGGCATTAAGGGTCCCACATACACAGCTTCGCTGGTCATCCTTCTTCACAGAGTGGAAGGGCACTGAGATTTTTCCCTAGTATCCTTGTCTATAAGAAGATTCTCCTGTATTCAACTAAACTGAATGCTTCGATTTAAAATTATAGGATTGTACTAAGTGATATGGGATGATAGGATGGCACTAAGTAAGCTAAACTCGCGGAGGCCTCGCGAACCATCGTTGCATCCTGTGTTTTCCTAGCAAATGGATGTGGTGTGGACAGCGTGTGTCTGTTGTTGCGTGCTAGCTGCATGATTGTTCATAATATGGGGGAGCCTCGGAGTCTTTTCAGGCAGTTTCCAGTTTATGTGGTATCATAGCAGTTCTCTCAACGTTCTTCTAGAGTACTCGAGAGGTCCCTAACAATATGTTATCGTCTAAACATAGCCGGTAGTCGAGGGCCCATAATTGCTGTGCTCTGTTATCGAGTCAACGGAATGAAAAGGTCACTTTAATCTTGAAATGTTTTTTTCAGCGGAGCTGTTAGCCTTTTGGTGGTCGGCATGTATCGCGTCTGTCCGTGAGCAGAAATTATCATCATCAGCAATTGTTTATACCCTCTAAGCAAGCAAAAACTCATTGACTCATCCTCCTGGCAATGCAGTGGCGGAGTACTCAGCACGGTGAAGCGAACAGTGCATACATTCATTGAAATCGCCCATACAACACGCAGAACAGCACACGTTTTAATAAAGAACAAGCTAAAAACAAGCATTCGGGCCATCAATAAAGCATTACATATCCCCTCAGCCAGGCACGTACCCAGGATTTTTTTTCGGGGGGGGGGGGGGGGCCACCACCTCCATCATCATCATCATCATCATCATCATCATCATCATGTTTTATGTCCACTGCAGGGCGAAGGCCTCTCCCTGCGATCTCCTATTACCCATGTCCTGCGCCAACCGATTCCAACTAGCGCCCGCGAATTCCCTAATTTCATCGCTGCACCTAGTCTTTTGTCGTCCTCGATTGCGTTTTCCTTCTCTTGGTACACATTCTGTAACCCTAATCGGTTATCTAACCGGCGCATTACATGACCTGCCCAGCTACATTTTTTCCTCTTGATGTGAATTAGAATATCGTCTATACCCGTTCGCTCTCTGATCCAAACCGCTCTCTTTATCTCTCTTAACATTATGCCTAGCAATCTTCGTTCGATCGCTCTTTGCGCAGTCCTAAACTTGCTCTCAAGTCTCTGCTCCATATGTCAGCACTGCCAAAATTCACTGATTGCACACCTTACTTTTCAATAATAATGGTAAGCTTCCAGTCAGGAGCTGGCAATGTGTGCCGTATGCGATCCAACCTATTTTTATTCTTCTGTGAATTCCCTTCTCATGATCAGGGTTCCCTGTGATTAATTGACCTAGGTAAACGTACTCCTTCACAGTCTCCAGTGGCCGACTGGCGATCCTGATCTCTTGTTCCTTTGTCCGGCTATTTATCATTATCTTCATCTTCTGCATATTAATATTCAACCCCACTGTTACACTCTCTCTGTAAAGGTCTCCAATCATTTGTTGTAACTCGTCTGCATTGTTGTTGAATAGAACAATGTCATCGGCAAACCGAAGGTTGCTGAGATATTTGCCGTCGATCTTTACTTCTAAGCCTTCCCAGTTTAATAGTTTTAATTCTTCTAAGCACGCAGTGAATAGCTTTGGAGAAATTGTGTCTCCCTGTCTGACCCCTTTCTCTATATGTATTTCCCTGCTTTTCTTGTGTAGAATTAAAGTAGCTGTAGATCCTCTGTAGATATTATTACGCAAAGGACGAGTCAGTAAGACGAGAAGCTATTTACAGATTATATTTACAACAACTGTTGCAGCGCTGACCGGCTAGATTCACAGCGCGCGCCCAGTTCGTTCTTCCTCCTCTTTTCTGGAGTGATGGCGCCCACGCGCCTCGTTCAAACAAACAAATACCACACGCATGTAGCAATATTTTCCAGGCTTTTTACGTAAGCGTTCTGTACTCCTTGATTACGTAGTGCCTCTATGAATGCTGGTATCTCTACTGAATCAAATGCCTTTTCGTAATCTATATAAGCTACATAGAGAGGCTTATTGTACTCTGCAGATTTCGCGATAACCTGATTGATGACATGGATGTGATCCATTGTAAGGTATCTCTTCCTGAAGCCAGCCTGTTCCCTTGGTTCACAAAATCCAGTGTTGCCCTTATTCTATTGGAGATTATTTTGGTAAATATTTTATATAATACTGGGAGCAAGCTAATGGTCCTATAATTTTTCAATTCTTGAACGTCAACTTTTTTGTGGATTAGTATAACGTCTGCATTCTTCCAGTTTTCTGGGACCATTGCAGTCAATAGACACTTCGTATAAAGAGCCGTCAGTTTTCCAAGCATTATGTCTCCTCCATCTTCAATTAAATCGACTGTTATTCCACCTTCTCCTCCCGCTCTTCATCGTTTCGTTTCTTGCAGGGCCCTTCTGACCTCATCGCTAGTTATAGGAGAGTTTCTGTATC
Organism: Dermacentor albipictus; assembly: GCF_038994185.2. Classification (NCBI taxonomy): domain Eukaryota; kingdom Metazoa; phylum Arthropoda; class Arachnida; order Ixodida; family Ixodidae; genus Dermacentor; species Dermacentor albipictus. Next base: position 32,424,020 of record NC_091828.1, on the reverse strand, counting down.
CTGTTCATTACTGTTTCTAAGTGAGGTATCGTGACTCCTCTTAGTACTGTATACAGGTCAGCTTAGGATTTTTCCGCTGCTTTTACTATATCTTCGAGATTGCTGATGATATTATCTTTTAGTGTATACATCATGGTTTGTCCCAAGCCAGGTTTCTTTTTTACCGATTTCAGGCTGCGTTCATTTTTTGCGGCTTCTTCAGTCTTTCACGTGTTATAGCTTCGAATATTAGTTATTTCCGCCTTGTTGATCAGTTTTGGCAGTTCCGCGAATTGCGTAACGCTGTGCGGCCGTCAGTCCCATACAACCGCGTAGAGCGCCGGACTCTGCGATTCTAGACATACTGCGCTCACCGCGAAAGGTTAGAAAAACACCCACATAAGCACAGCAGAGAAGTGGCTACGTGAGGTGGTTCGACCGATAACTGTAGAAGCGTCATTCAAAACAAGTAATTGTTCTCCACGTCCGGCGGCGTTTTCTCTACTTCCTTTTTGAATAAAAAGATGTTGATCCATAAATATTCTCATAAACAACGATTAACGCTTTTATTATTCGCTTTTGCTTGCAGTTTGGTTGCTTTGGCTCTCTCCCTTAGTAGATCGCTTAATTTCTCAACACCTTGCGATTTTTGTTTCCAGTTGTCAATTTTGCACGAGAAGTGCTATACAATTAGGGAAAAACAGACGAGGTAACGGGCGACAGTCATCTTGCTTATGGGTTTAAGGGTTATTGCAGGATTTCGTGATGGACGCTCTTTCACATTATTTTATTTCCCACTTTATCTAACCCATATCACGTGTATATGGTTCCGGGCATCTGCCAGCGTCGCGGCGAGCCGTAACTCAAGGAAATAATGAAGCAAAGAGAAAAGTTCAACGCAATCGGCGTTTTCTCCGGCCGCAACTCGTTCCATGAGAGTACAGACCAGCTGAGTAACACCCGCATCCCTCTCCTGGTCCCAGGATCAGCCTAAACAAAGAAGGTTGAACTAACAAAAGCAACAGCTATGCGCGTGGCGGTTGAATAGATGGTGACAACTGAATGCATCTTGAGTTAATTGCGCGGGTGCGGAATCTATGAGAAAACTGTCCTTCACATTACAAGAGATGCCGATAACTACCGCCATCTAAAAGGAGTGAAAAAGGCAGCATAATGCTGACCGATGAACAGCTGCCAAATCTCAACATTGATCTGGCGGTTTAGTAAAGCAATGAAGGGGGCTAGTTGGTGAACGTTCATGGTTATATTGCGCTCAGTTTTACACAGACGATATTAAGAAAGGACAGGACGTGGACGGACGTAGCGCAAACTACCAACTGTTTAATAATGTTAAATAACGCGCTTATATACAAGGAGATATGGCGCGAGGGGGGGGGGGTATAAAAGATATGACAAGTTCACGGAATGTGATCATAGTTCGGGTCAGGCATACGTGGTTCACTGGCACCTTCTCCTTCTCCTTGTATATAAGCGCGTTATTTAACATTATTAAACAGTTGGTAGTTTGCGCTACGTCCGTCCACGTCCTGTCCTTTCTTAATATCGTCTGTGTAAAACTGAGCGCAATATAACCATGATCTGGCGGTGCTTTAGGGATGTGTGAGGAGTAGTGGCGTGGGTGGGGAGGGGGGGGGGGGGGGGTATGCCACTTGATTTCGGGGGGGGCCCGGGCCCCCCCGGGCCCCTCCCCCCCTGGGTACGTGCCTGCCCTCAGCAGTTGTAGTGGTGGTTTTGCAACAGCTTCGCTGGGCATACACTATTGTAGGGCCTGAGTGGCGAGTCTACTTGTTTTTTTTTTCGCTTCTCTTTCAGGCGTATGAATACAGAGCGTTATTTACGGAGACTGAACTACCATTTCTTCGCATGGGGCTATGCTTTCTCAATGACTGCACACAGAGTGACTTACAATCGCTAGTGGACACATGTAAGTCTAACCACATCCTTTTCTCGAATGCCTGGATTGTTTCTTTCAGGTACAAGTTTTCAGTGCAATAGTAGAGGGATATAGCTGAGCGGGTTTACGGGCCAGAGGGCCCAGCGGAGACGAAACCGGTGAGCCGCACGAGAGGAAGAGCTTTAGATCAGCGAACTCTCGCTCGAACGAACGGAGCGCTTTGCTGTGCCACCTGTCGAACGGAGTTGGAGTTATGGTGAAAAGACCACTACGCTCGCTTCGGGTTCTCAATCGCGGTCAACTACATTATATTGTCGCCAAGTGGCCTCGTTACTGAAACCTCTCGCAGGATACAGAGGTCTTCAGTCGTGAAACACCTCCGAAGTTTTTTCGCCTGCAGGTGAGCTAACGTCGCGTTAGAAGGCGACGCCGACCACACGCTGCTGTTCATGTGGGCAGTCGCCATGTTTGTGTCGCAAGAACACTCGTCCGCTCCGCACGGCCCACTGGAGAGGGGATGCCAGCAAGCGAGCGACCGGCCCGCTCCGCAAACCTACTGGCCGCCTCAGTGTACCGCACATGCGCAGTGGCGTCTCCGCTCGTCCGCTGGGCCCGCTGGCCCGTAAAACCACTGAGCTACAACTCTCTGATGAGAGGGTTATAGATCCTTCTCTCCTTCCCCTTGCGGCGGCGGTGTTATCACCCTTTGACATTATACGGAACATCACAGCGACGGCGACGACCAAATGCGCTCGGAGTGTCCCTATTATTGCTCTCGTTCTAATAAGCCTCCCGCAGCCGCTAAATACAATTTAAAAGCATTTCACATTCCAACACCAAAGTCTTCTGTGATACCTCGGTGATATGGCCGCTTTGGTTCTCGACCACAAGGTAATTTTTTTGTGTGTGGTGAGTCTTGATGGACAACAAAGAACATGTATTGGAGGGGAAAATAAATGCGTGATGTAACTAATACTTGTTTGTGCTCTATGTAATGCGCATTATAACTGAAATTGGATATACTCTGAACAAGATGGTGGCCGTCATTAAAGTTGTCGCCACGTTTAAATGACCAGGGAGCCGTGGGATCAATTGGCGGGCCATGACGGCTCTGAAGGGAAGCTTCGCGTTCACGGTATTTGCAACGGCGGAGCTTTCACTAAATTAAACTATGACCAACAGGAATGTCAAAGAGAGTCAATCAAAAGGATAAGGATGCAGCAGGGAAAAAAACAGGTGGCTGACAAAGCAAGCACACAGAGAAAAAGCTGCTGTCTGTGCGCTGACGTCTGGGCCTAGCATATTTCTCAATTGCTGCGTTGGCATCTCGAGTACACACGTCAGTGCTGATATATATATATATATATATATATATATATATATATATATATATATATATATATATATATATATATATATATATATATATATATATATATAATACACACGCGGTTCAAGGAATGCATGTACTTATTAATTGAATTAAAGAAACGATATATTAATGGAAATGAAAGCGAATGAAAGGAATGAAAGAAGTCGTAGTATCACCCAACGGGCAAGTCATCGATTGCTATAGCAGTTTAGTGGACAGCTACACGAACTAAGGCTAGTAGTTTTATCGACCGCATCAACTTGCAAACATAGGCATACTAACTAAATTAATGAGCATAATGTCACGCGGGCACCAGCAAGCATCAACAGATCTCACTCGATGACCGCGGAAACTCGTTGTAAAAATTCTGGAGTGGGAAGCATGGTAGCAGCATTAATTTAACATTCCTTAATTTCAATTAAGTACATGTGATTTCCCCTTGCTGAGACCTCATCGAAATGTGGGAGGCCAAGCTCGTCTCCGAGGACCTGGAACAAGAATGACGCCTCGTCGCCAGGGCCAAGGAGGCAGCGAAGGACAGAGGGTTCCTGCAATGGGGAGACCTCCCGCCTAGAGTAGAACCGGGACACACCCCAATATAGTGTTTCGAAAATAAACGTTTATTTCACCTCCTCCTCCTCTTATGATATAACCACACACATATATATATATAGATTGCCACATGGTGTGACACAGCAAGGGGACTGAAGAAGAGAACGCGGTTCGTCTCGGCATCGCGCGTCGACGCGTACGTTTCGCAAAGTGCAACCGCATGGATCCCCATTCAGCCTGTATACTACAGCAAGGTATTCGCTACAATATATATATATATATATATATATATATATATATATATATATATATATATATATTCGCGTAGTTCTTCGGATCCGGTGTGTAATATGTTCAAAGTGCAGGCGCGTGGAAAAGAAAAACTAAACATTATGTAATTTTGGCGTCCTGGCCAGGGTCTGGCCTCCATCAAGAGTCACGCTAGGTCACCCTTGATGAAGGTTGGACGCCGACCCAAATGTGTGCATTGTGTGTGCTCGTGATCTCAATTGTGGAAACATATTTTCTTAAAATATTTACCCGACGCATGGACACTTCCTCACTAGGTGTGCTTTCCGCATAGAGGACGCGAAATAGCAGAGTTGACGTAGCAGTCCGTTCGCTGATTAACTAAAAAAATGGCAAAATAATTTTTAGTTATTGGTATTTGCGTCCATGTTGCTACGGCAGCATTGTCATTGTGCACCGTAAGATGGAAAACAGCTTACGCGATTTGTAATAGTGCTAGTGGTCAATATATTTATCGGCGAGAATTGATCTTTTTGTCCTGCGATACCGAAACCAGGCACGAACATTCTTCGCTAACTACGACGGTGCTTCCGCATAATGATTGTCAACAAGTGCTAGCTTAATAAACGTGTCGTTCAAACATTCGCCGTCTTTCGTCCTTTTCTCAGTGAAGCCTTCTTCAGTGGAGATTCGAGTGGAAAACTGCGTAACTGCACAACCTGAGCCATGGAGTACAAGGCAAATAGCAATTGTGTAAGTTGTTCAAATATTTTCTAGGCCATAGTAACATGGGTCAGCTGCGGACGAATCGACCCACCACGGCAGTTTAGTGGCTATACCGTTGCGCCGCTCTACTCGAGGGCAACGGTTCGATACCGGCAGAGGCAGCTGTGCACTCGTGTACTTAGATTCAGATGCCCATTAAAGAACTGCAAGTGGGCACCATAATTCCACAGTACCCCACTTTGGAGTGCCTCAGAACGTGGTTTCGGCGCGTACGCCCAAATTCTGTTTCTTTATCTACGTACACATGATTTGCATTATGACTGAGTTAGGTACTCTTTTTTAAATCCTGAAGCGCCTAAGCACACTGGGAATCGGTGTAAACGGTGCTTTTTTAAACCGGGAAGGTGAAACCACGCATCTGGATCAACGCGCCCTGCAGCCCTCAGCCAAGGCGGCGGAGAAAGGCGACACAGCGCCACTACCGACCACAGCTCCTAAACCCTCGGAATCCACAAAGCTTTCGCGCAAGGACACATGCATTCAGGAGAGTTACCGTATTAGCTCGATTGTAACGCGTTTTTTTTTCATTATTTTCGTTACTTGAACTCGACCCTGGGGTTACATTGGAAGAACGGCGAAATTTACCATTTTAAACCAAATATCCTAAATCTTGCTGTCGTTATCGTTACGTTGGCAACCTCTACGCGTCTCGATCCAATTCTAAAACAGTCAATCGAAATCAAAACTTAGTTTTTGTTGGAATCGACGCCACAGGCTTATGACTGGTGTTATGGTAGCGGTGTTACAGTACCCTGCGGCCTTTCGCGCTTCGGCTTCGTTAATTCATCACTTTATGTCGACGTAGCGCATTCTGTATTCGCGTACTGACAATGCCGTGATGACACCTCGAAAAAGGAGAAAGGAACGAAGTTGCATCGTCATTGCACAGAGGCCGTTTACTACAGAAGTGGGTAGTGGATTTTATGCCGATATTCTGCGAGCAGTGTTGCCACTGTGCGCCTGCAGTTCGAGTATGCCTCTAACATGTTACTTAATATTTGCGAGTATACTTATTTGGTTCTGCATTATCTCTTAGCATTCATTGCCTCAACTGTTCTCTTTGCCGCTGGGTAAGTATCATTTTAGAAGCGGTGCGCCAGCAGCTGGCGCCTCGTGTCTGGAGAGGAATAGGTGCACGTAGCGACGCAATTCGTAGCAAACAGCATCGCGCTGCGCAAGCGTAGCTCCGTTTTTTCGATGAAGAACCAGGAACCTGTGCCGAGTGAGAGTGTCAGTGGGCACAAATGCGTGAAGCTGCCAATCAACGAGTGGCTGCGATGAGTAACACAGCAGCGCGTTCACTGTGTTGAGAGCAAATGCACGTAGCGAAGAGTTGGCATGGCGGAAGGACGACAGCGATGAGTGTGGAATGAAGAACGTGAGCGTCCGTTGGAATAAGATATCGGAAAGTCGGTGGGCCGCAGCAGCGCTGGAAGAGAAATGCCGGACTCGGCAACTTACCGCTAATACAGACCGATCAAAGCCGCCGAATGGCGACTACGGAGCTGGAATGATTCCGGAATCGTTCCACATTTTGAAACACCCGGAATGGTAGTGGGAATGGAATAGAGACGTAGTCCTGCAGTGCTAAACGTTGATTTTAAGCGAGACTACAAATCGGGCATATCTGTTAAATAACATTGGACAATGTATTATATTTTTCAATTTTCTGCTTTATTCAGTGTCTACTATGCATCGCCTAGGTTTCGATATGGCGTACACACCCAGTTTTCTATGTCGTATATGGAAATATCCTCTTTTGACTACGCATGCTGCGGCACCATGCGTAGTCACCAGAACATAACCTTATCAAAGGTCTTCAATTTTACCACCATCGCGAGACACTTCGCGATCAATTTAACACCTTTATAGACGTCTTGTTAGCTATAAAAATTACTCAGTCATTGATCCTGTCCCTAAAACAGAGAGCAGCTGTGAAAGCCTTGCGCAATTTTCTTGGAGACTGTGACCGCATTTGTTCCTTGTCAATAGTTCCTGTTAAGTGACACAATTTGCCTTACGATAACGCCGTGATGTTTTTGTTGTACCATCGACCATTTGTGTACTTTGGTGTGCTTCATTTTCATCTCAATTTATTATCGTGAAACCTTTTCCGCGTTAGTGACTTTTTATCCGTTTTGCTTTGAACTGATCTATTTTAACATGACTGGAGACCACTCATGCTTGTGACAGGTCATGCGATGACTCGGCTTTACGCAAATTTTGTATAGACTTGCAAATGTTTATCAAGTTCCTTGTATAATCGTAGAGTGCGTGTAAGTGTACCATGTACTCTAAGCGATTGTGTAAGATTTTGATTATCTCAACTTTTCCCTATTTATACTGTTCTCTCGAGCAGTGTTTTTTATATGTGCGTGTGTTTAGCTATGATTTTGCGATAGCAGCGTCTTCACTAGCCAAGCTTTCGATACCGTTTCCGGCTACAAACAACCAAGATACAGCTGACTATCGCTGCCACAGTAACTATAAACAGTTCGGTATTACGCATTCTAGATATTTGAAGGCCGGAAAACGTCTATTTCTTACGAAGTTTAAGTATCTTTGAAGAGAGCAACTTTTTCAGTTGTCAAGAATAATTCGATTTACCAAGAGCATGCTTGACCTACGACACAAAGGTGGAGACTAAACAACTACTTTGCAAACAGCTGCGCCCTGCATGAGCTCACAATGGTTCGGAACCCGCGCACTGATTTGTGCACAATGTCAGATATCCATAAAATGCGATAAAAGGAGGTCAGACAGGCGTGGCGTAAGAAACGGAGCATGTTTGTGTGCAAGAAAACGAGACAAGGAAATATTATCCTGGAAACTTCATCATTGCGTTTCGCTTTTATGCGGGTTATTAAACTGACAGAATAATAACGTGCAGGCAAAAATATAGCGCGTAACATTATTTGTAATAATGTTTAGACTCAAAATATGTATTGCTTACTAGGCACGCAAGCACAGTAACTAATTAGAGGGAAGGTCTTTAATTTTACTGGAGTTACACTGAAATGATTCAGTTCGACCACTTCAGGTGTAGGAATGGTCCACCTCTCACCATTTCCAGAAGTTAAAAGAAGTTGAATAACGCGGCTGTACATTCTCTGGAATGGAGCGGGAACTGAATAGAGGGCTCAGCTCCGTAATTCCGGTGTCGATAGGCCTTTTGCTGAACACTTCCCCCCAGAACAAGTTTTGTGTCTCGTCCAGTGTGTGCGATCTGTCGTTGTTCGCGTGGGACGTTGCGATCCGTCCGAAACCTATATATGTCCCACGTAAATTGTGCCAAAATTTGAAAATGTGCAAGTGCTATGCAGCTAAACAGAACCAAGGCAATGTTGGTTGTCGTCGCTTGGAGTAAAACAGAGTATTTTTTTTTGTATTTACGTGTGACAAATGGTATACGCCCAGCGTGAGGTTTCGAAGTGGCAGGAGTCATTTCTATAGGAAAGATATCGAGTACTTCGGCTTTAGATGTTGTCTGCCTCTTGTGAATAGGCTCCTCTTCTCCATCCTGCAAACGCCTCGGCAAGATCTAAGTTATATGGATGAAGTGCCCGCAAAACTTACTACGGTCTGTTACTACGTAATAAAATGCCTCGCATAATATACATTTCCACAGTGCGCACGATATGCCCCTTCTTTTCTTACCTTTGTGTATACACAAAGGCCTAGAACACTGCACTCCAGGAATTATCATCATCATCATCATCATCATATGTACTTTATTTCTAGTCCGAGCGAGGGGAGACTCGGACTAAATGCACGCAGGCCTGACAGAGGTCCCAGACCCCACGGTATCAACAGCGGATAAAATCAGTACAAATGAATACACATATAACGTACATATATATTTCGCACAAGAGATCATAATTTCAGTAACAAAGATGATTACAATATTTGTTCGTTAGAACCAGTAAGCCGCATAAACATTAGCACAAATTCTATCAGTATGCACTCTTATATTATGCACTCTATAGTATGCACTCTTATTATAAGGATCGTGTCTGTCTTTGCAGAGCATTCCTGACCGTTCTAGTTACTGTAATAGCCGGGGCCACTGCTGTCGACCTTTACATGGGTTCGAAGCCGAAAGCTGCGCAGAAAGGTGGTGAGTACATTTATGATAGAAGCCGCCCTTCGGAGTCAATATACGATGTCCGGAATCCTGTGTAACCGCTGCAGTGTAATTATTTGACGTCATTGTTGCTGTGTCGGCATTACTCAAATTCTGCAATGAGAAAAACTGTCGTCGTAAATGCGCCCTAATCTAAATTTTTTTGTTTTCGATTTAGGGGTACACGTTGCTAATGACAAAATGTCGCGCTATTAAAACAGCTGGCGTGTTGAGAAAATCATAGTAACAATAGAGGTACTTATTCAAACTTATTGTGGGTAACTCACCTCGTGCGGCCAGCTAAACTAATATCGCGGCCCAGATCAAGTTACGTTCTATAACAATATCGCGAAGAAGTGTGTGCCTATGTGCGCACGCATGCGCACATAGGTACATGCACACATACACTACTACACGCACACGCGCTTTTGCATTTGCACCCGCGCATACAAACATAAGTGCGGTATGCTGGCAGTCCCTGGTCAAAACGAATTGTTGGTCTGCTTGGTTTGTCATGGCAAGGAAAGAAACATCAAGACGATAACAAGGCGGCTTGTAATCATCTTCATGCTTCATTGTTTATCCTTCGTCTTCACTGGCGCCGTTTGCAAGCTTCGCGGTCCCTGCTAACTATATAAAGATGAACATGGAAAACTTAGAAGTGTTGAAAATAGTACGCTGATTTCTGCAAACACAAATCAGAATTAAGTCACAACATTCTTTCAGGTATCCTACTAAGGGTCATCGTGGCATTCTCGGCTGCGACCAACACGCGTTCATTGTTCCATGTGGCCGATAGGACCAACCCAGACCAATACTCCCTGAGCTTCTTGCACGGCATACGTTCCATCTGCGTGGGACACATTGTTCTCGGTCATTGCTACCAGGCACTATCCCATACTTGGGGTGAGCCCGTTGTGTTTTCTTTCTGTCTTTGTAAGTGCAGTCTTTCTGAGTAAATTTGTGGCTTGCTCTCTAGATCACTATTTCTGCTCTGAAACAATCATGAACCTTAATAAATAGACGGGAAAAAGATGTAACATAAAAAATTGCTCCAAAATACGCTTCACTCACAATATTTTCTGTTATTTTGGTCGCGGTAGTGTAGCGAAACTTCATGTGTCTTGTGATTACGGAGGTTTTGTGTCACTGTTAAATCCTCGAAGCATGGCTCTTATGCACGAGGGGGATTCACCACACATAACGGGTCAATAATCACACACATAAAATGAAATGAAAAAAAAAATAGTCACATTTAAAACATTTAGTGACTCCTTGACAGTTGAATTTGATTAGCGTGAACACAAAGAAAAACAAAAGTGCACCATGAGTGGCGCCGCTGGGTTGCTCTTTGTCGTGTAGTCTCTCTTTCTCTATTGTGATAGTTCCCAAAGCTCGCATAATTGTCCAAAGTTGGCGTTGTGGTGACGCACAGTGGCAAGCGCAAGCTCCATGTCGAGGAGTTGAAATAATAAAAGCTCTTCGTATACTTTCCTGCAGCCGTTTTACCGCAGAACGGGGTTTTGTCGAGCTTTTCCGTGGACTTCCGGATGCAAAGGAAACTACGTCATAGCTTGTCATGGCGGTTCCTGGCCTGATTTTGCCTGTTCAATTGAGGCCCAACGTTTCGCCACTGTTAACCCCTTTGTCCCTTCACGAGAAGGTGTTGTAGGCTTTCCCTGCGCTTTATCTCACCTCGGCAGCAAGGTTCGGGCGTAATCTTGGCGCTCTTATTGAGAGTGGGTGTCGATATCGAAGGATGAAAGGACAAAGGCAGCTCGCAATGTTACTGCTACTGAATGGTGGTGGCATCTATCACCACTACGGCAAAACCGAGCGAAACACGCCACGTGTTCACAAATGACGTCACCATTCCGTCACAGAGAAATCTCAATTTTTTTAGCAGTGTCACCGAAAACGACACGCACTTGCCACTGCCTTGAATTACGGTAGCTTCACACAGCATAAGCCAGCATATATGCTCCTCTCGCTCGTGCGTCAACTCAAGGACGCGTCAAATCGGCTAACTCGTTAGTGCACCCTACATGTGTGAAATTCTCGAGGCTAAACTTCACTTTATGATTAGGTCACGTGCCTGACAAACCTGTATGCATATGTCAAGAGCGATGCTTACGTCAACGGCAAATAATTCAACGGAGCACTCTAGGCTGCGCAGCCCGTGAAAGATAATGGCTGCGGATGGAACAAGGAACGCTGGTACCGGGTTAGTTGCTCAAACTATGCAGATCGACGACAAAAGCGCAAATAAATGTTTCAATACCTTCAACTTACAAACTTGTGACAATTTTCACTGTGGATGTGGCACTCGGCGGCGTAGCATGTAGTGCAGCATGTACAACGGATGCAGAAAACCTGTGTTTGGCGAACAAAAAAAAACTTCTTCGGACCCCACAAGTTCCACCAGCGTCGTTGACCTCCTGATATATTCAGTAGATGTCATGGTGGGTTATTCAGTAGACGTCATGGTTAGATGTCATCGAATGGACAACGACCACTTCCAGATATTTACTATTGTTGCTGAACGTCATAATGTTAAACAAAGGTACTCTGTCGCACGGTGACGTGCTTATCGAGATCTTGACGAGTACACCGGGCAGACGTGTTGCGCAGCAAGATGGCGGCCACCAAATGAACGAAACTGCTTGATTATTTCCGTGCTCCTGACTTAAAATTAAGGAACCTCTGTGCTGCCCGCAGATGTGTGGAGCATGTGTTGTTGAGAAAAGGGGGGTATGGCACTGAAAACGATGTTCAATCGCACCAATGCCGCAATGCGCCTGGCAACCTAAAAGGTTGAGAAGGAAAGAGAGAGTGGTATTATGCGCCAGCTTGATCATTTTTATCCCGGTTACAATATAGTGTGAGCAAACATTGGCGCGCTTGCTGAGAAGCCTCGCACAAGAAGTACCTTCGAGGCCCTCGTTTTGAAGTTCAGTAATACTCTTGCGGCCTTAGCAGAATATCTTGCAGATGGCTACTTATCCGCATGTTACTTAGCTCACAGGCCGCATGTCATTCTTACTCTCCGATAAGCGCGCCTTTCATATTTCGGGAGCTGGACTTTACGTTAAGCAGCTTACGACGACATTTTGCAGTGGGCCCTGACGTCATCCGCAATCAGACAGATGTTCACGAACTTGCCAAAGCCACATAAACAAGCGCTTGCCTTCTTAAACGACGTATGGAGCACAGGTGACGTTCCAGGACTCTGAAAAGTGACTGGTTCCCATCATGTAACCTAGGAAAGGTGTTACTAATTTAGCCGCGTATCGCTCAGTTTTTCTAACATCTTGCATATCATAAGCAATAGAAAAATCAATCCCCAACAGGTCGAATTGGTTTGTAGAGCATAAAAGGAAACTTCTAGTACGCATGACTGGTTTTAGACCATGACTGTGTGGTGAACACTGTAGTGTATTAAATCCCGTAAGTCACATTAAACTTCACACAGATGATGTCATTTCAATCCTTGCTGTTCTCGTGGAATTTTATAAATACTACTCTGCGTACTACCGACATATATTGTAACGCCACACCGGACGAGTGCGGAAGAGGAATAAGAAGCCTCGAGTGGCCAGTCGTGTGGCAATATTACATGTATTCGCGGGCTCCTTTTACGCTTGGCAAAACACTTTTATGTAGCATGTACTGAGGAACAGAAAGCTGTGTCGGGAGTTTTTCATGTTTCTCTAACATTTTCTGATTGACACTTTTCATCCAAGTGTATTATTTAAGAAGTTGTCTAATCAGTCAAGACGAATTATGTAATTAGGTGGAATGAAAAAAATGTTATGAGTGTCTCCAAGCGATGGCAAATAAAATTACATTGGTTCTGTTCAGCTACGAGGCATTTGCATATTTTTCAATCTTGGTGCCCGAGAGTTGGGTGACCCTGTATAACTCGAAGGACCGCTCAGCGGCGTTCAAGTGGACATTAATGCTTTCGCATTCACAACTCATAAGGAGTGCTTAGGTATCCTCTGATTTATTTATGCTTTTTTTACTTCCAGGACGCCTGCTAAACATTATGATCGCTATCGAACAATGGGGAATACACATAGTCACCTCGGCATTCGATAGCGTTGACACTTTCTTCTTTCTCAGGCAAGTGAACCGTATCTCACTGAAAGAAACGAGTTTTACCATTTCTACTGCACGTCTGTACTAAGGTAAAAAAACAATATCATCGAAAAATAAACGAGTGCGATCAAGGCTTTAAGATTTTAGCAGCATTTTCATAAAGTATCTGCAATTTGCTAACGATGGAATGAGAACAAAGCAAGCTAGTTTGCGAAAGTAAAGAATCTTTGTTATTTCTAACCGTAAAATATACTAGTATAGGAACACGCCTACAGTTACTTTAAAGTCGCGACTGTTTCAATTACTGTGTGTTTTGCCATTTGCAGTTAACCGGTTGTGAGGAGTGTTGGATGGGGTGCTCTTTATTCCGGTTAACAATAAGCAGACAGTAATTTTCCAGTAGTGATATACTATCAAGAACGTAAGAATTTGTTTAATAATTCATAATAAAGCCGAAGATAGCAACTGATTGCCATGATCATTATTGCACATGACTATGGGTGCATGCAAGTTCTCTATCTGCATTGCAGTGGATTTTTGCTGTGCCTTGCTATCACAAAGCAAAAGAGGAGTGGACCCCTCGTATTTCTAATTGCAGTGATTCGAAGGCTCATCAGGCAAGTACTTTTGCTCTGGCGATGTACAAGGTGTTCAAAATTAAGTTTTATGGTTTTCTTAAAGTTAGGCACTTGGAGGCACGCGAAGACCACCTGTGCAAATAAGTTATGTGGGCAGGGGGACACAAAGCGAGTTGATAATTGTCGCGGTCAGCATCCTAACTAACTATAATTCAATAATTAACTTTTTGTTGACTGCAGTAACTGGGTATCTTTGCATTGAAGCTAGCCTTTTTTCTACACAGTATCAGTTGGAAGAATTCTAGCATGTCCGTGCTCTGAGATATCCCACTGCAAATTTTGATTCTCGTTCGCATGATTACGCATGCAAGAGAGTTAGGATCGGCGCAAGGTTCCTCCCTGGTGTCACGCGGCTGTTGCGTGCGGTGTTTAGTCTGACCACGGTACGGAGCCATTGACAAATATGATAACATATCAGTACAAACGGCCCTAGGCTTAATTCATGTCCGTTGTGCCACTAGTGATCATGTGCTGTGATAGTCTGCGCAGTGTTAGAGTTGTAGGACGATCCCAGCGCTGACATCCAGTTGTGAGGATTGGGGGTTCAATCCCATCGCTCGTAATCAGTTGTCAAGATTGGAGTCGGGCATGAATTAGATGGTAGCTGGACCATACGGTCGTCCAACTTATCCACGCTGAGGACGTTGTTGAAGGGAAGGACTGCTTCTCATCGAGAACGAGAAATATGGGTTTATTTACAGTATCTACATCAGGACGTTCCAGTTCCTCAGTCTAGCATGACTGCGAGAGAAAGTACACTGAGCAGCCGCAAAACAGCGGTTTATAAACACTCGGTCTACCCTCGATCCCAAGGTGAGGGAAACGGCCGACCAGGCACCGTAGACGAGCCGCCTCTGTGCGCGAGGGATTACACGCACACACTTCGGCACAGGTTCACGGTCCTCATCCGAGGTCAGACGGTCTTCGCAGAGCTCGGGGCTCACGTCAGGAACGGCACGTGGGAAGGGGCCACGAACTACGTTCCCTCGGGGCCTCCCTTGTTGACAGTAGACCAGGTCGGCGGTGGCGGGTTCAGGCAGAAAGCCTGCTTCGTCGAACTCGTCTTGGCTCCTGCGACGGAGAGTCGAGGACGTGCGTATTGTTCTCCGCACACAGTCGACTTAGTGACGCCGTGGCTAGAGGTTTGCGGTGGCGTTCCAGGAAAAGTTGACGCCGCTGTCGCAACTGGCTGGAAAAACTTGCACCTCAGCGGGCCGTTCTTAACAGCGCCTCCAGGGCCCAGAAAATCTCGACTGTCCAGTGCTGACAACCGCTGGGTAGGAAGAGAACGGATAGTGGCCAGGGGGTGATGCCTTGGCTCGCAGCGACCACTTGTGTAATGATGGCATCGCCCCAAAACATCCAACAAGGACAGGAAACTGCAAAACGAACCCCACAACACGGCGCTGCGCCGAGATGACGTACCTTGGATCTCACTTTAGACCCACTAGGCTTTAAAGAAAACATAAGTGTAGAAACAAAAAATGCTGCATTTCCCTATTCCAATTTTTGAAGAAATTTCGTGCTGACGAATTCAGCAATCGTGGAGGGAATGCTGCTAAATGAGAGGGGATCTTCTGAGCTTAACAAAATTAACAATAGTAACCCTAAAATTTAGGCGAGACCCTTAAATGCAGAATTCAAATTAGCCTGCTCAAACCATCCGTGCAAGTTATGCAAGTCTGTTAGAGCCACCCTTCAACACATGTTGTGGGGATGTGAAATATACCAAAATAAAATGGCAGACTCCCCAAAAAATCTACGGGCGCTGTGGTCCGCCGTGCTGCTCAGCTCAGAATTCCAAGACCAACTTTGGGCCGTCCAGCGAGCCAAGGAAGCCGCACGGGAGCAGCAGCTCCCAGTGGCCATCTAGGCGGCCCCAGGCCCGGGCCTCCCAATCGCCGAATTCCAAATAAAGTTATCACACACACCATCCGCATTGCTATGCAAATTTGTCTTCTTGTACCTGACGTAGAAGTTGTACTCTTTGGAAGAATCTATCGGAGCAAGCCGCCATTTTTTTTTGTGACATTTGATTGAGCCACGTCAGAGGACAGTGGTTGGTCTCGAAGATTAACTTCGCTCCGTACAAGTAACACGACAACTCTGGGCGGCCCAAACTAAACAAGCGCATTCCTTCTCTGAAGCGCTGTATGCTTCCTCTCTTACAGTTAGTTTACGGCTGGCATAGAGGATAGGATGCTCCTCGTTATCGTCGCCGACCTGGCTAAGCACCACGCCCATACCTCTGTCGCTTGCGTCGCATTGAACTATGAATTTCTTTGTGTAGTCTGGCACGCAAAGCACAGGACGAAAGACCAATAGCGTTTTCAAACTTTGGAAAGCGTTCTCTTTGTCCTTATCCCAGTGTACGCTACTCGGTGCTCCCTTTTGGAGGGCGTCCGTTAACCGACTTGCCATTTGCGAGTAATTCGTTATGTACCGTTGATAGTGCCCCACAAGTCCCAAAAATGAACGAAGGTGTCTTTTCGTGCGCGGCTGAGAAAATTCTCCTATCATAGCTATCTTCAGCTCGGCCGGCCGTCTCGTACCCTGGCTGACAACATGGCCCAAATAAGTAACGTGTGAACAACCAAATCTACACTTTTCCGCTTTCATTGCTAAGCCGGCTTCCTTCAACTGTGAGAACACCTGTTTGAGGTGCGATACGTGTTGTTCCGAGCTGTCCGAAAAAATTGCCACATCATCAAGATATGGCAAGGCGAACCCCTGCAAGTCTCTTATGACAATCTCAATTAATTTCCAGAAGCTAAACGGTGCGTTCTTCAGCCTGAAGCTGAGTGGGAGGGGGCGAAAAGTGCCTATAGGTGAGATGAATGCAGCATAGCGGCTGGCACTTTCTGAAAGGGGAACTTGCCAGTACCCCCGCACGAGATCTATAGTTGAAATGTATTTAGCAGCGCTTACTCTATCAATCGTTCAATGTTGGGTATCGGGTACAGCTGATCCCTAGTGATAGCATTTACCTTCCTGTAGTCAAAATACGGACGAGGATCCTTCTCAGGGGTTTCTACCAGTATTAGCGGTGACGTGTAGTCAATCTCAGCAGGCTCAATAACTCCCAAGTCTAGCATGCGCTGTATCTCTGCCTCCATAATCTCTCTTTGTTTTGGAGCGCCCTGTAAGGCTTTGATCTTAAGGGTTCGGTTGATGTCAGCTCTATTTCATGCGTCATTAGTTCGGTTCTACCTGGCCGATCACTGAATCAGTCGAGATATTCCCCTAACATCCCTTTTAGCTCTTAGCTGCTTGGGTCTAAGAGCGTGCGAGCTTACCGAATGTTTCACTACTTCTTTTAGGCCGATTTCAGAGTTGGAGGTCGCCTTATACTCCTTAAACTTGGTACTAGTGTCATCCTGCTCTTTGATGGTATAGTTGACGACTCCGCTCCGCTCTACATACGGCTTCATCAAATTGCAGTGATATATCCTCACCTCCTTCCTGTGACCGGGCGTTTTCAGAGCGTAGTTAGTATCTGAAAGATTGTGCAACACTTTAACGGGTCCGTCCCAGTGAACTTCAAGCTTGTTCTTTCTTGAAGGTTTGAGGATCATTACCTGGTCTCCAGCGTTAAACGTACGAAGCCTCGCATTCTTGTCGTAATAGAATTTGGCCTTCTTTTGAGCTACTTCCATGTTCTTTTCGACTAGTTCTTGGGATGCGCTTAGCCGTTCCAGCAGATTTAGCACGTATTCAACCACTGTTGGACTCTCTCCTCTTTTCTCCCACATCTCTCTTAACATTCTCAATGGAGAACGGAGTGTCCTCCCATACACTAGTTCTGCTGGCGAGAACCCTGTAGCCACATGTGAAACCATTCGCAAAGCAAAACGTTAGCATTGTGAAACATAGTTCCAGCGCACAATTGAACAAGGACGAGGAGAGAAAGACAACACGAACGCCGGACTTCAACTGAGTTTGTGTTTGTGTCGTGGGTGTGTCGAATCAACTACGCAGGGCGGGATATGAACACGATTGTACTGAGTGACGTAAATAGAAAAAAAAAGAGGGAAAAGTTTCTCTTTTTATTTTTGTTTTGACACCTCTGATGACCTTTGCCTAGACCAAGGAAATATTTTTGAGTGGTCCTGCGCAGTAGCAGTCCCTCACCGCCTCCCCCTGTGTACATAAAGCCCTGTTTCCAATGAATAAAACTCAGTTTCGTGTTGTCTTTCTCTCCTCGTCCTTGTTCAATTGTGCGCTGGAACTATGTTTCACAATGCTAATCATAACCAACTAGCCCAGCTGTCCATACTTAGCAAACAACGTTGCCGGCGCACAGGTCTCCCAGTCTTCCGTGTGCTCGTAACAGAGCGCACGCAAAACTCGCTTAAGCACCGAATGCCACCTCTTTACACTGTTTGACTGAGGGTAATAGATGGAACTGAGTATCAACTTTACCCCGCGCTTTTGCAAGAATGTGAAAGTCAGTGCGCTGGTTAATACTGACCCTTGATCCGCCTGAATTTCGGCTGGAAGCGCAACTTGTGCGAATACTGACAAAAGATCGTCTACTACTTCGGTGGAGCTGAGCTCTTTCAGAGGGATTGCTTCTGGAAACTTTGTAGCCATACCCAGCATGGTAAACAAGTACCTATAACCCGACTTTGTCTTTGGTAGAGGCCCTACCGTGTCTACCACAAGTCGTCTGAAAGGTTCTGTTATTAAGGACACTACCTTTACTGGAGCTTTCCATGTTTTCCTTGGTTTACTCGAGCGCTGGCAGGCGTCGCATGATCTTACAAAGTTTTCGACGTTTTTGAAACAGCCAGGCCAGTAGTATTACATAAGCAATCTTTTCTTCGATTTGTTTATGCCTAGGTGGCCAGACCACCCATTTCCATGACAGAAACTCAAAAGGTCCTCTCTTTACTTAGTAGGTACGACTAACCGATCTAGAATCCTACCCTTTCGGTCTCTGTAGTGCCGATACAACAATCCTCCTCTCTCCTGTATCGTCACGTTGCGCCTAGCAATGCCTTCTTTAGCTGTGTGATGTAATTTAGCTAAGCTGTCATCATTCTTTTGCTCGGCTGCCAGTGACTCTCTGTCCGCACTTAAGAGCTGATCAAAGTTCTTAGAGGCCGGTGATAATAACGACCCTGTCTCGCTTGCGATTGCGTCAGCTTGCTCTTCCTGCAGGCGTGAACTTTGACTCCCTAGTGATACGCTCTCATTGAGCTGGTCAGCTGGCAGGCTTTCCTCAACCGTTTCTTTTTTGTCCCTCGAGCCTAGCTCGGACTCGGTTATTGAAGTTATCTCCTTTGTTACTTCCGCTGGAGCACCTTGTGCATTTTCAGCCGAAAGCGACGCAATTTTACGAGCTTGGCCTCGCGTCAATGCCTGTACTACGCTCTCTCCCAGCTTAAGCCCTTTTTCACGCAGTAACCGATTTGAACGATTCGAAAAAAAATCTAAGGGTACTGCACTGACAAACACTTGGTAACTGCAGCCTCGGTCACTAGCTCCCCGAATGGTCCACTGATTTTGGCTTTGGCCATTGGCAAACACACGCTGTGTTCTTCTACAACCTGTTTGATCCATGCTACTTCTCCAGTGAAGTCATCTACTATGTGGTAACAATGTCCATCGTGGCGGTACTGTCTCTCAGCACCCTGCATGGTTTGCCATTAACTTGCAGGTCGTGAATATATGGGCTTAAAAGTTCCATATTCTCGTCTTTTTCATCTACGTAGGAAAAAACTACGCTAGGCTTCCCGCAGTTTACAGCTATATGTCCCAGTTTGTGGCATATATAGCAGCGGATGGGTCTAAAAGATTCGAATTTTCTTTTCTGCTCTTTTTGTACAGTTTAGCCGTTAGCTTTCTCCGTGCTCTTTTCTGCGGTCTTTTCCTGCACGGCTACAGGCTACGATCGTCTAATCTGCAAACCCTTTTTGAATGGAAATGGTTTCCGCGGTCCATTTCGACCGTCCAAGTTTCCGTCCTCGGCGTTCAACTTTCTACGGGTTGCGTACTCTTCGGCTAATTCAGCCGCCCTTTCCACAGTGTTTACATTCCCTCTGTCTTCCACACACAGCTTCACAGATGCTGGGATGCTTTTGTAAAACTGCTCTAGACACATGCATTCAATGATCGTGTCTCTGCTCTCGTACGCTTCCGCACTTTTCAGCCACTCGACTAGGTTTGCCTTTAAGCTATATGCAAACTCCGGATATCCCTCGCTATCTTTCTTGCCTGTGCTCGTAAACCTTTGCCGAAAAGCTTCGGCTGCAAGGCGGTATTTCTTCAGGAGACTAGCCTTAACCTTCGCATAATCATATGCATCTTGTGCACTGAGTCTGGCGATTACTTTCGCCGCCTCACACGGCAACATAGACAGCAACCGCTGTGGCCATGTACTCGGACCGAAGTTCATCTTCTCGCAAGTCCTTTCAAAATTGCGTAGAAACAAGCCTATGTCGGTCCCGACCTCAAATAGCGTTAATTCCCTGTCCATGCGGCATGATTTTGTCTCTCTTTATCGTCCCAGAGCCCCTTCACTTCCTTGAGACAACTTCAAACGTTTGCTTTCAAGTTCCAGTTGCATTTTTTTTAACTCGCGATCTTTATCGCTTTCCTCTCTTGTTCTTTTTTCTCTCGTTCTTCTCTCTTTTTCAGAAGTTCCAACCCCATTTCAATTTCTTCCTCACTGGCCTGTTCGGAAATTAGCTGCAATAATTCCGATTTTAGCATTTCCTTGCGTACCCATAGGCCCAGTTCCTCACAAACAATCAACAACTTGTCTCTCAACAGTGTCCTTAACTCCATGATTGCTGCTTTACTGCCTTGGTCCTGCTCGCTAAATCTACCTAGGGAAACACAACTTAGCTAACAATCAACAGTCTAGCTTCCCTACAATTCTAAACAGAACAACCACATAATAAAGCCTAGAGAATCAAAGCAAGAACCAAGCACTCACCGCAGACACAGCACCACGTCGCAAAGTCCGTCACACCGCTGTCAGCCAGTTGTAAGAGTTGTAGGACGATCCCAGCGCTGACATCCAGTTGTGAGGATTGGGGGGTCAATGCCATCGCGCGTAATCAGTTGTCAAGATTGGAGTCGGGCATGAATTAGATGGTAGCTGGCCCATGCCGTCGTCCAACTTATCCACGCTGAGGACGTTGTTGAAGGGAAGGACTGCTTCTCATCGAGAACGAGGAATATGGGTTTATTTACAGTATCTACATCAGGACGTTGCAGTTCATCAGTCTAGCATGACTGCGAGAGAAAGTACACTGAGCAGCCGCACAACAGCGGTTTATAAACACTCTGTCCTCCTTCGATCCCAAGGTGAGGGAAACGGCCGACCAGGCACCGTAGACGAGCCGCCTCTTTGCGCGAGGGATTGCACACACACACTTCCGCACAGGTTCGCGGTCCTCATCCGAGGTCAGACGTTCTTCGCAGAACTCGGGGCTGACGTCAGGAACAGTGCGTGGGAAGGGGCCTCGAACTACGTTCCCTCGGGGACTCCCTTGTTCACAGCAGACCAGGTCGGCGGTGGCGGGTTCAGGCCCAAAGCCTGCTTCGTCGAACTCGTCTTGGCTCCTGCGACGGAGAGTCGAGGACGCACGTATTGTTCTCCGCACACAGTTGACTTAGTGACGCCGTGGCTAGAGGTTTGCGGTGGCGTTACAGAAAAAGTTGACGCTGCTGTCGCAACTGGCTGGCAAAACTTCGAACTCAGCGGGCCGTTCTTAACAGTAGATGTATGGTGAGCGGCTGTGGTCATGCGTCTATATATATATATATATATATATATATATATATATATATATATATATATATATATATATATATATATATATATATATATATAAAGGAAGGCAGGGATGTAAACCAGTCAAGAGTCTGGTTGGCTACCGTACGCCGAGGGAAGGGAGAGAGAGAGAGGACATAGAGACGTACATCGACAATCATTGAGTCAAAGCCACTCGTCCAAGCCAGACGTTCTCAGAAAGCACAAAAGTGCCTCCTCTGCCTTCTGAGCCGATGATCGGTGGGATGGCGCTTTAGTATTGTCTGTTCACTCAGTGGACGATCATCTAGTTTCTTCAACGTGTTGGACAAAGATTGTGTTTGTGCTTGAAATTGAGGACAGTGGCACAATAAGTGGTCAATGTTCTCCTCGCACCCGCAAACATCACATGCAGGACTAGCAGCCATCTCCATTAGTGCTGGGGAAGCTTTCGCGAAAGCAACCCCAGCCTCAACCGACACAGAAGAGACACTTTGTGTCGGTACAGTCCGCCTAGACGTCTCAGTTGCAGTGAAGGATTTAGTCTGTCAAGTCTGGTGCGCCTTGTATGTGATGTATTCCACTCTGCTAAGGAGAAATTGTCTAGAATGCGAAGAATTCGAAGTTGTCTAGCAGCGTCGGTCATTGAGAGAGGAATGAGGACGCAGCGGTCTTCTTTATTTGACGTCCGAGCTGCTTTATCTGCGTCATTATTTCCAATCGTACCGCATTGACCTGGTATTCATTGAAATAAGATATCATGGCCTTTTTCTCTCAAGTGGTGGAAAACTTCCACGATTTGCGTGTGAGCTGATCGTGAGTTCCACGTCGGAGAAGCGACTGCACACATTGCAAGGCCGGCCTTGAATCCTAGGAGATTGTTCAGTTTCTAGGACTTTCAGCATTTATCACATGAAGGGCGTCGCGGAGAGCCGCGAGCTCTGCAGCTGTAGATGTAGTGACATGGGAAGTCATGAACCGCTGGGTTATTCCCATTATTGGCATATAACTACAGCGCTACCGGAACTAGCTGATGTATTTGAGTCATCAGTATAGACGTGCGTGCAGACGCTGTATTTGTCGTACAAGAGGAGTAAAGTAACTTCCTTGAGTGTTGATCCTGGCAAGTTCGATTTTGTCTGAAGTCCTGGGATAGTAAGGTTTACTTGAAAACAGATCACACCCTGGAGGAATTGAACGTCGTGGCGCAGCTGCGTAACCTGACCTGAGAGAGACACGATGCGGCAAGACAGTTGCACTGAATTTTGTGCGGGTCCTCTACTGGGAGACTTGCCAGGTGGTGGATAGGGGTCCGGGCGAAGTGCCTTATGTGCACATGCATTGTTTAAATGGTAATGTGCGTTCTAATAGTGCAATCTTGAAGGACTACAGTAACTTCTGTCGTTGACGCACTCCGCGGTAGACCAAGGCATATCTTGAGGGCATGGGCTTGGATGCCTCGGATCCTATTTAGGTTACTTCTGTAGGTGTTGGAGATGACCGGTAGGCTGTAACGTAGGAATCCAATAAAGAGGACCTTGTACAGTTGGAGCATAGATTGTATCGACACTACCCAGGTCTTTGCTGCTAGGAACTTAAACATATGGCAATTTCCTGTCAGGCGTTTTCTCACATAATTCGCATGAAGGGTCCAGGAGAAATTTCTGTCAATGACCACGCCCAAAAATCTCTGACTTGTGCTGTACGAGATCAACTGTCCATCGACAGATATCACGTACGGAGACATTGGTTTTCTGGTAAATACCACCACTGCACACTTTTCACATGATAATTGAAGTCCTTGTTCTCGAAGGTAAAATGATGTTAAAGTACTTGGCTGCCTTCAGAAGCCGCAACGCGAAGCTGCAGTCCTGTCACACCCGACGTCCAAATACAGATGTCATAGACATAGATGGAGAGCCTAATCGTGCATGGGCGGGTGTCGGCGAGTCCAATGAGTGATAGATTCAAGAGCGTTGGGCTCATTACTCCGCCCTGAGGCGCCCCACAGTTACTGTAATGCTGGAAGGTTGGGCCATCCTCGGAAAGTATGAAAAAGAATGTTTTATGTATATAGCTACCAATCTAGAAATAGATTTTTCTGTCAAGTCCTAATCCCTTTAACGCGTTGAAAATCGCTTCGTACGCTACGTTATCGGATGCTCCTTTAACATCAAGAAACAAGGTAGCAGATAATCTTTTGTTGGACTTGTGGTGCTAGAGGTACTTCACCAAGTCGATAACGTTGTCTATAGAAGAACAGCCACTCCTGAAACCGGCCATTACATCTGGATATGCCTGGTAATGTTCGAGGTACCATTCTAGCCGTGCTAGAAACGTAATGTCCATTAGTTTCCCCATGCTGCTACTGGGATAGAGCATTTAAAATAATCTAATCACGTGAAATTTTTGCTTTTCGCACTTCAGTAAATGATTGACTTGACAAAGTTCTAAAATAGGTAGGGAATGAAATGCCCAGACATATCGGCCGTTTCGTGTCATTGCACTTCCGGACGGTATGCATGCGTTATCGACACCATCAACATAAACAATTAGCAAAGTTTCTTGCGATCGTAGAAGTAAATAGTTACGTAAAAAATCACCGCCCAAGCCCTCCGTACAGATGGTTAACCAGCGAAGCTGAAACGTGCGGCCCCGGTGTTTATCACTCGGTTAATTCCGATTGCTCATCAAACGACGGCTTGGTAGGCTGCCGGATCCTCGGTTCGCAGTTGCTGCTTGCGTTCGGCTGCACGAGCCTGTTGTTGTGCCTGGGCTGCAGCATCGGCACCTCGTAGACAAACTCGTTCCTCGTTCTGCTCGCAGCGTTGTTGATCGAAAGCTGCCTGTTCCTCAGGGGTACGTAGGACGCGCGGCCTACCCATTTCGGAGCAGGAGAGAAACTGGCTGCGACGGAGAGCAACGGCGTCCCTACGGGCACAACCAATCGCATGCCCCTCTTTCCTTTTTTTTTTCTTCCGGGCATACGCATTGGGTGGCGCCGGAGGAGTTTTCGGCGCAACCCCACATTCGTCTGAAACAACTCCTTTTACAGTCAGACTGGGATACATAGCGCAAAAAAAAAATTACACAGGGACAAGCAGAACACAGGACGAGCGCTATTTTTACAGACAAGCTGTTAGCCTCTAGCTGACCGTGAATTTTTGTGCCGCGTCGTCACGAAAAAAAAGATACCTTCAGTAATCAGAAAAAAAATTCTTCAGCGATTGAAGTGAAAAGTGCGTAGAATTTTTGGTATCACCCATACAACATACAGCACTGCATTCATTTCAATAAACAACAAGCACGAAACAAGAATCCACACCACATCATTGATAATAAGGCGCTCCTGCTAACAACGCGAAGCACGTATAGCACTCGTATAACACGTTTCTCGGTAAGGACTGCTGTGAGGCCGCGGTGATGGCAGCTTGCGATTTCGGGAGTCACGTCACTAGCCTTTCACATATAAAGGAACCAGCCTAGCGATTGGTTTCTTTGTTGTCGCAGCAAATCAGTATTCCCGAGGAGCAGCCTGGATACGAGGAGCGGCAAGGGGGAGAAGAAACGTCAGTACGACCAGCGGCGGCATGCTGCCAAAATTTCAATTACTCCCATTACTACGGTTACTCTAAATTACCATCACAAGCATTACTGTAAGGAAATAAAGCATTGTATACTTCCTACAGCAGGAGTAATGGAGGTTTTCAACAGCCTCGCTCGACATCTACTTTCGGTATGCCGGGATAGCGAGCCATGTTTTTTTCTAAGCGAATAGGGTTCTCTGATACAAGAGATACATTTGATAAATTTGATTGGTGGGGTAGTTCGTACTGCATCACTTGAGGAAAAGCACAAGAAACACGAGGACAAGAGAAGGAAACAAAGACACGGCTCTACTAACAACTGAATTTTTGTTGCAAATGGTTACACATGGCGCATGGTTAAAAATGGCGCGAAAGTTAACAATACTGCAAAGAGGCGCCGTGACTGCAATAAAATACACTGAGAAGCGTTTTTTTTTTGTGCATGGAAGGAGTGGTGTGGGAAGGAATACATCCATCAGACAGGAAGGTGCCTCAATGATCACTTACGGGAACATTCGAACGATGTTAATAATCTGGTACAGACTAATCATCTAGCCGCGCACTGCTTGCGTGTTGTTCGACAAATGAAAACCCTTGTTCGACAAATGAAAAGTGATATCTCGGAACACAGATCATGTCGCTAGGGAGACCATAGGGCCACTTGAAATTATTAGCAATGACAAATCTGTAAGTGGCCCATTTGTGGTCGCTGTCAAAAGAAGAAATGTTTCTATCGCGGTAGCGGCCTGTAGTAGATAATTGTGCCGGAAAGAAATCTGTGTTGCGATATTATCCTGTTGTGCGATGGTGTATATGTGGTAACCATGTGCAATAAAAATTTAGTTGTTAGTAGCGCTGTGTCCGTTTCCTTCTCTTGTCATCGTGTTTTTTTGCGCTTTCCCTTCGTTCTTTGAATCGTATGGCCGTTTTCGTGGTCGGTGGCTGATGGTGGGTAGTCAGACTGTAAACAAAAACGTTCGTTCGTTCGCTCTTTCTTTTTCTCTCGCTTTCGCACTCTAACACGTTTTCTCACGCGCTTGCTCTTTCACGCATTCGCTCGTCCTCTCTCTCGACCTCTCGTTCGCACTTTGGCTTTATTCGTTCGTTCATTCCTTCGGGCTATTCACTTACACAGACACTATTCTCGATGTTTCCTGCACATTTTTTTTAAATTTTGGTCAGCGTCAATTTTTATGTTCGACTGCGCACAAATATGTAAAACATCCACAGTTCCACAAAACTGGTAATCTGCGCGTGGCTGAAATGCTCGTTTGAGAGAAGAGGAGAACGTGGGCTTAGCTGTAGCCGATAATAAATCTCTAGCCAATAGCGCATGACAGCGACCGTTGAATTTTATCGTCACCTATAGAAAGTATACAGCATTATTACAAAAAGATTGCCTGAAAATATATTATTCGCAATATATGTGCACAGATTTGGAAAAGACAAGTTATATGTACAAAATAAATGCGAATGGAAGGAAAAAGATCATTGGGCTGCCACCCTTTCGGTTAGAACAAAAGTCTGGATTATATTTTTTCGTCGTTTTGCGTCCCTCTTGGAGGAAACACGAAAACACGTGAAAAACTACGGTGGTATTTAAGAGTAGCGAATGACATACAACAGCGCATACGATCTTTATGAGTTAAAGAATTAAAGTGTATGGTTCCTGGCTGATCTTCCTGAACACGAGACATGTAGTTACCTGTATATCTTTTTATTTGCTGCAGGATTTGCGTGCCGCTCTTCTTTATCATCATGTGCACCTACGTGCTTCCCCGCTTTGTGACTGGGCCTGATGCCAAAGGGTTTTTCCGGACGCTTGACGAGGAGATTGCTGAGACCTGGTGGGCCCTGCTCCTGCAGATTAGAAATTTCTTCCAAGTGACCGAACGGGTGAGCGACGCAGGTAAAGTTGCTCTCGCGTGGCGCTAAAAGCTGCCGTTTGACAGCTGTCGCGTTGGGAAGCAGCCACGTGCGACGTTTGATCGCAGGAAAGAGCTTTTCCTGATCTGACTCAACCTCCGCACAATCACAAGCATCAGCGCCGGACACCGTAAACGGCTGCGTCATTGCGCGTCGCCCCCATCCAGCCTGGAATCTCTTGTTAAAATCGCCGGAGCGTGGTACGCTTTCGCTGCGGGCGTTCTGCGAATATCGGTGGCGATGGAGAATTCCCGCTCCAAGAGGTGATTCACTGAAGGAATTATTAGAGTACCACACTGAAAATTGGGGCAGTTCTTAGGAATACCGTGGGTGATCTGCGATCAATGTTAGAAGTGTGTAGGGTAATTAAGCGTGTTGTGTAAAATTACGTAACGTTGTGTTAATTCCTCCGTACGTGATGTATCGGGCAGCATGCCACTTCAGAAATAAATCCTGCGTTTTGGGAGAGAACTTGCCAAAAATAAGATGTGTTTTAATGTATCAATATGTTCGAGAAATGTAGTTGCGTTTGCACCGGGGGCACCTTTAAAGGTTATCATAGTTGTGCTGACTGGAGCTCTTCTGGCGCAAACGCTGTGGCATTTGCAAGCTACAAAGTGTATCGAGGAGAATATATACGTAAACATAACGCGGCGCTTGGTGGAATGCGGTAGTGAAATGTCAAAGTTGTAGCTGCACTGAAGGCACCGTAATATAATGCAAATGGCTTGATGATCTTTTAAAATGCTCCTCCGAGTTGTGAATTTGGTGTTAGAATTTCGGCTGTGACCAAACGCCCCAATATTTCTGCTTAAACATGTTATTACGTATGTGGGAGGCCATCTACGTTTATCAAGAACCTCTTAAAGGGACACTAAAGGTTACCAGAAACTCAAGTGAAAGTGGTAGAGCAATGTTCTAGAACGTCTAAGGCGTCAATTTAATCGCGAACAGAGCTTTAGTAACCGAGAAATTGAGGTAAATGCATGACACGATTTGAGACCCCCCAGCGACATTCCGGTACCAGCCCGATGACGAAAGGACTCCTCATAATTTGTGTTACTAATACTCAACTACTCGTATTAAAAATATCATTTCATTCGATCATAAGACAGGAAAAATGCTGCTTGTCTACGTCTATTCGATTCTAAGAAAAAATAACATTTTGACGTTACCCTTCAGTAATATGGGTGTTCGAAGGGTTTCGTTTTCGCTCGACTCTGCACGCTCGACTCTGCGCCGCACACGCTTTGGAGTTTCAGTACTTTCGTTATCGTGTAGTGCTGTGAGGGTTCTGCTGGCTCGCGAAACTTTCATTTGGAACAAGCAGCGAGGATGCCACGTCCATGTGATGTCGTGGGAAGCCCTCGTTGCTTTCCCGCTCCGGAGAGCCGGTGTCGAGGCCGCCGTCGTAGTACGCAACGACGCCGGCAGTGCGAGCCCTCAGCAGCAGGTCGCACTCGTCGGTGCTCAAATCGCTGAAGTTGAGCCCACCATCGCGAACCAATCTGTCGGTGTCAGGGTCCATTGCGACGAGCGTCGAAGTTTGCGTCATATAATGAAGTACCAGCTTATGGGCGTCTTGCGCTCGAGCTTGAGGTATAGTAGCGGCACCTGGTGGCGGTGCGGGAAACGACATCTGGGTCGGCTGTGGCGAAGCACGTTTCTAGGCCGAGTTTTGCGTCGATTCGCACTTTTTTATGCCCTGTTGCGAGTGCGAAAAGGCTCGTCACTTCTCACAGACCAAGCCGACCACGCTGCGAGCTCGCCGCAGCCTATAGTTTAACGAAAACAGACTTTTCGTGTGCCGTGGGACGTAATGTGGCACGTAATTCGTTTCTCCTTCCGCTAGCCACCATACTCCCGCTTTCGCTCTGCTGTCGGCTCTGTCTTGGCTCTGTTTCTGGCCGCGCGTTTGCGTTTTGCGCAGAAAAGCCGTAGCGCCGTTTGCGGACGCCGTTCTACTCACCGATGGCGCAACGTCACTATGAGACCATGATGTCAGTACTCCTCGATCGGAGGGCGGGCGATTTGAACTGCGCTAGAGGTACGCGGACGCTTCAGAACGCATTTTCTCTTAAAATAAGTCTCTCCTTGGCACGAAACAAGCGTTTCGAGATTTCTGTGATGGTATTTCAACAGTCCACGTTGACTTAATAGTAACCTTTAGTGTCCCTTTAATGTATTTTTGCTATTTCAAAGTATCAATTTACCACCAATCACTGTAAGCAGCCACGCATCAACATTTCTTCTTGAAATTTTTTCATGTGTACACGTGAGGCGTTCTTTATAAGCTCTCAAAGTATGTTTAACTTCCATAAGTATTAATTTCAGACCGTACATTCTAAGCAGTCACGCGTCCAACGCCATCGGCTTAAAGGATGTAGCTCGACGTGACGTGCACGGAAGTCTGCAAAAACATTTCAAAAAAAAATCACCACCCAAGCACTCCATACAGATGGTTAACCAGCGAAGCTAAAACGTGAGGCCGCGTTTATCACTGAGTTAATCCCGACAGTTCATTAAACGATCGCTTAGTAGGCTGCCGGATCCTCGGTTTGCAGTTGCTGCTTCCGCTCGGCTGCACGAGCCGGCTCTTGTACCCGAACTGCAGCATCGGCACAGTGTAGACGAAGTCGTTCCCGGTTATGCTCGCGGCGTTGCTGATCGAAAGCTGCCTGCTCCTCAGGAGTACGTATGCCGCATGGCCTATCCATGTCGGAGCTGCAGAGAAACTGCTGCGCGCGCGCTCGCCTGGGACGGAGAGCAACGACGTAATTACTGGCGTAGCTCATCGCGCACCTGTCTCTCTTTTTTTTACGCATGCGCATGGGGTTGCGCCGGAGGAGTTTCCGGCGTACAGACGACAGAAGGACGGAGAAATCGGCTAGCCATATACAAGTTCACTGTAAAAACGCAAAAGCCTTCTCGCCGGGAGAACCCTCCCCTACAGGGAGCGCCTAAGGCGCTGCCGTCATTTTGGATAAGATTGTGCATCGTCGGAATTTTGATTGTGATTACAAATGACAGCGTACATTGTCGTTGGTGTGTGCGTGTCTTCGCATGTGCGTCTGAACTTTGCGCGCGATTCCGTATTCTGGAAAGTACCGCTTGACCTGTGGTATCGTAGCGCGTACTGATAACTGCTCAGATAGCCAGTTCACCCTACAGACGATAAAAACTAGGTATAAGAGGTAGACCACTTTTCCATCTAGTTTGTCGTGCTCCTAGATGGCCTCGATCGTTGTGCCTTGTTCACGTTCACTTATGTCGTGTGTCGTAACAAAAATATCGGTCGTGCAACGCCGCTGAAACTTCGCTTAGGCAATTGGCAGCGAACTTTCTCATATCGTATGTTTTCTTTTTTTCTTTTGTTTCACAGCGAAGCTGTATATGGCTAGGTTCTGATGAAAGATGTTTCCGTTAGCAAGAGTCAAATAGATCGAGAATTTCTCGCCATACATGGGCCGATCCCGAAGATATTGCAATTCCGGGTCGACTTGCAAAGATAAGTTCAATATCTTCGCTCCGAATACAACCCGTATCAGCTGTTAGGCTGATAAGAACAGACACTACACCTTGACCCGCGTTGGCTATGCCTACGGTCGCACTGCCCTCTCTTTGTCCTCGTTTCAAGCGCTTGCGTATCTCCTTTCCTTCCACTGTCCAGTGGTGGCGGTCCCGTAAGCGTGCTGTTAGCCATGAGCGTAAGGAGGAAAGAAACGTGAACCGTCTATGGGGCCCACATCCCGCAAATTTCGATCGTTTCACCGAAGCAACGGCCAGGTTTGAGAGGGAGTTTATTGGGAACCAATTTTGTGTGGCCTGTGTTGTTTGTGACCGCTTGTGGTTTTCGAGCGTCCTCACAACCATTACTGAACTGCGGGAGGTCGACCAACGCACGATCACCTTGGCTACGGTAAAGCAGTGTGCGCCCTCGGAGTGGGGCGAGGTGCGTGTCTGTTCTGCGTGCCCGGATTCGTTAGCAAAAGGTGTCGCGCCACGTCTTGCAACAATACATGGATGCGTATACGCCACGGCGCCTCATCATCTTCCGAGTCTCAACATCGTGGAGGAGCGACCAGTCACGCCTCGCGTTCCATTTATGTGCGTACGACGTTTCACGCATGGCAGTAGACATTATTGGGCCTAGATACACAGCTTCGCTTGTCATCCACCTTCACAGAGTGGAATAGCACTAAATTTTTTTTCAATTTCTCATGCGTCCTGATCGCGGCGGCCACCTAATATGGCAGCGGATCTTGAAACAGGTCTTACACCCGCACACGCTAGAATACATAACTTGACTAAAACTTTTCCTATTTAAGCAATTCTTATTCTCTGCCAAGTATTTATTAGTGCAGCGTGCCATCCCACTGAAGTAACTGGGACCACAAGTCCACAGTACTTTATATGTAACTCGTATAGAACACTATAAGTTTCCTTTGGTATTTAGTACGCACAACCTGCCTCTTTTACTCGGTTTATTGGTAAGGCATCGGTCCGTTAAACAGTGCACCTAGGACTACTTCGTCCCCATACCCAAGCTGTTTTTGAACACATGCCGGTCTTTGTGCAGACGTTGACAATGGCTGTGCCTTTATTTTTCTTTGTTTTGACGTGAAACGCCTTTAAAATCAGTCAGGAGGCGTCGTTCGCTAAAACCGCATGTAAAGAAAACATGTTATAGCAATATTGTTTATAAAGCGAGATACAACAAAGAAGACCAAGCATGTACTTGCTTGATGTAAAGGTAGGGAAACAACGGAGCATGTTTTATTAGAATGAGAAAATATCTGCCCAGTGGTCAATTTAGTCATCTCTGGCCTCCTCGAAGCCGTTGGGTTCAACGAGAGCAGAGGGAAAGTAAACATGCCCGCAGTAGGGATTAGTAAGAGGCGATTGGAAGATTCATGGAATAAAATGAGGGAAATGACAAACAATGGAGGCGTGCAAAAAAACAATGTGGTTCAAAAATAGTGGTTCAAAAAGTTTGGTGATGGGGATTCTTCGTGAATTTTTTCTTTCCTTTTATTTCTGTCTTTTTCTTTAGCACAGGTAGGACATAAGCAATATAATAAGAGTTTGGTAGCGCAACTCACGGACCCGCTCCAAAGGGGACGCTCATCCCGTCCGTCCGTCCGTCCGTCCGTCCGTCCGTCCGTCCGTCCGTCCATCCATCCATCCATTCATCGCAACAAAGCTGCGATTGCGGGGAAGCGTACAAGCAGTCAGGGATCTTTGAATGCTATCGCGTTCAACAATTAAAGGCGAAGCTTAAGCGTCCTGCAATTTTTTTTTACCTTAGGACCCGAACAGCATGTGCAAAACAAACGGGCCCAGTTACTTAGGGAGCGAGCGCAATTGCAAAGTTAAGCTGTAAGACTCCCACTAGCTGTGACTTAAGTTAGGCATCTAGGCCTTCTAATGCATCCAGAAATGTAACGTGTGCATTTGGTTACGTCATTTCTCTACCCTATAACACTGCAGTCTTTGCTATTAGCACTGCGGCGTGGACTACACAAACAAATAGTATTCGAGATTAGAGAACTAATCCATGCCTTGGCTGAAAATGGACACCATATGACATTACAGTAGCTTCCAAGTCACTGCGGCGTCACAGGTAACGAACACGCTGATAACGCTGCTCTGTCGACTTTCCAAGGCGGCAAAGGGGAGTCGATGCCATTATTAAGGGCAGATGCCGCTAGAAAGCTTCGAATGCTTACATAGGAATATCACGCGCTCCATGTGGAACATACGAATTTTTCAAGGCGACTCCGTCTGGATCCCAGCTGGACCTGCCGACGCTAGGCTACTCTGTTTTGTCAAATATTGCTAGGAGTGGCTTCTACGAAATCTTTTGCTTCACGAATTGGATGGAACTATGACACCTCGTGCGATGACTGTTATAGCGAGGATGCTCTTCAACCCGTTTTCTGTGACTGTCCTCGCTGCAATTTGCAGAGACGATCAATGTCAATCGCGATTGAACGTTTTGATCAAAGACCTTAAACAGCTAGTGGAAATCTGTTTAGAATACCAACATCGCAAACCATCGCAGCGGAAAGCGACGAGGGCACTGTTGCAGTTCTTAAGGACATCAGACTTGGACAAGCGGCTGTAGCCTGAACTGATCTTTATAGAGATGCAAGTGCTACTGTGCTGTGCGGTGATAGCATGCGTTAATAGTGACCGGCTGTGATTGCGTATCTGTGCTCCCTTTCCTTAACTTGCTCCCCTCTCTCCCCAGCTCAGGGTAGCAAACCGGATCTTCCCCTCTGGTTAACCAGAGGGGGAACCAGAACCAGACGCACCAGACGCTTCACGCGCACCACTGCGGTTGTGTCCCTGATACAGCCTACCAAATCATTTACAGCAAATATGTATACCTCTACCGTACAAGGAAATATTCGTGTCGTTGTGAGCAAAATACTCCCCATACGTGGGACGATCCCGAAGACAGTGCAATACCGGACCGACCAGCGGCGGAGGTGAACAGGCGTTAAGCACTCCCTATACGTGGGCCAATCCTGAAGACAGTGCAATGCCGGGCCAGGCCGCGGCGGAGGTGATGCAGGCGCTAAGCACTCCCCATACGCGGGCCGATCCCAAAGATAGTGCAATGCCGGGCCGACTCGCGGCGGAGGGGCAGTTCGCCATTAAGCGGCCCACATACACAGATTCTCTGGTCATCCTTCTTCACAGAG
Source organism: Dermacentor albipictus (assembly GCF_038994185.2). Classification (NCBI taxonomy): domain Eukaryota; kingdom Metazoa; phylum Arthropoda; class Arachnida; order Ixodida; family Ixodidae; genus Dermacentor; species Dermacentor albipictus. Next base: position 32,390,317 of record NC_091828.1, on the reverse strand, counting down.
TGGAAGGGCGCTGTTTTTTTTTCCTATGAGAATTCGGACTGTTGTTTTTTTCACTTAATTATACTTAAGCACACCATGAGAACGCGGCTAGAGGGTCCCCCTAGATCTGTGTTCGTCTTTGCTTGCATGCTTCAAAAAATGAAACGATTTGCAATGCTGTATGCTGGAATGCTTTAAAACGGTGCATATATCTGCGTTTCTTTCTTTTTATTTCAGACCCTTCTTGTTCACCTCTGGTACTTGTCTACAGACTTCCAGCTTTTCGTTCTGTCTCTTCCCATACTGCTCGTACTGAAAAAGTGAGTTGGCATATCATGACAGGCCAGCACATCATAGTGAGTCGCAGCGTATCAGGAGTAACAACGTTAAGGTCTATGGAAAGTTGATGCTTAGCACTCTGTTAAAATAAGTGTAGTGTTCAATGTTCAGTTTGGAGACGGGTGTAAATTTTGTTTTTATAAGATGTGCAGGCCCTATTTTAAGGAAGTTGCTTTTTGCTCTATAATCTGCGATAGAGTACAACCTGACTTTCGTTTCAAAAGTGACAGGCTGCCCTAAACTGCTGCCGGAAAGCACGCATTCATAATGACGTCTTCCCATTAAGATGGTTCTTATGGATAGAGTTCGCAAGGTGATCAGTGGCTAAAGATTGTCAAACTGTTGTTAAGGTTAAAAGCAATAGAAATTGTCCCAAGAAGGGAAGAAAAATACCGCACTGCAATAAAGATAAACACCAACAACTACACAAGACGCTGTATAGATCAGCAATGGAGGTGGACACAAAGTGTTTGATGTGCCGGTTTGCCTGTTCAACGTACGACTCTTGTAGCATCGTACAGCATTCTAGAGATTGTAGCAGTACATATATTTATTGTGATGCTTTCGCGAGATCTGTACAAGTGTATATTAGTTTATTAAGCCCCAAGACAAAATGAAATACCTTACTCTGGATTCGATTTATGTTCTCCAAGTGAGCTATAAATGCTTTGCACGCAGGGTGTCAAACATGACACGTTTCATTAGATGGACAGCCGAGTTTTATGTTTACTAAAAATGGGAAAACGCATTCTGAAGCCAAGCATCTGACAAAAATCCACTGATCCGCTTACAACGTACACAAGAATCCGCTTACTTGAGTGCTACAAATTGGGCATTGTTTGCCTTCTTCAGTGATTGATACCGGGTTGAAGTGTTGCCTGAGTGTTTTAAGAAGTGCTAATTATGTATATTGTATTTGTTCAGTGACCAGTATCAGCGGCTTAATATTTTTCTAATTTTGGTTCAGCAAAATGGATCAATGATATATAAACATTGAGTTTCATGGAACAACGGCATTCTGGCTATTTTGCCTGTAGGAACAGAAGGCCCAGAAAGAATAGAGATTTATTTATCAGGTGACTGCGTTGATACCGCGGCTACCATCGTCGAGCCTATATGCCTGATGGCGGTTGGATTGGATTGGATATCCTCCTTCGATGGCGTTAGTCCAATCTCTTCTTCCACCGAGGGGCTCTATGAGCACTGTCAAATACATGGCACCCCCCCCCACCCCACCCCACCCCCTAGCGATGAAGGCACTGCCGTTGAGAGGTTTAGGTTGTGGAGATGGCACTGCCAGAGTCTAGATAAGCTGACTTTAAGCAGTCAATTGAAATGGTTTCTTCGCGTCTGCTGACAAGAATTGTGAAAAACTTGGCGTCACGCTTGAGGACTTTGAAGGGACCGTCGTAAAGAGCTTGTAATTGAGCACGAGTAGCGTCGTGACGGATAAATGCGTGACTGTTATGAAGTAAAGATGGGCTCATGTAAACATTTCTGCGGTCGTTACGAAGCGGCGGTGGTATAACAGTGGCCATTTTAATGGGAAGGCGGTAGGCCTAAGATTGTACGTCAGCAGATGACAGTTCCGAGGCGAAGAACTCACCATGTATCCAAAAGGTCGTACCGAAAACAAGCTCTGCTGAGGAACACTGCATCTGCTTTCAGAGCTTTGCAAAGACCTAGTAGACCCAAAGACAGGTGCTTTGTCCATGGAATCATGTAGTCATGGGCACGAAGTGCTGCTTTCAGTCGACGGCGGAAGTATTCTGCCATAGGAACTTAGGTGATAAGCTGTCATTCGTATGGGCGTTACACCCAGAATACGGGACAGTGCTTGAAGAAGGGACGAGTCAAACTGTCTTCTTTTGTCGGCGTTATGGTGTGTGGTACGCCGTAACGAGAAATCTAGGTATTTAAGATGGCCTGAGATACAGACTCTGCAGTTATGTGAGAGAGTGACATTGCTTCAGACCAGCATGTGAAGTGGTCGATACAAATGAGTATGTTTCGTTGGGTCGACGACGGTGGTAGCGGACCAACGATATCGATGTGAACGTGGCCGAAACAAACGTTTGGTAGTGAAATATGACCAGGCGCGCTCATAGTGTGCCGACTGACTTTGGCGCGCTGGCACTGCATGCATGCCCGAGCCCAGCAATGGACGTCTGCGTTCATACGCGGCCACAGATAGCGGGAAGTGAGCAGACGTTCTGTGTCGCGTACTCCAGGGTGCAATAAGGAGTGTAGTGCGTGATGAACTTGCTGCCGCAATTGTTGTGTAACGTATGGTTGAGGACGACCCGTACACATGTCGCATATCACTGTGACGTTGCAGCCAGGCAGTAAGATATCTCCGAAGCGCAGATAATCGTTGCCAGTCGGGAGTGTTCGAAGTTCCCGGTCTGTGCGTTCAGCGGTAGCGAGGTGGACGAAGTCAACGCCGGAGCGATTTACTTGGCTTTCATTTATATGAATCCGTGAAAGAGCGTCAGCAACTGGATTATCGGCACCACTGATATGCCGAATGCCAGTAGTGAATTTGGAGATACATGCAAGCTGGCGAATATCGCGGGAAATAAGCAAGGAACTGTTGCATGTAATAGCATAAATGAGTGGTTTCTGGTCGGTGAGAATAAAGAACTGACGCCCTTCGAGGTTGTGACGCAAGTAACGGACTGCGAGGTAGAGCCCAAGCAATTCGCGACCGAAAGTGCTGTAGCGTGTTTCTTACGGTGTCAGCTTCCTTGAAAAGAAAGATATAGGCTGCCATGTCTTCCCGACCAGCTGTTGAAACACGGCGCTAACAACTATTTCAGAGGCGTCTACCATAAGGGACAGTGGACCGTCTGGTTGCGGGTGTGCCGGTAGAGTAGGGGCAGCAAGGGCGTTCTAGGCAGAGATAAAAGCAGATTCAGCGGCATTGGTCAATGATATAAGCGTGCTAGCTTGTGTTGTGCCAGAGAGTAGAATGTGCGGAAGCTGCAACATTGAAGCACAACGAGGAATGAAATGACGATAGTAACTGATGAGGCCCACAAATGCCCGTAATTTCATGGTGGAAGAAGGACGTGTAAAATCTTTAATGGCTTGGACAGGGGATGGGACGGGTTGGATGTCATGCTAATGTACTCCATGGCCCAAAAAATCGAGAGAACCAACACCAAACTCACTCTTCGAAATGTTTACAACCAGGCCATATTGACACCAGGAATTGGCAAGATGTGTTAAGAGACAAAGCCGGCAATATCATTACTAATATGGATCAGATAGTCGAAGTGGCTGAGGAGTTCTATAGAGATTTGTACAGTACCAGTGGCACCCACGACGACAATGGAAGAGAAAATAGTCTAGAGGAATTCGGAGTCCCACACGTAACGCCGGAAGAAGTAAAGAAAGCTTTCGGAGATATGCAAAGGGGGAAGGCAGCTGGGGAGGATCAGGCAACAGCAGATTTGTTGAAGGATGGTGGGCAAATTGTTCTAGAGAAACTGGCCACCCTGTATACGCTATGCCTCATAACGTCGAGCGTACCGGAATCTTGGAAAAACACTAACATAATCCTAATCCATAAGAAAGGAGACGCCAAAGACTTGAAAAACTATAGACCGATCAGCTTACTGTCCGTTGCCTACAAACTATTTACTAAGGTAATCGCAAATAGAATCAGGAACACCTTAGACTTCTGTCAAGCAAAGGAACAGGCAGGATTCCGTAAAGGCTACTCAACAATAGATCATATTCACACTATCAATCAGGTGATAGAGAAATGTGCGGAATATAACGAACCCTTATATATAGCTTTCATTGATTACGAGAAAGCGTTTGATTCTGTCGAAGCCTCAGCAGTCTTGCAGGCGTTACGGAATCAGGGTGTACAGGAGCCGTATGTAAAAATACTGAAAGATATCTATAGCGGCTCCACAGCCACCGTAGTCCTCCATAAAGAAAGCAACAATATCCCAATAAAGAAAGGCGTCAGGCAGGGAGATACGATCTCTCCAATGCTATTCACAGCGTGTTTACAGGAGGTATTCAGAGACCTGGATTCGGAAGAAATGGGGATAAAAGCTAATGGAGAATACCTTAGTAACTTGCGATTCACTGATGATATTGCCTTGCTTAGTAACTCAGGGGACCAACTGCATTGCATGCTCACTGACCTGGAGAGGCAAAGCAAAAGAGTGGGTCTAAACATTAATTTACAGAAAACTAAAGTAATGTTTAACAGTCTCGGAAGAGAACAGCAATTTACAATAGGCAGCGAGGCACTGGAAGTCGTAAGGGAATACATCTACTTAGGGCAGGTAGTCACTACGGATCCGGATCATGAGACGGAAATAATCAGAATAAGAATGGGCTGGGGTGCGTTTGGCCGGCATTCTCAGATCATGAACAGCAGGTTGCCATTATCCCTCAAGAGAAAAGTGTATAATAGCTGTGTCTTACCAGTACTCACCTACGGGGCAGAAACCTGGAGGCTTACGAAAAGGGTTCTACTCAAATTGAGGACGACGCAACGAGCTATGGAAAGAAGAATGATAGGTGTAACGTTAAGGGATAAGAAAAGAGCAGATTGGGTGAGGGAACAACCGCGAGTTAATGACGTCTTAGTTGAAATCAAGAAAAAGAAATGGGCATGGGCAGGACATGTAATGAGGAGGGAAGATAACCGATGGTCATTAAGGGTTACGGACTGGATTCCGAGGGAAGGGAAGCGTAGCAGGGGGCGGCAGAAAGTTAGGCGGGCGGATGAGATTAAGAAGTTTGCAGGGACGGCATGGCCACAATTAGTACATGACCGGGGTTGTTGAAGAAATATGGGAGAGGCCTTTGCCCTGCAGTGGGCGTAATCAGGCTGATGATGATGATGATGATGATGATGATATTGACAGGGGCATTCAAACGCCTTCCGTAGGTCAGATTCTTGTTCCACAGCAGAGTGAATAAATACAAGAATGTCGTCTAATTAGACGAAGCAACAAGTCAGGCCATGGAGTACTCGATCGACGAACCGCCGAAATGTTTGAGCGGCATTACGGAGGCGGAATGGCTTGCGCATGTATTCGAACATGCCAAAAGTGGTAATGATTGCGGTTTTAGGAATGTCAGAAGGCTCGACAGGAATATGGTGGTTGGCTTTTACTAGATCCACCCTGCTAAATATGCAGCAACCATGATGCGATGCGGTGAAATTGTGGATGTGAGGTATGCATGGGTACCTATGGCGTATCGTAACTTTTTTTAAGGTGTGGTAATCGCCACACGGCCGCCAAACACCTGTCATCATGGGCACCATGTATAAAGCAGGTGACCAAAGGCCAGCGGAAGGACGAACGAAGCCCAACTCGAGCTTGTGTTCGAATTCTTGCTTTGAAATTTTCAGATGTTCTGGTGCTTGGCGGCGAGGTCGAGCGCATACTGGTGGTCCTTTAGTCAGAATATGGTGCATGACGTTGTGCACTATTGGACGATCTGGCGAGGGTGGTTCGGACAGCTCTGGAAATTCCAACAGGTTGGTGGACCGCGGTCCCGGTACCTGGGTGTGGGCTTGTACGAGAAGCAAAGGTGGCGCAGACGTGGTGATACCTTATACGAACCGGTTTTTTGAAGAGGCAAGAAGGCGGCAGCGGCGAAAATCGACGGGAAGCTTAAACTTCCAGAGAAAGTCAGTGCCGACGATTGGCCTGCGGACGTCGGCGCCGGTAAATAGCCATCGAAAAGGGCGTCGCAGACCAAGCTCAAGAGTGACAGCTTTACGGCCATACGTTTTAATGTTGGAGCCGTTGACGGCAGTGACACACGACGTGTCATGGCGATGTCTTCTGCGGTCTTGAAAAGTAGTGGGAATGACACAAATTTCCAGACCAGTGTCTACAAGATAGCGAATTTTCGTAACGCGGTCGGTGACGTAGAAGAGATGGCTTGATGTAGAGCCAGTAGCAATAGCCGTCATCAGTGACTGGCCCCACGGTTTCCCGGAACTTTACAAGGCGGACGGCACTGACGTGAGCGAGTGCCCTATCTGGCGTGATACCAACAAATAAAGGGAGATGGAGGGCGTGACCCGTTTTGGCCACGCGAGCGATGCCACTGCTGATGGTTATTCGCACGAAAGCCTAAGGCAGCCAACTAGTTAGTAAGTTGTTCTACTTGCACAGCAAGGTGCGTGCCTGAACTATCGGGTTTGTCAAAGTGCTGCTGTAACTGGGGTCGTGTCACTACGGGCGCATTACAACGGTCAACAGCGGATATCAAGGATGGAAAGAATCCATAACCTCGTGTGCCATGATCGATAAGGACTCGACAGATGTAGTAGGTCAGGCACATAAAATCATGCGTACCTGATTCGGCAGTCGCTGGAAGAAGAGCTCCCGAAGAATTTTGAGTCTGCTGACGATGGACTGGTTCCCAAGAGTTGTGTCATGCGGCGAAGCAGCTCAGTCTGTTTTCTGTCACCAAGTGTCTCCGATGAGAGGAGCTGTTGAATCCGTGCCGACTCAGAGTCGGTGGTGCGTCGTAATAACTCCCGCTTAAGGATATCGTACTGATCATTGGGCGGAGGAGCTAGCAAAATGTCGCGGACCAAAGTTGCAGTGGTCGGGTTAAGCACACTCACGATGTTGTCGTACTTGACCGCCTGAGATGTGACTCAATGACGTCGAAACTGTGCCTCGATGTGGACGAACCAGAGTTCACAGTCCGAGGGCCAGAAATCGGGAAGTTTGAGTGTGGCGACGGAAGACGTTCCGTTTTTTTCGAGACGTCGTTGTTCGGCGGCCGGTTCCATGACGCCAAAAAGAAACTTGGTAGACGTAAACAGTTATGATGTGGTATCACGTCCGAGGTCACCAACCTGTAGAAACAGAAGGCCCACAAAGAATTGCCATTTATTTATCAGGTGACTGTGTTGATGTCGTCGCTACCATCGTCGAGCCTCATGGCGCTAGTCTAGTCTCTTGTTCTTCCACCGAGGGGATGTCAGAGTACTGTCCACTACATGGCCATCTGTCACCACAAAGTCAGTGCCATGTTGAATCTGTGCTGACATCAGTGGACGTGGCTTGCACTTGTATAGATGACATGAGGACGATGAGTCAGAAGCTGCTCTCCGCTTCGTTTTGAAACAAAATAGGGCAAACAGCACAAGTCTTGGCACGTATCAATATTTACTTGTAATGCATAAAAGGAATTTCGTTGAACTGAATGGATGAACAGGTGCATATCTCGTGACTACTAAAGCGGCAGGTCCACGGCATGAGAGCGCTGCTATTTATGGCGCACTATGGCGCCCGGTTTTTCTTTCATACCGTCCGAACATACTGGCAATGTAGTGTTGTCTGAGTAGTCTACCCAGGAAGCACGTGAACCTTCGTCGCCGTGGCTCGTGAAATCAGCCAATGAAGAGGAGATATGGTGCCTGCATCGCCCGCAGCGGGATATTGGTATGGCGAAGCAAAAGTCCATGCTAGCCAATGCCGAGCCATTGCCGCCGTACAATCTGTGCAGGGAGTGTAAAGGGTGCTCTGCAAGCGACATCAATTCTTTTGTGACTGTGGAATGGGTACTCTGGAAGACTGATCGCGATGAAAACACATATAAAGTAGAATTTGCTTCCGTCTCCGTTGTTATAGTGTCCGATAACCGGTAGCGGCAGACAACCCTGGCCGCACAGGCACGGAAGAGCAGGAGAAACGAGCTAATAACGTTCAAACTTTTGACCCTGAAATTAATTCCAACTGCAGCGAAACTAACTGGAATTGTCTTTGTACGTTGCGATGGATCAGTATGAGCACTCATGACGCTCACAACTTCTTTAAACTAAGACACGTCTTTCTCTACTACAAAGCAATCCCAAACCTTAGTGACAACATTGCTCCACGGTCTTAAAAGATTAACGGCATCCCGTCGCCCATAGACCTTTAACGCAGATGGTAAACATAAACCTATACTGAAAAACGCCTGTTTCCCTTATCCTTGTGAGAGTAAAAAAAAGCGATTAGAGGTTCCTCATGATAAAACTCTGATAACTGTCAGTTGTGATTGCAATTTCATGTCATTTCCTTTACTGCAATCATATATATTTTGTGCGAGGAAATGCTGATATTAACAAGCTGTTTTCACTTGCTGTCTTCTTCTAGCTATTTAGCGGGTTAACTTCAGTGTGTGAAAGTAGCTTGAATTTTTCTTTCACGTAGCTTTTCCGTGGTCCTAATTATACGCTGCTTTCATGCTATGTATTGTTTTGAAAAATCGGCATTTTTTTCAGAGCAGTGAAATTATTGTACTAGGCCGAAGCAAAGATGAGATGGCACAAGAACTATTTGAAGCATTCCTTCTAAATTCATAAGGCATGAGCTGAATTATGGCGTACTTTTATCACTTGTGGCAAGCGGATTTTTTTTTAACTTGGCGGGTATGCTCGTCACCTATGAGCACGTGCTATGTTGCACACATAGGCTGGGCTTCGACAAATAATAGAGAGAATACAAAGTGCAGTGCGCGTCCTTTTCTTTGTGCATTTTATAGTCTCAGTTGACGCTGGTATGAATTGTTCAGGTGTCGACCAACCAGAAAGCGACAAATTTTTTTCACAATGTTTTTCGCTTCACAAAGCACCGCGCACTTAATGTTTATGAGAAAGTACATTCGTATTACGCTCTTGTCTGTAAATGCACAATAGAATTTGAAAGGTATCAATTTCAGTTAAAATTGAGAATTGTCTGTTCTGCATTGACTGCGTCATGCGCGTATGCTTATTTGCCAGAAAAATGGAGCATGTGTTGCTTGTGAGCACTTTAAGTCAGCTGTATGATATTCTGCATGCTGAAAATAATTGTCTGCGGTGTCACGAAATTTCGCGTTAGTGCTTTCTCATTTTCATGTACGCTACCGAACAAGATTGTACGGATATCACCGCTTCGCCTGTTTTTATAGGAAGCGTGCTTCATCTGAGAATTATGTGCCATATGTAATGCGCTTATACAAGAGCAATGTCATGGTATGCTCTCCCATTGCCTTTGAGGTTGCGCGGGCAGGTCATGCATCGGTTCTCTGAATGCTTATCCCCACCATATGCAGCATGACCAAGCGTGTGCATATTTGAATGCCAGAAGGAATACCCAATAGCTGCAGATGGTGTAGTCATGCAAGGATTGGCTCACCGATGTATGCCACTGATTGGCGCTTTTTTTCTGCCTCATTTAGCTTTGATGACTAGGCATAAGTCTTTGGAACTCTGCAAAAGAGCTGCTCAAAAGCCTGTGTAAAAAAAAACCTTTGGTTTACTATAAAATCTGGCACTCGAGTCGCTAGTGTTCGAAATCAAGGAGCAGCAAGGCTGCAGTGCGATGTGTAACATGCGGAAATAAACATGGACACGATTCGCTTGTAGTTAAGCTTATCCCCTTTAACACTCCATTGAGAAGACGCATTGCCATGTCACGCGGTAATCAGAAGCGTGCTGTCTTTCCAACGACTTGCTCGACATTACTCCACAGGCGGAAAAAGTTGGCGCTTGCAACGTTCACCGTGCTTTCTCTTTTGGGTTGCGCCATCGCAACGTGGACAGCAAGTAATCCAAATGTTCTACCTTTCATGACTTATCCTGCTTACACAAGAAGGTGAGCCCCAAATCAGATCTCAGGATCGGTACGTTTATTCAGTTTCAGGCATAATTACAACAAGGTAGAAAATATACAAATATCTACCATAGAGGTTTTGTATCTGCGATATATGACCTGGTGAACAGAATATCTGCTCAATTTTGAGTGTTGTCTGATAAGTGAGTGGTGCATATGTGATTAAATCCCTCAGTCTAGCGAATCGGGCTTAAGCGTTGTATACGGCCGAACTAGGAACGGAAATGCCGGTTAAGTAAATTAATTTTGTGTAACGGGACACTCCTACATATTTTATTGAAACATAAACCCGTTGAGTGTATTCAAATTCATAAAACAAAAGTTGGCATTCACTGGAAAATGGCCCGAATCTGCAGCAAAAGCGCTTACGTTTTCCAGGGAAGAAATTTTCACAGTTCAATAACAACTCATTTTTAGCCGACAGCGAACCCGCCGTGGTGGTGGTGAAAAACATTTATTGATGAGGAGGCAGAAAGTAAAAATCAATTATAAAGCAGCGTTTAGGGCGGCCTTCAGGCTGCCGGTTGTGGCGTCGAGGCCATGCCTAGTCTCTACATCCTCCGCCCAGTTCACCAGCCGGAGTTGGATATCCGGCTCGGTGCTGGACAAAGCAGCCTCCCACCGCTGCGGATTGGTTAGGCGCCAAGAGGCGGGGAGCAAGTGTGCCGGGCAGGAGAATAGGACGTGGGCGTAATCGGCGCGGGAGCCGTCACATAAGCGGCAAGCCGGCGAATGCGTCCCGGGGTGGAGGAGGGCAAGACGTGCGGTAGTAAGATAGCTATGGGCCTGAAGGTGGCGCCATGAGTGTTGGTGGGGCTGGGAAAGGGATTGGTGCGGAGGGGGTAGGTGAGACGAGAGAGGCGATAGTGCAGCGTGATATCGGTGTACGTGAGGAGCGCGTCCCGCGTATCCATTAACGGTGGGGCGGGCTTGCTCGGTCAGTCGAATCTCGAGCGATGGAATTGGCCGCCTCATTACCCGGATGGGCCGCGTGAGCGGGCACCTAGATGATTTGGATGGGACGAGAGGGAACCGTATCGGAACCTAAGATTCCGACGGCCGGGTGTGCCACCCGTACAACCGCGTAGTTGTAGACCGCAGGTTAGCTGCCAGGATAGCTGCCTCCTCGGCCTCGACAGAGGTAGAAGTGTAGAGTGAGGCAGTAAGAGTGGGTCGGAGAGAATTGTCAGTGACGGCAAGGGCATGTGCTGGGTGGCGGCGGTACAGGGCAGCGTCTACGTAAGCCACGGCGGCCTGCCCTTCGTACTGACGCCAGAGCGCGGACATTGCGCTGCTCTACGGGAAGGGTGGTGTTCTGGATGCATATCTTTAGGGAGGGAATTTACGGTTAGCGGGGGGGGAGACATGGGAAGAGATGGGCAGTGATGTGGGAAGAGGAATAAGAGGGGAGAGGTTAAGGGTGGAGAGAAGTGCGCGATCCGTGCGGGTGCGGGAGAGACGGAGGAGCTCCGTAAGGGCGTTGTGGACGCCCATCGACAGTAACCGAGCCATCGACGTAGATGTGGGAAGGGAAAGGGCTGACTTCCCTTTCCTGGCGAAAGGGCCTGGCGAATGAGGCTGTTGACTTTGTCTTCCTCGGTACGTGAAAGGTAGAGATATGGAAGAAAATAAATGAAGCGGCTGAGAACAAAGGCCTGGAGCAGGAGGCGGAGGTCGTGTTCGCGCATGCCGTGGTGGAGGTTTTCAATGAGGCGTATGAGGCGGACAGTGTGGTGTACAGTGTTTGTGAATCGAGTGATGAAGGTGGTGTGCTTTGCCATTGGACTGAAGGAAGAGCCCGAGGATGCGGAGGGTAGAGACGAGAGGAATGGTTGTGCCGTCAATGAAGACGGTTAGTGGGGAAGGCGACAGGGGGGCCATCCGCCCAGGCCGAAGGAGCAAAAGCTCCGATTTGGTCGGGGAGCAGCTCGACCCGATGGCCCAGGCGTGAGTTGCTACCGCGTCCACACCTGCCTGTAGAGTGGTCTCCATGTCGCCAAGATTGCCGGTGGTCACCCAGAGGGTGATGTCATTGGCGTAGAAAGCATGAGACAGAGCTGGGATAGCGCGTAGAGCACGTGCCAGCGGGAAGAGGGTGATGTTGAACAGAAGAGGGGACAAGACAGAGCCTTGGGGGTACCCTTGTTGACAAGGGAGAAGGAAGGAGAAGAAAGTGGGCCGTATGAGATTTCGTCTGTGCGGTGGGCGAGGGACGCGGTGACGTAAGCATGGACACGGGGTCCGACATAGAGGGAGGAGAGAGCGTCCAGGATGGTGGCGTGGTGTACATTGTCGAATGCTTTAGTAACGCCCAACGCCAGGATAGCTCGAGTGCGTTTGTGGTGGGAGGGGTGTAGGACATCCTCGGAAAGTTGGAGCATGACATCCTGTGTGGACAGGTGGGAACGAAAACCGAACATGGAGTCCGGATATAAGTCATTATGATCCAGATAGGTCTGGAGGCGGGCCAGGATGACATGCTCGAACAGCTTGCCGAGACAGAAAGTGAGACAGATGAGGCGGAGGTGTTCGAGGGCAATAGGTTTGCCGGGTTTGGGGATGAATGAGACACGTACATGGGTCCAGGAGGATTGAAGAGTGCCAGCCTGCCAATGTGTATTGAGGAGATCAGTAAGGGCTTCGAGGGAGGGGTTATCTAGGTTGCGTAGTACCTCGTTAGTGATGCGGTCCGCCCCCGGGGCCGAGGTGGTGCGGAGTGTGAGTAGCACCACACGAACCTCGCCCACGGAGAAGTCCGCCTCAAGATCAGGGTTTGGGTAGCCGGAGTAGGTGGGAAGCGGAGTGGGTAGGTCGGTGCAGAGGTAGTGATCCCGGAGGGCCGCCGGGAAGTCAGTATCGGTGAGTGGGGAGGAATGAAGGAGATGGGCGATATCCTTGCGCTGGGAAGCTTTAGTTTGTGTAGGGTAAAGCAGCACCCTGAGAAGCGACCACGTGTCACGGAGGGCCAGGTTGCCTGCCATGCGGTAGCAGGTCTGGCCCCACTGTTGTCTAAGGAGAGAGGCGCAATGCTCCTCCATGTCCAACGCGAGTCGGGCCAAACGAAGGCGCAGACAGTGATTATATCTCTGAGACTGCCACCGGCGGTGGACAGCGCGATAGGCCTCCCAAAGGTGCAGCAGACGGCTGTCTGCTGGTAGTGGAGTGTGGTGCTGGAGGGAGTGTGGATGTGGCAGTGTGGACGTCCGCCAAAAGGGTCTCAGTCAAGGCAGAGAGATCGGTGATAGGAGCAGAGGAGGAAGTAGAGAGATGAGTGGAGCGAAAGCGGTCCCAGTAGACTATCTGCGTCAGACGAGTACAGGCGCGAGCAAAGGAGCGGAGTAGGAAAGTTGTGCAGAGGACGTAGTGATCGCTACCGAGGAAGACCCCTGTATTAGTCCAGGTCAGATTGGCGACATTTTTGGCGAGGGTAAGGCCCGGATTGGTGTCTTGTTGAACACTAGATCCTATCCTTATGGGGCAAGCGAAGTCATTAGGCACCGAAAGGCACTCGTTGTGGATGAAAGTCTAGAGTGAGTGGTCTTTGCGAGCGAGTGTTCTGGGGGTAGCCCCAGCTGGTATGTGGGGCATCGAAGTCGCAAAGAACGACCAGGGCGTTGCGACCAGCGCAGGAGAGCACTCTGCGGAGGACGAGGAGGAGAGGAGCTGAAGGGGCTTTGGGAGGACTGTACACAGTGAGAACAAAGAGGCTTGTCTCAGTGCGACGGCGAGGAAGGGTTTCAAGGAGGAGATGGGCACAGTCCGATACGTCCAACTGGTGCTGCGCGGCAGGAAGGTTGCGCTGCACCAGTACGGCATCATTTGGGTGGACACAAGAAGGATGGATGGAGGTGTAGTAGCGCAATTTCACGGGATTTAGGGGTTCCTGGAGTGCTAGGACGGAGGGGAGAGTGTCGGGAGGGATGTTCTGGAGGTGGAGCTGCCGGGTGTTCCGCTTGCTGCGGAACCCCCGACAGTTCCACTGCCAGAAATTAAGGCGCGTAAGGTGTCTGGCCAAGATGGATGGCGGAGTCCCCCGACAGAGTTGGGGTAGGTGCCGGGATGAGTGGGGCAGGGAGCGACAGGTGTGCGACGATGGCCTCAGTCGCGCTTTGGCGGGTCTCTAAGGCCGCAACCCTGGTGTCTAGGGCGGTAAGGTGGGATTCGATAGCGCCCACACGGGTGTCGATACTGGCGACGCGCTCCTCAAGTCACGCAAAGCGGGCCATGACGCGCTGCTCAAACGCCTCCAAGAAGGAGGTTGTTTGGCGAATCACGTCACGCTCGGTCGCGACGGCGTCGGAGGGAGGAAGGTGATCGGCGTTTGAGCGGGGGGCTGCGGTTGGGAGAGGAGGCGCGCGATGATGCAGCCGAGGATGCCGTATTCATCGGCTCCACAGCTAGCGCCGGCGGCTGCGGAGGTGCGGGAGCTGGGGAAGTAGGAGGAGGAGAGGGTGAGAACAGACGCACTAGCGCGGCCTGCAGCTGGCGAGACAGCTCCTGAATTTGGAGCTGCTGGGCAGCGATAGTGGCCTCAAGGGCCGCGGTTTGTGGGTCCGACGTGTGAGACTGCGGTTTCCAGCTTACCGGTGATGTGGTGGTGGCGGGGGTGGTGGACGCCTCGGACCTAGAGAGAGGCGGGAAGGGAGTTAGTGCCCAGTCTACCAGCCGCCACCGGCGGCTGGTAGACTGGGCACCACAGGAGACAGAGTGGGGGCGGGAGCGGGAAGGCCGGGAGGTCTTCAGGATGGGCACGGTGGGTGGCGCTGGTGGGGGAGGCTGGTGCTTGGAGGTGGCCGGGAGCGATGACGGGCCGTTCCGGATGAATCGGAGCCCGCACGGGCACGATCCCGTGACGTGCGCTCCCTTGCACAGGATGCAGCAGCGGACGCAGGTCGGGGGCTCGACTGGCTTGAGGGCTTGGCCGCAGCGGTGACAGAGGGCGGACTTGGGCTTGGTGCAGACATCGGCTCGGTGGCCAGGAGCCCAGCAGTTCGTGCAGGCCTCGGCTCTCGGGCGGAACGGGTGGCATCGGTAGGCCCCGCAGTTGAAGACGATGGTGGAGGGAAGGGTAGAAGTGCCGACGAAGGTGCTGAGGATGGATTGGGAGCGCCCCATCTGGCGTGCGTCAGCGATGGCGTAGGGGGTGTTCACGGTCATTGATTGGAGGTTTTGACAATCTCGTTCTGGGTTTGGGAGTCCACTGCGTTGTGTATGATGCCGCGGAGGGCTTTGTCGGGTGCGGCCATGTAGGCACGCAGGGGGTAAGACATGGCACACAGGCGGAGTTCCGAGACCCGGAGGTAGAGGCGAGCGCGCGGCTCAGATGGGGTGCTGACAGTAAGGGAGTTGTTGTACGGATTTGTCCGTGCACGGTCGGCGGTGCGTGCGGTGGCGTAGTCGATGGTCACACGAGTGCAAAGGATTTGGAGCAGGGCTCCGTTAGTGGTTGTGCCGAGGTCAAGCCCTCCTCCGGGTCTGTAGACGATCTTGAACACCTCCGCTGGGAGGCGAGGTAGGGGAGCGTGACGACGGAGAGTGTTAGTGCAGGCATACTTGGATGGTGGCGAGGCAGGCGGTGGCGAGACGATGGGCTGGTGGGCCGCGGCTGCACGGTGTGCTTTCACGGCACAGACCCAGCGTGAGTCAGCTTCAAGCTCGGCAGGGCCGGTGGAGGTGTCTGCGACTTGATATTCCAGGTCGGCGTGTGAGCTGTATCGACGTAGGCGGCGAAATCGGGCGGCGTCGACAGCAGGCGTTGCGCGGAACGCAGCTCCCGCGTAGGCAGAGTCCGATTCCGCGAACCCGCCGTTGCAAGGCAGTTATTCTACTAACTTGGCTAATGGGGAGGCTAGTCGTTCGCAGCAACGGTTTATTTTTTCGGCATCGTGGAAGCGTATCGATTCCCATCTTGATACGCTGGAACTTTGATTATAAACGCAAGTTCAGCGTAAACCGGCAATTTCGAGGCAGTCTCATGAATGGGAGAGTTAGGAGGAAATGTAACCCTATAGAGCCTGAACACGAGCTAGTTGGTTAAGCAGAAACCTGCATCGTGTTTCTATGTTATGTTAAGCGGATACCAGGTTTTGCTTTTACACACTTCATTGCGGAAACGTCCGCGCATGTGTCAACTTTAAGCATATTGTTGAATTCCACCGTGTGGGATTCCTGCAAGCCATGCAAAACTAGGTCTAACTTAAGTGCAGTCGTTTATCGCGTTGTTCGGCGACACATTCCTAATACACGCGTATATCTAGCAGAATCGATTACATAGGTTTTTCTTACTCGTGCAACATGTGCTTTGTTGAGCCCTGTGCACATCCGAGTCACGCTGCCAAAATGGCAGCGGAAATACACTTCAAAATTTATATTCTCAGTAACTCATTTTCTCAACTGGAACATTGTGCAGATATAGCCATAAACTGCGCACAAAACGGAAACTATTGCATCAAACGGGTTATTTCTCACAGTATCGCTATACTTCATCTCATTTTTATTTACAAAACAATGGTTAGTCGGCGAAGAGCCAATGTTGTTTCTAGTTGGCTGTACATGCTGAGTTAGACGTGCTATTAGAAGAACGAAGACGCAGAAAATGTCTGTGTTTCCTTCGTTCCTTTCTTTTCCTGAGTCATTGCTCTTGTAGGAACATGTTTACTTAAAACCTAAAAGTCGCAAGAAAACCATTTGTGGTATATTGCGCTGTTCCGTCGTCATGAAGTGTTTACACAAAAATGCATGTATTGCATGATAAATCGCAACAATTTAATTTATATGTGGTCCCACATCAAAAAGATCTTGAGATGAAACAACACCAGGTGGTCCTAAGGTGACTTACCCTCGTGCCATTTTCTAAGAGGATTGATTTAGGCATATATTTTTAATACGTCAAAAGTTTTTTTTTTTTGCAGTATACAACTCACAACAACGAACTTATACTATGTGCGACCTTTCTACCATGCCGTATGCTTCTTCAGCGGTTGCATGACGTTACTCATCTTGGATGACTTCAGCAACCGTAAAATTTCTAAGGTAAGTCAGCGTTTATAACTAGGACCTGCTTTCCGAAAATTGAAAGAAAAGTTGGTAAAGTTCGAAAGAAAAGGAAGTTGGATGCTATGGCTCAGTCAAGCACAACTTTATTGTTCTTTTTTTTTTTAATCGCAACATTGATACTTAACGAGTTTTCCTCACCTAGACACATCCGCTGCGAATGTTATCGTATAGTGACTACGGCCTTTCGACATTCACGCACGCACGTTGCGCAACAGGCTGAATGAGGGGTATTTTACAGCTGCAGCACTCATTTAACCATGCGTGATGTCTGTAACGAGGTGCCCATTCGTTAACGTAACGAGGCGCCCGTTTCTGTGTTTCGCGTCGACGTCGGCCCTAGGTGTAAACGGGCGAACGAGCACAGCGAAGGACGAAAGAGCGAACGTGGAGCGCAGCGGGCATGAACGACGCCGACATCAAAGAGAGCGTGACGCGGAAAGAGGAGGAAGGTTTGGCGAAAGGCGCGAGAAGCGTAGTGCCGCTCAAGACGGGCTGGGCTGTGCTGTGGCGGCCGCTACTCTATGGCTGCTACGAGATGGCCAGAGTAGTGCGCCGTTGTCTGTTCCCTGATGGCATGCGGCGAGCGCGCGCCCTGGATATCAAAGCGCGGGATGAGTGAAGGTCTGTCGGCGGCGGCGGCTGCTGTAAATCGCGCCCACGCGCTGGCTCTCGCGGTCTGCGAGGCAGTTGCGCTACACTTCGCTCCGTTTGCAATGTCCCGCACGAGATAGATTGTCCGCGCCAGCTAATGTATCGCGAAATGAAAGCACGTATAGAGCTGCGCTCAAATTGCGCATTAGGGAGCATCGTAATCGTCGGTGAATTTTTGTATCTTAATATTTAATCGTGTGCTTGCCCATTCAGATGGGGATAAATGTTTGTTGTATTAATGAAAACGTTACTTTTACTCGACTAGATGGTGCAGCTCGCATGCTGGAGCGTGGCCGTCACCAGTGCGCTCTGCGCCGTCTTCATGAAGGTTCCCTGGTACAGGCGTCGTGATCCCCCCTCGGGAGCCGCAAAGCTGGTGGCAGCTTTCTTTGAGCGAGTCCTTTGGTCGCTGTTCCTCGCCTGGTTGACGTTAGCTTGCGCGACGGGACGAGGCGGTGAGTACTTTTCTAGCTGTTCTAACTCCGTAAGCATTTTACACCCACTACTAGATTTATGAAACGTTTTTGTCATTGTCCCCATGGGGTTCCGTACCATATATTCAATTCAATTCAGTTTTATTCGGCACCTGCCAGATGTTTGGAGCACGGACAAAAAGCCTGAAAAGGCTTGACTGGGTCCGTGCACTATAGCATGGCATACAGTGGCATAAATTCCATACAAAAGGTAGAGGAGAAAATCAATTTGCAGAAAATTTAAAAACTACAGAAAATGCAGGAACAATGCAAACAACAGGCAAATATGTGCGTAAAGAAAAATCCATAAATATACAAAAACACCATGTAAAATTTCCTGGATCAGAAACTAGAAAAAAAAGTACAGAAAACATATGTAGTGTTTCAACAAAATATAGAACAATGGAGAGTAATACATATATGTTGCGTAGCTGATTCAAAGAGATCAATTCTATATCTGTGCCATTTTCGGCCAACTCATTTAACAAGGTCGGTAATGTGTACTTTAACATTTGCTTACCGTAGGTCGTGCGGCATCTATCAACTTTCCATGTTTCGGGACAGCATGTGTTGTATACGGAGGAATTTTTTCGCAACCACGCCAGTTATTTCAGAAAGTTAATTTTCCTTTTTGTTTCCAGTTTATGTTGTCGTAGTAGTCTGAAATTGGACATACATTGTACGTTTACAAGCTTAAGCTTGTTAAACATGTCCTGTGTGTAACTCATGTAAGGAGCTTTAAAAAGAAGGAGTATTGCACGCTTCTTAAGTGAAAGAAGTTTCTTCATATTTTCTTTAGTAGTTGTTACCCAAACTAGCGCACCATAGTTTAGCGTAGAAGAAAATAGAGCATTGTACAAAATATTGTTAATAGAAGGAGGGAACGTAATGCAATGTCGACGCGTGAGAGCAATTACTTTGGACAGTTTTTTCGTTAGGTAATTGATGTGAGCATCCAGGACAAATTATTGGAGAAAATCACGCCAAGCGTTTTAAAACTTTCTACTACTTCCATTTCGAAATCGTCTAGCAGTAGTCGTGGGATTGCGCAGAATTAGTTTCGTGGATGAAACCAAAACTGCTTTGGTTTTACTAATGTTTAGCTTTAATTCATTATTTGTAGCCCACAAGTGAATGCGATGAAGTGTTTCTTTTGGGCGAGAAGATAGGCATGCGACATCCAAGCCGATAGGCTAGTATCGTTAGCGTATAATATGTACTTGGCGGTATGATCAATGTTAACAATATCGTTAATGTAAAGAATGAAAAGAAAAGGACCAAAAATGCTTCCCTGTGGAACGCCTAAATTAACTTCTTCGACTAAAGAAGAGTGACCATTAATCGGGACAAACTGCGACCGATTCTGTACGTACGATGAAATGAGAGACAAAGCTTTCCCTCGAATGTGATAGTGCTCCAATTTTTTCACAAGTGTGTTGTGATTAATATGATCGAATGCTTTTGTGAAATCCAGAAAGATACCAAGGACCAAGCTCAGACTTTCGCACGTTTAAAGTATTATTTATTTTTGCATGAGCAATGCCAGCTCTGTAGATTTGTCTTTCCTGAAGCCGTACTGCGAGTCAGTTAGCATGTTTTAGTGATCAGTAAATGAAATTAAACACGGTAAAATTATTTTTAAGACCTATTGAAAAGACAGGTAGAATAGAGATTGGACGGTAGCTTGTAAGACCATTCCTATCACCTTTTTTGTAGATTGCTGTAACTTTTGCGCATTGCATTTTACGAGGAAATACCGCATATGAAAGACAATTGTTAATTATATGCGTTAAGAAATGTGCGATCTAAGGTCTATGCCACAAATTTGTATTTTCTTGCCCCTTCTATGTTCTTTCCGAGGACAATCCATCAGGTGTGGCCATCCTTAAGAAATTCAGTTGAAACTTGAAATTTTGGTAGAATATGTCAAAACATGGCACATATATACGATGAAGTAGTTCGTACCCACTGGCGTGTCGCGAACCTACTCAACTGCACCAGTACTTTGAAAACGAGTGTCTTCACCACTCAGCCACACTACTGACAAATCTAGCGATGAAAATGTATAGTATTTGTGACTCCAGTGCAGCACTAAGTACTGGAATCTCCTCATGAATATTACATAACGCTGGTTACAGTGTCGAACCAGCCACCGTAGCCGAGTGGCTACGTTGCTGCGCTGCAAAGCACGAGGTCGCCGGTTTGATCCCAGCAACAGCAGCCGCGTATTCCTATGGGGACAGTATGCAAAAAAAAAAACGAACGTGTATTGTGTATTTGGTGGGCGTAAAAGAACCGCAGTGGCCAAAGTTATTTAAGAGCTATCTACCATAACGTCCCTATTAAACTTTAAACCCCAGAATTTTTCGCAGTATTGAAACATTCAACGACAAAGTAGGTGAATGCAATCTCGTCAGTACTTATGGCGATTGTATTCTTTCAGACAATGAAGCAAGACCGTTAGACGCTGCAAGGAAAGCCTTAACGGGGAAAGAAAGTGCGAGAGAGAGAGAAAGCAAAGGATAAATTGAAGGGAGGGAGTTCACGGGGGGAAATGGGCCAAGGAATGTAAGTCAGCTGTTCTCCACGCTGTGTCACAGGTGGCCGCCCTGTCCTGTTGCCTTGAGGAATTACAGCAATTCTTATGTAATCGTAGGTGTTTGAAGGAGGTCTGAGACAGAATCTCATTGGGCAGTTCCAGGCTCGAAGAACGGCAGCCGTTGCAATGCGCCAGATGAGGCTCGGTTCGCGCCAGCCTCAGTTTGTGCTCTGCAGTGGCACTTCGGCATCGGCGCGTCGGCTTCGAGGAACGGGTCAACTGTTACGCGCGTGTGCGTATGGTCGAAGCATTTGTGCTTGTTAGAATTGTCGCCATGCGGTCAGAAGTGCAGTGTATCCTGAAAGTAACTTTTAATGTAATTTCTTGTCACATTCCCAGCTCTATGTTTTTTTTCTTTGTTTGTATATACCTGTACGACATAGCTCATCATTGGCAATGCGTACCTAACTATGCCCTTTGTCTCGGGAAAGAGGGCAAAATATCTCATATACAGCATGAGTACTTGAATATGACGAGTAGCATATAACAAAACAACCATATGAGGCGATCAGACAATGAAAGAAAAAAGAACACATATGGGAAATTTGCTGTTATGCTTGATTGCAACGTATAAATAGGTTGACCGTTACTTTAGCATAGGCTAAAGAGGATGAAGGCGAAAGCCTGCGCGCTAACGAGGCATTCATTACTGGACATTTGTATTCGGATGCGTTGTTGCTTCCTATTGCTTGTTTTCTTCCACCAAAGGTCGCGGGTTCGAGTGCCGTAGTGAACTTTATTTGAATTAACTGTGCTTTAATTAACACCCAAAGTAGTGAGTTGCAGTCTCGACCTTCGCGATGTAAATTGCCATCCTACTTGGAGATATGGCCGGTCTGCCCGTATCTCCACGTTGGGTCTTGGGCTCGAGTGCCTTAATTAACACCGCCTTAATTAAAACCAAAGGTCGTGAGTTCGACTACCAGCAAAGGTCGTGCGTCCCAGTGACTTAATTAAATATATCTGAATTAACTGTGTCTTAACTTGCTTCGCCTTAATTAACACCGAATGTAGTGGCTTCGACTGTCGACCTTCACGATGTAAATTGGAATCCAACGTGGAGATATGGCCGCTCCGCCCATATCTCCAGGTGGGTTTGATTCCCACCAAAGCTTGTGTGTTCAAGTGCCTTAATTAACTATGCACTAATTAACTTTGCCTCAACACCACAGGTCCTGCTGGCGCTTACTCTTCGCCTCGGCTTCACGGTTTATTATACAGAAATCGATGGCATCATTTTGCCTAATTAATACCACAGCTCGTGGGTTCGACTCCCTATAAAATTTCGTGCGATGAATTTTTTGGCGCTGTAACGCCGGACACCGGATTTTTCGATGTTTCCCACCCAGTATAGAGACATTTGCCCCTGGTGCGGCGCGAAGCCCACCTTATATCACGTTACATGGGAATGCGTTCAGAATCAGCAATTCCTTCAAATAAAAGACCCGAGTGCGGAGCAGTGGGAGAGGGTGCTCTCCAGCAGCGACCCGAAAGTCCAGCATGGACTAGTAAGGCACGCTCGCCGAGTAGCCACCCTCAGTGGTGCCCTGGAATAGGGGCGTCGACCCTGCGCAGATGGGGAAGACCGTGAAGATGGCCGACCACCTCTGCCACCGCTAATTTCTACACCATTAGAGCAAATAAAGTTTTTCCTCCTCCTCCTCGACCCACGAGCCATATGAAGCAAACAAAAGCCAGAGAAAAGATACGAGAAATAAGCTATTGTAATTTATGGAAGTGTGGAAATAAGGAAAATGCATATGAGTGCGCGAAAAGACAACTTGCCACAGGTGGGAGCCTTAATATGCAAAAGGCAACTTGCCGTTTGCAAGTGGGAACTCAACTCCCGTGTTAAGTATTATGCCAATGCGCTGCTTTACCATTGAGCTGTTGCGGCTGCCGTCTCCCTATCCACTTTAAGGGGTAGTGGGTAATTGTACAAGGTTAGCCCTGGAAGAGTTACCCAGCGTTACTTAGGCCCATGGCAGCGGATGTTGAGCATCCTTTCATCCATTGACATCCAGTGATGCGTAAACCTGGGAGCAGGCAACTGGCCGACACTCGCAGCGGTTGCTTAGTGGCTACGGTGTTGCGCTGCTATAGCTCGATGTCGCGGGATGAAATACGAGTTGTGGCGGCCACATTTAGATGGGGACAAAATGCAATAACGCCTGTGTACCGTGCACTAGAAGCACTTTAAAGAACCCCGGTTGTGCAAGACAAACCCAGAGACCCCCACAATGGCGGGCCTCATAATCAGATCGTGATTTTGGCACGTGAAACCCAAAAAGTTAGTTTCATTTCTAACTGGCCAATTAACCGCTACCTCATGGCCCCATGGCTGCTCATGTCGACGTATCAGCGAGAAAAGCAGGGGAACGGGTGGGCTTGATTTTTTGTTAATTTAAGTCAAAGCGTACGAGCAATTAGCTATTGTAATTTATGTAAGTGTGGAAATAACACGGAAAATGTAAATGGAAGTGCGCTAGACGACAACTTGCCGCAGGTATGAGCCATCCCCAATTGCGGCAGTCCTCCCGTGCATAGTACGCGAAATTGGGAGCAGGTTCCTCTTACTCTTAATTCTCGTTCATTGATTAACGAGTGTGTCGACCTTGGCAGACCTGAAGCCATGAGATTGCAAACCACTTCTGCTTGGACATGTCATGTATTGAAGGACGACTGCAGTTTAAAGGATGTGTAAAGGCTGCGGTTTAAAGGCTGCATGGACTCGAGTAGCGGTTGCCTAACATACCCAAGGAATATCCTGTGCACATGCACAAATACCCAAACAAACAAAGAAAAGCATGGTAGCACGTGCGCCGCGTTAACTTACACATAAAGCACACCACGCATAATGCGGAAGACGTGCTTTTGTTTCCCACCTGCGGCAGGTTGTCATTTGGTCTAGTTTAATTTCCATTTACCTTATTGTTCCTACATTTCAAATAAAGACATAACAAGTAACTTCCACATCCTTTCTCTGGCTTCATTATCTATTTCTTCACATGGATGAAACTATAACTAAAGATCTACCCCTTGGTTACCTTTATTCCTATTTCATATAAAGAACATTTTGCCTAACTGGCCTGATCACGCATAATTTGATTAAAAGAACGTGCTCGCAACCAAGTTATTCTTCTGTATTATTTTTGAAAGGTATGTTTTCCCCATTCTTCTCGCAGGATTCGTCGGACGATTTCTGTCTTCGAGCGTCTTCGCGCCACTAAGCAAGCTGTCATTCAACGTGTACCTAATACACTACCCCTTCCTCATGGCAATGCTACATGCGTCTAGGGAGCGTATACACTTTTCTCACTTTAATCAGGTAAGGCCTACCACCGTGTCAGAAGTTTTCTGAATAAGAGTGTGATCGCTATGTATAGTAAGCGTGTGATGACTACATATATATATATATATATATATATATATATATATATATATATATATATAAAGTACGAGTTAAAATACACTCATTTATTTACAGGTATCCATCTTGATCACTTCTTTCTCTTCCCCCCTGCTGTTCTTGTCTCTTCTGTCTTCTTCTTCTTCGCCGGAACATCACATCCTCCCGGACTTCGGTTTTCATCCCTCCTGGGATGATAGGGTATGACATTTCCCACTGTTGCTATTTCAGTTTTTCCTTCCGGTCCCAAATAGTGTAGCGATTTCAAGATTCCTTGTTGCTTGACGGTCTTTATCACTGTGTAGGGCCCAGAAAATTTGGACTTCGGTCCATCTAAACTCCTCCGGACTAAAACTGTATCTCCAGGCTCTATTACAGGCATCTTTGGGCTATGTCGCAGATCGAAGTGTCTCTTCATTGTTGATCTGTAGCGTGAAAGCTCCTCTTCTGTTTTGCGCCTTTCCTGCAGATCTACTTTCCCAACGATTCCAAGGTCGTAGTCGGCCGGTAGCCAAGTTGCTTCGCCTGATGCAGCAAAGTTAGGCGTGCATCCTAATCCCATGGTATGAGAGTGATTGTGGTGCCTGACTGCTGCTTCCAAGGCACACTTCCATCCTCCATGGAAATCATGGTAAATTGCGATGAATGTTTTCAAATCCCGAATGAGCCTCTCAGCTAGGCCGTTTCCTTCTGGATGGTAGGGTGTGGCAAATCTCAGGGCAATTCCTCTATCACGGGCCCATTCTTGAAGCTTCTTACTGCGGAAAGCTGGCCCGTTGTCGGAGACCACTACCTTGGTGTTCTTGAACATATTCCGCTCCAGTAACGTCAAAACAGAATTGGCGTCTTCCTTTCCTGGCTTTGCAGCAGCCATGCGTGTGCATTCATCTATTGCGACAAGGAAAGCCTGAGTCTTACTGACTCCCTCTCCTCGCTTTTTTAGTTCGGCAAAATCTAGATGAATTACTTCAAATGGGACTTGGGAATGATGGGCGATGACCATTTGATTCCCTCTTGGACGATACTTGGCCTTGTTAATTTGGCACTGGTGACATGTTTGCACGTAGTTCTTGATATCTTCCTTCATATTTTTCCAGATGAATCGACTTTTTATCTTCCAATAAGTTTTCCAGAATCCATCATGCCCTCCTGACTCTGGGCTGTCATGGTACAGCTTCAAAACCTTTTTCACCAAAGTTCCTGGCACACAAAATTTGCCATTATTGCAAGTCAGATCTTCGGTGCCTTCCCACAAGCTGCAAACATGTTCATGATCAGATGTTCTCACTTCTGTGATGTGAAGCCTGGAAAGTGCATCTGCGTCAGGAAGCTTATCACCAGGTCGATGGCTTACATCGAAAGTGAACTGTTGTATTTCACTGATCCAACGCGCCACTCTGCCCTTGGGCTGGGTTAATCCCAAGAGGTAGGTTAACGCTCGGTTGTCAGTGAAAAGCCGGAAATGACGACCCTCTATGTAGCTTCTGAAATACCGGAGTGCCATCACAACAGCCAGAGCCTCTTTTTCTGTGGTCGTGTAATGTTCTTGAGCTTTTGAGAACGTAGAAGAATAATAGCCAATCACCTTGAGCTGGCGTCCTTGCTGTTCCGTTGTGTCTCGTTGATATAGAACGGCCCCTGTACCATATTGTGAAGCGTCCGTACACAGCTCGAAAGGCTTGTTGAAGTCAGGTAGCACAAGCACAGGATCCGACGATATAGCTTCAACAAGGTACTCGTACGCTTTCTCGCACTCTTCACTCCAGATAAATGGCACATCCTTTTGCGTCAGCTTGGTGAGGCATCTTGTCTTTGCAGCGTAATCCTTAATGAACGCACGAAAATGACCGGCGAGTCCGAGGAAAACACGGAGTGAGTGTAGGTCATATGGCTTGACGAGCTTCTTCATCCTTTGTATAGACTCCTCTTTGGTTGTTTTAGTTTTGCCGTCAAAAACTCTTCCTAGAAAGACAACATTTGTCTGAAAAAATTCACTCTTGGTCTTGTTCATCTTTAACTTTGACTTGCTGAGGGCTTCTAACACGCACGAGAGGTGTTTTTCATGTTCTTCTCTTGTACGTGAGTATATGATGATGTCGTCAATGTATACGTTACAAAACTTTCCCAGGAACTCATCAAGAATGCCATTCATCATTTTCTGAAACCAAGCTCCAGAATTCTTCCAACCGAATGGTAAGCGGTTGTACTCGTACACATCGAAAGGTGTTACAAAAGCAGTGTACTGCTTGTAATCTTCTTGTAGTGGCACCTGCCAGTATCCTTTACAGAGGTCGATCCGAGAGAAAACATTTGATCCACCAGTTTCATTGATGATCTCGTCTATTCGGGGCATGGGAAAAGGAAACAAATCAGTCTGGCCGTTGATCTGCCGGTAATCTGTGCAAAGGCGAAATGAGCCATCGTCTTTCGGTACTATGGTGACTGGTGACGCGAAAGTGGATGTTGATGGCCTTATAATACCGGCATTTAGCATTTGCTGCAGTTCGGCCTTTAGCCAGGTCTTTTTCTCGAGGGAAAGACTGTACGGCTTTTTACGCACTACTGTGACGTCACGAAGCTTAAACGGTACCTCGAAGACATCTGCTGCTGGCGGGTACGTCTCAACACAAATAAGTTCGGGAAAATTTGTCAGTATCTCATCAGCATTTCTAACTCTTCGATGTGAATTTTCAATTCCACGCAAGTTAGGCTTAAATGATCCGTCAATAGTCACTTCGTCTCTCCAAGAAATATTCATCTTCAATCGCTTCATATCAGGCCGAGATAAAAGAAACAGGAAATCAACACCCTGCATGACAAGGGCATCTACTTTTAGGTGATGTCCACCAAATTCAACCTCTACTTCTGCCCAGTGTTGCAACCTTCTAGTTTTTCCATCATAGCTTTGAACACTAACTATTCTTCCTTCATAAACCTTGCTCGGTTGGATGATTTCCTGAATTACCAGGCTTACAAATGCTCCAGTATCAACCAGGGA
Organism: Dermacentor albipictus; assembly: GCF_038994185.2. Taxonomy (NCBI): domain Eukaryota; kingdom Metazoa; phylum Arthropoda; class Arachnida; order Ixodida; family Ixodidae; genus Dermacentor; species Dermacentor albipictus. The sequence continues at coordinate 32,363,172 of NC_091828.1, read as the reverse complement.
GTCCAGACATTTTCCATTTACCATCATTTTAACAAATAGGAGATTTGACTTCAGAAGGTATACATTTTCCATCGTGTCACATTGGTCGGACTCGGTATTAAAATATTCTACCGTTTCGCCATGTGCGTCAATGCTCAGTGGTAGAGTACTATGCCTTTTGATGGGACCGTGAATCAGAAAATCACTGGACACATACTTAAGGCAAGCAAGTAAGTCATCCGTGGAGGTTGGACGGTGTACACAAACCTCTCTTTGCGATTCGTTAGTCATGCCTTGAATTATCAGGGGAAGGATTGCAGAGTCTGGTAGATTAGGGTCGGCAATGTAGAGTAAACGTCTCTTCTCGAAAAAATAATCCATGACTGTCCCTTCTCTGTGTCTGAAAGCTAATGCGTCGTCCCATCTGTCAACCGGATTTCGCTCAAAAGCAGAAAGAAAACTATCTTTCCACTTCTGCCATGAATCACGGCATTGACTTGCGATTCGCATGTCCCACCATGTTCTGGCATTGCCAGATAAAAAACGGCGCATGTTACACACTTTGTCGTCCAATGACGTCCAGTGGTTTTGCGCACATGCATATTCATAAAATCTGAGCCACAAGTTGGCGGCATTAGACACCCCATCGAAACTATCGGGCTTGAACTCTTCTTGATGTGGTTTCTGTGCTCTTAGTGAGTCGCTAACTGCTTCGAAAATCAGTCGCTGTTGCTCATACTGCGTGGTCTGCTGCTGAAACAGCGCTTGCAACAAGGCGTTATGCGAGTGCTCAGTCTCGTTCTTGGAATCTATCCTTGAATGTCCCGGAAACATAACCTCAAATTCAGACATAGAAGCATCGATTCTTACCACACCTTTCTCAACGAGGGCTGCTTCGTTCAGTTGACTCTTCTCAGCGATGATGCGAAGCAGTTCCGATGAAGTCGCTGATTCCTGAAGAAGCACTGGATCTTCGCCGTCAAGCTGGTAGGTCTTCACGGTCGTCTGCCCATCTGTTCTTCTTGCCAACGTTACTTCGAGCCACATGGTCGGCTGCGCCAAATATAAAGTACGAGTTAAAATACACTCATTTATTTACAGGTATCCATCTTGATCACTTCTTTCTCTTCCCCCCTGCTGTTCTTGTCTCTTCTGTCTTCTTCTTCTTCGCCGGAACATCACAATATATATATATATATATATATATATATATATATATATATATATATATATATATATATATATATATATATATATATATATTGTAACGAATAAGACTAGCCTGCCTGCGCCACTGGTGGGGGCAAGGTCTGCGTCGTGGTTGAGGAGTTGGATAATGCTGTCGGTCGGGCAGCGGCATAGAAGGAAAATGGTGTCGGTCGTGAAGCGGCATAGATGTCGGCAAAAATGTCGGCGGTCGACACATAGAGGGCGGCATGAGCGTTTGTGGACGAGGTCCGGAAACTGCTTCAGTGTAAATGAGAGGTGCAGTGCCTGATGTCTGCTCAGCGGCTGGTGGAACGGCTTGAGATACTTGTTCTTGAATGAAGTCGGGGATCGTAGAAGGCAAATCGGGTGGTGGTTCCGGGACAGAATATATCAAAGATAGTTGGCGGGCGACCTCTGCGCGAACGAATTCCTGAATTTTTATAGATAGAGCAGCTTGGTTGTCGTCGACTTCAAGGCTTGACAGAGAATCGATGGCCGGAGTGGGACGTCGGGTATGAAGCCGTTGCCTGCGCAACTCGTCGCAACGCTGACACAATTCTATCACTTCCGCGACAGGGTGAGGACTCTTCGATAACGACATGTGAAACGCGTCGTCCTCAATCCCCTTCATTATATGTTTTATATGTTTGATCGTCTCCTCCTCTGACATCCTCCTCCTCTGACGTTTGCAAAGGTCGGCAATGTCCTCAATGTAGCTCGTGAAGTTATCTCCAGCCTGTAGGGATCGTGTGCGGAAACGTTGTTCTGCACGAAGCTTTCGTACTGCTGGCTGACCGAAAACTTGGGTAAAGCTGGTCAACGACGAAGTGAGGTTGGCTTCATGGTTCAGAAACCATAGTTTCGCAATGTCAGTAAGATAAAATGTGACGTTTCTCAACTTGGTAACATCGTCTCACTGGTTACGAGCACTCACTCGTTTATAAGAGAAGATCCTATCTTCAACGTCTTTGTCATCTGGCCGGAGAAGATAGGGGGATCTCGCTGACGCAGGGCATCGGCACAGACCAAGGTGGCTGGCACCGTTGGAGGAGTTGTAAGAGGGCATGCGTCGTCGGGCATGATGGGGGGTAGAGTGCGACTCCGAAGTTCCAGAATGGTCGAAACCCAGCATGTCCACCACTTGCTAAGATATTTATTAGCAACGGGCGCAGGCGAATGCGCAGCAGTCACAAGCGTTCGGCCAAGGAGAGCAACCACGAGCTCACACCGGTAGCGATGGTGCTGTGGCGCAGGCAGTCCACTCTTCGTTACAATACATACATACATACATACATACATACATACATACATACATACATACATACATACATACATACATACATACATACATACATACATACATACATACATACATACATACATACATACATACATACATACATACATACATACATTTATTTTATTTATTTGCAAGTACGGTTGGTCGATTGGGCCATTACAGGGGTGGGGTACAAATATGGCACAAAACGCATCACGGCTTACAAAAAGCAGCACTGTATAGCTAATACTTAATCACAGAGTGCCATTATACATAAATATAATACAAAATCTGACTTAACAACCGTTATGTGAAACATAAAGCAGCAATGTGTAGCCGAAAAATGCATCACGTACTACACACTACAACACACATGATGCATATTACATCACATACATCGCAACATTATACATATAACAATACTAGATTCTACAACTTGCGCGAGAAATGTTAGATCATGAGGATTCATTTAGAAAATATTTTGTAACTTCGGTTTCAAAATGTTCCACAGTTTGAGAATCACATATGGCGTTCGGTAAATCATTCCAGTCTCTTATGGTTCTAAGGAAAAAAGAGTATGCGTATGTATTCACACGAGATTGACATACTAGAAAGTTGCTGTGGTTGTCAGTCACCTCGTAGGCTCCGGACTTGTCGCGGAATTATGTACTGCGCTGCATCAAAGTTAAATAAATTTTGAGAAAGCAAAAACAAGAATTTAAGTCTGGCTATGCGACCGCGTTCCAAGAGGGGGGGGGGGGTAAATTTAGTTCTTGCAAAACCTCTGTCACAGAATCAGTACGGGAGTACCTTGAAAGAATAAATCTAGCTGCCCTTCTTTGTACTCGCTCAATTTTATGAATTAATCTTTTCGGTAGGGGTCCCATATGATGCTTGCATATTCCAGTGTAGACCTTACTATTTAAATACGCTGTTAGCTTTACGGGGGCTGGAGCGAGTTTTAATTTGCCACGTAAGAACCATAACTTTTTTTCAGCGGTAGAGCAAATATTGTTACTCCTAAGTATTTACATTTGTTAACGGTAGTTAGCACAGTGGAACTTAGTTGATAAACAAAATTTAGGACGTGCTTAACCTTGTTTGTAACACGCAAAGAACAGTTTTTTTCTTTATTTGCTTCCATTTCCCATGCTTCACACCATTCTTCAACAGACGCCAGTGCCTCGCTTAGCATTTCTTTATCCTTGTGGTTACATATCGATAAATTAAACAGTCGTCGGCGAACAGTCGCACAGTTACGTTTTCATTAATATCTGAACGAATATCATTAATATAAGCGAGAAATAATATCGGTCCAAGGACAGACCCTTGAGGAACGCCTGAAGTTACACATAAATGATCGGACTGGCAGCCGTTTACGTCCACGTACTGCGTCCTACCTGATAAATATGACCTGACTCATTCCACTATATTGTTATTTATTCCACGCTGTTTCAATTTGATAATTAATTAATTATGAGGGACCCTATCAAAAGCTTTTGAGAAATCAAGGCATATTGCATCAACCTGTTTTCGGTTATCTATTGCTTTTGAAAAGTCGTGGATGGTTTCAACCAGCTGTGTGACAGTTGACAGCTTTTGCCGGAAGCCATGTTGGTTCGAATGTAGTGCTTTCTTATCTTCTAGGTATTTATATATTGCTTTCTCTATTATATGTTTGTGGCGACGGGCGACCACGTAGACCGTCGAAGTATCGGGCTCTCGCAGGAGAGGAAAAACCAACACTCCGTCGCTTAGCGTAGCATTCTTTTTTTTTTAATGATCTTCGGAACGCTAGCCCGCGCCGGAACGCGCCAGCCGCTCGAGCCTCGTGTAGACGCGAGCGTCTGCGTCAACTCTCGTGCGACGCCGATGCTGCTGCCGCTACAGAGGGCTCCCCCCCTAGAGAGGAGGAAAGTTCGACGAACGATGGAAAGTCCACGTGACGCGGCGTGTCTTCGCGTTGGTCTTGGGTGTCACGTGCGCAGGCGGCGACGAAGGATGCAGCAGGGTCGCGTCGCATACAGGTGGAGCTGATGGCGCGGGTGCTTCGATGTAGGCGGGTTTGAGACGTTCCAGGGCAATTGTGTCTGATCGGCCGTTGACATGTTCGAGGAGTTTGCAGCAGACGCAGGTTAAAGAAATTGGTTGATAATTTTCAATTTTCTGCTTGTCACCGGTTTTGTGTATCGGGATAACTTTTGCAACAAGCCAGTCATCTGGGACCCGTTTTTGTTGCAAGGATGCAGTAAAGATAACTTCTACGTATCTAGCAAGCCATTCAGTGTATCTTCGCAAAACGGCATTTGGAATTCCATCCGGACCTATAGATTTATGTTCTCTGATGTTTAGCAGCAGCGATAGTAATCCTTCATAGTTAATTCGTACTTCTGGCATATCTGACACGTGGGAAAATGATGTTACTATAGTTGGAGCAGTAGAATTAAAAACCTTTGAACAGACAGACTGGAAGAACTGGTTATGGTAAGACGCAATTTTTGAACAGTCAGTTATGATTTCGTTGTTAACAACAATGCTGTATTGGCTTTTAGTGGTTTGCGACAAGGGACGCCAATACTTTTGCGGAGAAGATACCATGAAGTTAGGAAGAGCGTCCTCGTAGTATTTCTTTTTTGCTTGCCCAAGTTTTATTCGCAGCTGTGCTGATAGGTTAGATATCTTTCCACAATTTGTTACTTTCCTTTGACTTCCTATTTTTCGCTTCAGGCGAACAATCTCGCGTGTTATTCAGGGGTTTCTTTTATTTCTTCTCTTTTTCCTTATTGGTACGAATGAATTTACGCAGTGCAAAATAATGGTTTTGAATCTCGCCCACAACACACTGACGTCATCGTCAGAGCTCAGACTGCCTAGATGAAACGACAAATAATCAATGATGCTCGTGTCGTCAGCTTTATCAAAATTAGGAACGTGCGTAGTGCATTCTTTAGGATTTGTTGCCGGAACCTTGGTTTTGATTTGTACAAATACAAGATGATGGTCGTATATGCCAGCTTCAACTGCTACCTGATAATTTTCCAACCGTCCATCAAGAAATACCAAGTCCAATATGGCTGTACTGTTCCCGTTTTTCGAGTGCTTTCCTGTACTACCTGTGTTAAAACGTTAGCGAAAGCAATATCGAGCAACACTTCGCATACATACATACATACATACATACATACATACATACATACATACATACATACATACATACATACATACATACATACATACATACATACATACATACATACATACATACATACATACATACATACATACATACATACATACATACATACATACATACATACATACATACATACATACATACATACATACATGCATACATACATACACGCACATGTAAGCCGTCCTAGGTAACTTTAGCCAGAATTTAAAAATATGCCGATGCACTCTAAGACAATTCTAGCGAATGCACATTGCTGACTGTTATATGTAGTAAGCCGTGGGAATGAAATAGATTTCATAGTTTCTGCCGTTCCCAGCATAGTGCAAGATGTATAAGTGTTAGGTAGGGTACCGTGCAGTGATCATAGGTTAGTGAGGTCAAGAAATCACCTCAATTTTAAGAGAAAGAGTAAAATTGGTAAAGAAGAAACAGGCCAACCTAGACGCAGTAAGGGTAAAAACAAGCGAATTGATACATACATACATACATACATACATACATACATACATACATACATACATACATACATACATACATACATACATACATACATACATACATACATACATACATACATACATACATACATACATACATACATACATACATACATACATACATACATACATACATACATACATACATACATACATACATACATACATACATACATACATACATACATACACGCACATGTAAGCCGTCCTAGGTAACTTTAGCCAGAATTTAAAAATATGCCGATGCACTCTAAGACAATTCGAGCGAATGCACATTGCTGACTGTTATATGTAGTAAGCCGTGGGAATGAAATAGATTTCATAGTTTCTGCCGTTCCCAGCATAGTGCAAGATGTATACGTGTTAGGTAGGGTACCGTGCAGTGATCATAGGTTAGTGAGGTCAAGAAATCACCTCAATTTTAAGAGAAAGAGTAAAATTGGTCAAGAAGAAACAGGCCAACCTAGACGCACTAAGGGTAAAAGCAGGCGAATTCAGGCTGCTACTTGCAAACGCATATGCAGCCGTAGAACAGGGAGATAAAGATGACATAGGGGTAATGAATGAAACCGTAACTAGGATAGCTTCAGAGGCAGCAGTGGAAGTGGGCGGCAAGGCGTCAAGGCAAACAGTAGGCAAGCTCTACCAAGTAACAAAGGACATAATAAAGAAACGACAAAGATTCAAAGTGTCCAACTAAAGAGCTCGGATAGAATTCGTGGAACTGTAGAAACTGATCAGTAAGGAGGAAGCACGGAATATTCGAATTTATAACATGATAAATACTCAGGAAGGAGTAAAAAATGGACGCAGCGTGAAAGCAGCGAGAAGAAAACTTGGCATAGGACAAGCCACGATGTATGCACTGACAGAGAAGCAGGGTAGCATCATCAGCAACCTCGAAGGTATGCTAAAAGCAGCGGAAGAATTCTATACTTACCTGTACAGCATCCAGAGCAGCCTCAATACCTCCATTCAAAGCAGTAATGAACAGGTTACAGAGCCTCCTTCTCTAACTAGCGATGAAGTTAGAAGGGCCTTGCAAGACATGAAACGGGGAAAAGTGGCTGTAGAATACAGAATAACAGTCGATTTAATCTAAGGTGGATGAGACATATGCTGGAAGAACTGCCGGTTCTTTATACGAACTGTCTCACGACTTCGATTAAGGGTCCCAGAGAACTGGAAGAATGCCAACATTATACCAATCCACAAAAAGGGAGAAGTTAAACGTTTGAAAAATTATAGGACCACTAGCGTGCTTCCAGTGTTTTACAAAATATTCACCGAGACAATTTCTAATAGAATAAGGGCAACACTGAACTTCAGTCAACTAAGGCAAGAGACTGGTTTCAGGAAGGGATACTCTACAATAGATCACAACCATGCTATCAATCAGGTAATCGAGAAATCCGCAGAGTACAATCAGCCTCTTTTTATGGCTTTCATAAACTACGCAAAGGCATTTGATTCGGTAGAGATACCAGCAGTCGTAGAGGCATTACGTAATCAAGGAGAACAGGACGCTTACGTAAATATCTTGGAAAATATCTACAGAGATTCCACAGCTACCTTAAGTTCCCACGAGAAAAGTATGAAGATGCTTATAAAGAAAGGGGTCAGACTAGGAGGCACAATCTCTCCGACGCTATTCACTGCGTGCTTGGAAGAAGTATTCGAGCTATTAATCCGGGAAGCCTTAGGAGTGACGATCAACGGCGACTGTCTCAGCAACATTCAATGTGCAGATGACATTGTCCTGTTCAGCAACACTGGGGACGAGTTACAACAAATTATTGAGGACCTTAACAGAGAGAGCGTAAGAGTGGGGTTGAATATTAACATGCAGAAGACAAAGATAATGGTCAATAGCCGGGCAAGGAAACAAGAGTTCTGGATCACCAGTCAGCCTCTAGAGTCTGTGAAGGAGTACAATTACCTAGGTCAATTACTCACAGGGGACCCTGATCATGAGAAGAAAATTTATAGAAGAATAAAAAGGTGGTGGAGCGCATACGGCAGACTTTGTCAGATCCTCACTGGAAGCTTACCATTATCATTAAAAAGGAAGGTGTACAGTCAGTGCATGGTACCGGTGCTCACATACGCGGCAGAAACTTGGAGACTGACCAAAATTCTCGAACACAACTTAAGGACGGAGCAAAGAGTGCTGGAATGAAGAATGTTAAACGCAATATTAAGAGACCGAAAGAGAGCGGTTTGGATCAGAGAGCAAAGGTGCATAATCCATATTATAATTGACATTAAGAGAAAAAAATGTAGCTGGGCAAGTCGTGTAACGCGACGGTTATATAACCGGTGCACAATTAGGGTGAGAGAATGGGTACCAAGAGAAGGGAAGCGCAGTCGAGGACGGCAGAAGACTACGGGGAGCGATGAACTTAGGAAATTTGCGGGTGCTAGTTGGAATCGGCTAGCGTAGGACAGGGGTAACTGGCCATCGCAGGGAGAGACCTTCGTCATGTAGTGAACATAGAATAGGCTGCTGCTGCTGATGATGATAATGATGGTGCGTGTGTGGGGGGGGGAGGGACACAATCTTTTATAGGCCGCCAGGGGAGGGAGGGGGGCTTTTACTTTGCGGCATCTTTCATTATTCACTCTTTCAGTTAGGCAATAATTAAACGAGCCAGTAGCTGCCGTTGTCGGAACATTAATGCTTTTTTCGTTTCTTTATAGCTGGCTTTCGGGCCATGTATCCAGTGATGAGAGCCATCCATTGACGATATATCCATTGAAATATTTACCCTTTAACCCCTCTGGTTTCGAATGTAGAAACGCAAAGGGTGCCAGTTGCGCTGCCTACGTGATGATTCATGCTCTCGTTACGCAAAGTACCCTGTTCATAATTCACCATTGCGCTCCCACTGACAACAGTGGCATCCTATGGAAATCCTATGCACATCCAGTGCCAGGACATGGATATGCTGCGTACAGTTTACCGACTTATGCCAGGGCATTTTGCACAGTGTTTGCCGTAATGTATACTGCTTTCACAGCACACGCTGTGTGACATAAGCCACAGGCAGAGAACCCACGCATCAAGAACACACACGTCACGTGCAGACGTTACGCTCGCGCGCAGGCACGCGAGCGGAAGTGCAGTATACTCTAAACTCTTCTGGACCTTCCGCCACGTGCAAGTGCTTCATTGAACTAACTAACTGCACTTTTCAAAGGAAATTGCGTCAGAAAATTCGCACTGTACTATGCACACACGAGCTGCAGACTTGATAGCTCCGAATCGCAATTCGAACATGCGACAAAACATAATTCTGCATCCTACGAGGAAAGTCAAAGACAAAAACCTCTTAAATGACAAATATTCACTTAAATGCCAGAAAAGGTACATCTGGAATGTCCTTAAGACATTTCGAAAATCCATGATGCGCATATCTCAGGATACCCGACACCAGACCATCTGAAATATATTTGAGACGTCCGTGGTAGGTTATCCGAAGCTGGACGTCTGGTGACTGGCCTACTTGTTTCTGAGACGGTGCACGGAGATTTGGGCGTAACTCGAATGCCGTACGGACGAATTATGGGGAGTGTAATATTGGACTTGTTGATAAGACGTGCTTCAAAGTTTGATTAACAACGCAATGACATCAGAAGGGACTGAAGACAGAACAGAGCGCTGAGTAATCGCTCTGTTATCTCTTCTGTCCCCTCTAGTGTCCTTGCGCTGTTAAGAAAACTTGAAAACCTACGGACGAAGCGTTTTCCTGCTCCGTCATGGTTTCGTAGCAAGTCAGATACTTCGCTTCTATTTCCCTGATTGTTATCTCTCCTTATCACTTGCGACAGACTTCAGGGTTTACTTCACGTGGAACCCGCTAACATTACAGTTTTAATTCAGCATGATAACAGCGGAACGAATGAATTTCTCCGATTTATATCAGGTGACCCTTTTGTTCGGGGTGCTAATCTGGAGCTACCTGCTGGCGTACATGGCATTCCTCGCATGCGAGGCGCCAACAGCAACGCTGGACAAGCTGGCCTTTCAAGGACTTAGAGAGCGAGGAAATTCCGTGAAGCAAGAACCTCGGCCTGACAGTGTCGATACAGCACTAAAACTCGAAGACGCTTCAGCTCGTCCCTTCTCGGCTTTAACCTCATCCAACATATATATGTAAGCAATGCGTGTTAAGGTAATAGAGCAGCTAAACGCGCTCACACACACACACACACACACACACACACACACACACACATATATATATATATATATATATATATATATATATATATATATATATATATATATATATATATATATATATATATATATATTTGCGTGTGTGTGTGTGTGTGTGTGTGAGCATTTTTGCTGCTCCATTACCTTAATATGTTTCGCTGCTGGCTACTTTTTAAGAGCAAGCAGCTAACATACAACGCACATCGACATGACGATGTTCCGTCGATATTTCATTTCTGTGTAAAAGTGTCAATAAACGCTCCCAAAGAAGCTAACACATGAACATTGTGGTTCATTTTTATGTTCTTTTTGTTCTGGATGCAAACTGCACAGAGTGACTTCGGGAACAAAGTAAATACTGAGGTCGTATAGTAAAGGTAAAATAAGGAACAAGTTATATTTAAGGATGACTACGCCAGTATTAAACCGCTATTGTTACACGTATGTTCAACAGACATGTTCACGGTATTTTTATTGGTATTGTCGAGCATCGTTCTCTTATATGCAAGACATAGTAGGGGTGAGTAGACAAAATGTTACTTATAATGCATAACATAAGAATTCGCCATAAAAGAACCTTAGTGGGTGTAAATAGAAAGTATGCAATCAAAAAGAAAGAAAACTATAACAAAGGCATAGTAGCAAAGAAAAAAATCGTTTCAGTGCAAAACATTTCTAATTTAAGGTTGCGCAGTGTGGTATCTAAGGTGTTCTCCATTTCAGTAAAAAAGCGCAAAAAAACGTACAACGAGAGCTTATAGTTTTTTGGAGTGACACAAAGGCAAAATTTATGTTCGTTGTCGCGCAGGGCTCACAGAACAGAATTGCCGAATAGAAAACTTCGGACACTGGATATTTGAAACTGGGCATATGCCACTGTATCGCTAAATATTCTTGGCCAATTAATAAAGAAAAATATGAGACATCCGCCCAATCGTAGCAATTGTTACAAAGGAAACCCATACGTGTTCCTCGAAACAAAACCATCGTGGTTGAAGAAAAATTCGTCGTTGTCCGGGACTCGAACCCGGGGCCAGCGCATTTCCAGGGAAGCCGCCCTATACCGTTTCAGCGAACCAGAGGCTGGAAGAGACGGTAGGGCGAAGTCGAACTTATCAACAACCTGAAACAAAGGCAAGAGTTTGATGTAATAGTTGTGCGGACACCCGGAAGGCGGATAGAAGTAATTAATAAATGGAAAATGAGACATCCAACCAATCGTAGAAATTTCTAGAAAAGAAACCCACATGGGTTACCTTTCTGATAGCTACCTAGTTAGCTCAGATGGTAGATCGGCTGACCCGGAAAGGCGGTGGTCCGGGGTTGAAGTCCCGGATCAGGAAGATTTTTTTCTTCAACTGCGAGGCTTTTCTTTCGGTCAACCCGAATGGGTTTCCTTTGTATCAATTACTATCATTAGGTGGATGCCTCATTCTGCCCTTAATTAATTCTCTCCACCTTGCGGGTTTCCACAGAACTATTACATCAAATCCTTGGCCAATCTCTCAAAGTGGGCGTGTGAAATGGTGTAGCTGCCCGAATTTACAAGCGGAACAAAGGCATGAAGGGGTGAAGCGAGCAAAAAAAATTGAAGTAGGCCACAGAGAAGTGAAAAAGTCGGCAACAGATTGCAACCGAATGTGAAGAAAAGAGTTATGGAACCAAATGGGACCAGAATGCGCATTGAGTGAGCGTTGAAAAAAAAAGTATGGGGTTTTTGAGTGCCAAAACCACTTTCTGATTATGAGGCCTCCGGAAATTTCGACCACCTGGGGTTCTCTAACGTGCACCTAAATCTAAGCACACGGGTGTTTTCGTATTTCACCCCCATCGAAATGTGGCCGCCGGGATTCTATCCCGCGACATTGTGCTCAGCAGCCTAACACCATAGCCACTGAGCAACCACGGCGGGTGAGGAGCGTTGAGCTGCATAAAAGTGCAGAATAAGCGAACTCATTTTATTCACCATCTAAGAAAGCTTTGAACATACGTGTAACGTATGCGCGGGAACTGCGTATCTTTTAAGGCATCGCATTCGCAGTGAGGTGTCCTTGCAATGGAGGCACATCCAGGAATGGGTCTGACAAAATACAGAATTATAATATTTAAGTTCTACGGAATATTTAAAAATCGCCTTTTGCGGATAACATAAATCTTGTCCTCAAGCTGAATTATTCGGTGAGGCGGGCATTACTAGCAGGTAAAATGGGAACACATATTCAACTAATTAACACGAATGCACTAATTAACATCTTCATTAATTACTGTAGGATGCATATTGTAATTCATGAATTGTAGGTGGAGAGCTTCGAATACCTATACACTTGAAGCGAATTTCCAAGAGAACACCAATTTCGAGATATTATCACCCAAGGTGTCGGACGAAATACATGGGCGTTCCAGTTACTTTTTTGCTTCAATGCATAAAAGAGCGTTTTCTTGAAAAGTAAGTGGAGCAACAGTGCATTTGTGCGGCAAGTTTCATGGAGCTGGGAAGGTATTTCGTAAGCGTCCACCTAGTGGACTGTCCACTTCGGCCGCTGCTGATTGGATGCAGCTGTGCGAGAGAGGATGAGATGAGCGGCCCTAGCCAATCAGCAGCGGCCGAAATGCACAGTCCAGTAGGTGGACTCTTACAAAATACTCCCCCAGATCTCGAAACTGGCGTTATTATGGAAATTCATTCCAACTGGACACGTCTTGCAAGCTCACCGGCTATAATTCGTAAATTGCAATATGGGCCGTAAAGTAATTAATTGAGTAGCATTTGTGATTTTTAGTTATTAAATGAGTATCTGTTTCCATTTCTCGAGCAAGTAATGTCCATCTCTCGGAATAATCCAGCTCAAGGAGCGTAATTATGTTATCTGCAACAGGCGACCTCTAAAAATTCCGTAAAAGTTAAAAATGATCCCCCTTTATGCGGTTTACATTTCCTGGCGGAATCCTTTAGAGTGCGTATTAGGTACCCAAGGTGACTAGCGCTATTGCGAAATTTGCGCCCACAGGTCTACGCCATTTGAAATGAGACATCAACATGGCTCCGGGATGCTTCAAATCAGAGACATGACGTTTACTTGGTTCGCGCAGCTGAATTGCGAAGGCTTGTGTTTGTTAGCCAACCTAATGACTGCTGCTTTATTGAAATTCAGTTCCACCAGTCATGTCTCGCTTCAAGAGCAGAAAGCAAGAAAGATACCATATTTAGTATCTATTAGCCGTCAGCATAGCGACGCAGGTGGAAAGGACGTAATCACCAGCATGCATAATTAATTTAACAGATGTGTTACTATTGTCTCTACAACTTTATTATTATTGCTACGGGGTTAAAAACAGTCAGACGTATTGTTGTTGTTGTTGTTGTTGTTGTAGTCCTGTGTGGCCGTGGCACATACCCACAGTGTTGGATTGGCCATGAATCGGGTGGGTAAATCAGGTGCAAAAAATAATATAACGGAGTTAACAATTTGAACATTGGAGTTTAAAAGCTGGCGTTTTGTGTTTGGAGAGAAAAATAATAATCACGAGCAAACCGGCCATAATAATAATAATAATAATAATAGATAAGAACTAAAATAAAGCTGCGGTGGGGAGGAAGAACGATCAGTCTAACATGGAAATCGATTGCTTTCAATGACGTAATTTTGGATTGCCAAGCGAACATTTCTGTGACTGAACCCAATAATAGAGGCTCCAAAAGATAGGATCACAGGCATGGATATATATAAACCAATAGTGCGAAGCGGGATTTACAATAGAAAAACGCCTTCAAGACAACAAGAAATGTATATTTACAGGATATATACAATAATAGTAGCAGCTGACAAGATGGTAGACAGCGCGTGAAGTCCAGAGCGTCGTCTTCTTCTCACCAAGATGAAAACTTCTTCGTCAGCGTGTCACGTGATCCCCGGCGGCTGAAGCACCGGCTCGGTGCTGGTTAGGAGGCGGGCGAGTGATACAACTTAAGACGCGCGACGTGGACCACGTCGGAGCGATGCTGAGCCACGGTTGGCTGAAGAGGGGCGATTTCGTACGTGACGTCAGTTACTTGGCGCAAGATATGGTAATAGCTAGAGTGAAGTGAAAGTAACTTCGAGAGGCCAACGCGTCGCGACGATGACCAAAGGAGAGCTAGGGCGCCCGGTATGTAATGTACGTCACGATGGCGGGCGTCGTATAAGCGCCGCTGATTGTCCTGCGACTCCTCAAGTCGACGTTGGGCAATATGGCGTGCTTCTTGTGCTTTGAGTATGGCTTCACGGGCGTATAGTCGGATGTGGAATTCAGACTAGCAGGCAGAACTGTGTCGAAAGGTAGCGTAGGGTCGCGGCCAAACAAGAGGAAGGATGGAGAGAAGCCTGCGGTATCATGGCGAGACGAATTATAGGCGAAAGTAACGAATGGCAGCGCAATGTCCCAGTCGAGATGGCCAGCGGAGACATACATGGACAGCATGTCAGTGAGCGTGCAGTTAAGGCGCTCGGTTAGACCGTTCGTTTGTGGATGGTAAGCAGGAGCAAGTTTGTGTTTAGTCGCGCACGAGTGTAGAATGTCATTGACAACTTTAGAAAGTAGCGGCCTCGATTGGTCGGTGAGGAGCTGTCGAGGGGCACTAAAGTGAAGGATGACGTTTTCTAGGAGGAAGTCGGAAACATCGGTTGCACAGCTTGTCGGAAGAGCCCGTGTGATTGCAAATCAGGTGGCGTAGTCTGTTGCTACAGCAATTCACTTGTTTCCCGAAGCAGACGCAGGAAAAGGACCTAAAGGATCACCACCTGCAAAGAAAAATGGTTCTGATGGTACTACGTGAGGTAGGATTCAGTGCACGTCTGGACACACGAAGCAATGTCTTTTTGGGCGGCGCGCTGACGTCCAACATGCTTGCCAAACAAATGTTTGAGCTTCTGTTTACAAATGTCCCAGCTGATAAGTTCCTCCTCGTGGGTCTGAAACCAGACGCGTGCCGTGCCCGCGAGGTAAAATATCAAATTATTGAGCATGATGGTCTGGTCCCAGTGGTTGCTGGCGCTCACCCGCTCGTAAAGTTGAAGCCAGTCTTCAACATCAGTGTCGTCGGTGCCAGAAAAGTTTCCTGGGTCGGGGGGTTGCACTAGAATGACTGTGGGCGTGGGTGCCGACGAGGCCGAAGCATCCTCGCCTTGAGCTGGCATTGTAGATGCAGCCAAGGAGCGCCCGCTGCGTAGATCCGTCTTGATAATGATCCCGCAACCTCCACCAAAAATGTTACGGGGTTAAAAACAATCAGACATATATTTAAAGGATATTTACAATAATTGTAGCAGCTTACAAGATGGCTGACAGCGCGCGAAATCCAGAGCGTCGTCTTCTTCTCACCAAGATGAAAACATCTTCGTCAGCGTGTCACAATATAACTAATGAATAAGAGAGGCCCAAGTACCAACCCTTGAGGAACACCGAAATTCAAATGTGCCTATAGGCGGCGACTACACGGGCGCGCAGGTAGTGGCCGCGGATCCGGATCACGAGACTGAAATAATCAGAAGAATAAGAATGGGCTGCGGGTGCGTTTGGCAGGTATTCTCAGATCATGAACAGCAGGTTGCCATTATCCCTCAAAAGAAAAGTGTATAACAGCTGTGCCTTACTGGTACTCACCTACGGGGCAGAAACCTGGAGGCTTACGAAAAGGGTTTACTTAAATTGAGGACGACGCAATGAGCTATGGAAAGAATAATGGTGGGCGTAACGTTAAGGGATAAGAAAAGAGCAGATTGGATGAGGGAACAAAAGCGAGTTAATGACATCTTAGTTGAAATCAAGAAAAAAAAATGGGGGGCATGGCCAGGACATGTAATGAGGAGGGAAGATAACCAATGGTCATTAAGGGTTACGGACTGGATTCCAAGAGAAGGGAAGCGTAGCAGGGGGCGGCAGAAAGTTAGGTGGGCGGATGAGATTAAGAAGTTTGCAGGGGCAACGTGGCCACAATGAGCACATGAACGGGGTAGTTTCAGAAGTATGGGAGAGGCCTTTGCCCTGCAATGGGCGTAGCCATGATGATGATGATGATGATGATACGGGTGGGAAGCACCGGGGCCCGAGCCCCCACCGGAGATTTCCGGGGGAAGTGCACTGTGCCCCACCCAGCAATGTCGAGCCCTACCCCCCTGCCTTTTTAGCTGTCATTACCAGAGTGTTCTATTACTCACCTCACTTGAGGTTTCTTTTGAGTTGCCTCCAGCTTTTCACTAAAACATTTTACTGCGGCTAAAAGCTTTCTGCATCACTGTTGGCGCGGACGCGCACGACTGTTAACTCATTTTTTCGCTGTAGTTCTGCGAATTCTGACAATTAGTGGTCAAGCGCATTAAAGTACAAACGGCGGATACCTCATCCGTATTTTCTCACTTAAAAATTGTTTAAAAAATGTCCAATGTGAAAACTATGCACAGACACGCTATATGTAAATACACAGGATGTCTCAACTATCAAGTACCAAGAGTTAAAATACGCAAATGCCACGTAGCTGGACAGAACCAAGGTAACGTTGTTTGCCCTCGCTTGGAGATACTCAGATCTTTTTTTTCCCATTCCACCTAATAATTGTTTATTGTTTCACGGATTCTCTCCGTGTAGGGGGCAGAGGTAAAGGCAAAATGCCTGACAGAGCCTCTGGGCCCCTACAGGCCAAGGCAGCATGACATAATTCATTAAGTACATAATTAGAATGGATGGATGTGTGTTGTTTAGTGGCGCAAGGGCCAGGTATGGCCAAAGAGCGCCATGACTGATAATGCTGTGTTAAGCGCTGATTTTTGAGTGGCGATGGTGGGATGTAGCATGGCTGTAAAGTGGCCTAAAATCAATCAGTGTCATCAAAGCGTAAAATAGTATAAAGCATAAAATTATGATAGTGATACATGTAGTGGTCTGTGGATATAGTACGCGTGATAAGTGGACATGGAGCTAAAATGCAAGAATATGTAACTAGCACTTATGCCTCCGGGGGGCCTTTGAGCCTAAAGGCTGGGAGGCAGGTGCTTTCTTTATTGCACCTACCGCAGCAGAAACCTCTGTTAGAGGCTGTGCTACGGATTTCCTGGGGCTATAATATGAAAACTATGTACATCTTTTAAAAATCGAAACAGGCATTCATGTTTAAAGAGAGGTTCTATACATATAATCATTTGACGATGGAATGGAATTAGCTGCCGATGTGTTAATGGAAAATGCTTTTTCCTATTAGCGTCTAATTGAGTTCATTGCAGCAGGATGTGAAGCACGGTTAGTGGCTCACCACATTTATCACACGTCGGTGGATCGCCACCTGACAAGAGGTATGCGTGTGTGCTGTATGTGTGTCCTATCCTGAGTCTGCAAAGTGTTACTTCTGTGTGGCGATTCTTTGATACCGGCGGCCAGTTGCCTAGATACGGCTTGATAACATGTAATTTATTTTCTGTCTCTTTATCCCACAAGCGCTGCCAGAAAGCCCTTAGCTTTTCTCTTATTGAGGGCTCGAGGTCCATTACAGGGACAGTCGTGCAAGTGTTGGAAGCGTTTGCGTGGATGGATGTGGCTAGCTGGTCAGCCAACACGTTTCCCTCTATCTCTCGGTGCCCCGGCACCCAGCATACGACGATATGCTGCTTGGACTCATAGGTTGTGCATAATGCTGTGTAAAGAGATAGAATTACAGGGTTTTGATATTTCCTGACAGTTTTCAAAGTATTTACGACACTCAAAGAGTCTGTGTATATAACTGCCTTTGGGATATTAAATTCATTTATGTGTTTAACGGCAGCCAATATCGCGTAGGCCTCTGCTGTGAAAATACTTGTGTTAGGGTGCAGAACACCGGCATCTGAAAAGGATGGACCGACCGCTGCGTAGGATAAGCCAGAATCACACTTCGATGCGTCTGTAAAGATTTCAGGAGAGTATTTGTGCTGTAACTAGAGGAAGTACATTCGTATATGCGCGACAGGCGCGTGCTTTGTAACAGCTACGAAAGATGTATCACAGTCTATTGGTTGCCACTGCCACGGCGGGGGCCGTATAGCAGGGGACATAAGGTGGTATTCAAGCAGTGGAACCCTTGTTTCTTCAGCCATGTCTCTAACACGCATGGAGAAAGGCTGTGCCACTGTGAGCCGGTTGCGGAAAAGTTGACAACTGGACAAATCGTTTATGGTGTAATACGCGGGATGCTGACTGTTTCCGTTCACTCTAAGAAAATACATGAAAGACGAATATGTTCTCTGCAGATGCGGTGACCACTCATCCGATTCAACGTACAGGCATTCCACTGGGCTTGTTCTAAAGGCGCCTGTGGACAGGCGAATTCCTAAGTGGTGGACAGGGTCTAGCATCTTTAGAGCAGTTGGAGTAGCCGACTGGTAAACTATGGCTCCGTCTAGTCGTGTGCGTATGAGGCTTTTGTATAAGTTCATGAGACATTTTCTATCACTGCCCCAGGTTGTGCGTGAGAGAACCTTTAAGATATTCATTGTTTTCATACATTTGTTTTTAAGATACTTTATGTGCTCTATAAAAGTTAATTTCGCGTCTAAAATTATCCCTAGAAATTTATGTTCCCTGTTTACAGGCAGACGCTCATCATGCAACACAATTTCAGGATCAGGATGTAGGCCTCTTTTTCTAGAGAAAACAACACAGGCGCAACACACCCGTTCTGATCAGCCCATTTGGAGACCTTGTTAAGACCAAGCTGGATCTGTCGCTCACAGATTGCGAGAGAACTTGATTGAAATCCTATCTGGACATCGTCAACATATGTTGAATAAAAGATGTTATGTGGTATGTGTAGACGGAGAGAATTCATTTTTACTATAAAGAGCGTGCAGCTGAGCACGCCGCCCTGCGGCACTCCAGTCTCCTGTACAAATTTCCGTGACAAAACATTGCCAACTCGAACACGGAATGTCCGCTTTGACAGATAACTTTCGATAACATTGAACATATTTCCGTATATACCTAAGTGTGAGAGGTCTCTCAATATCCCGAACCGCCACGTAGTATCATAAGCTTTCTCCATATCAAGGAATACAGATAAGAAAAACTGCTTATGGACAAAAGCTTCACGCATACGTGCCTCTATGCGTATAAGATGGTCACTGGTAGATCGACCCTCCCGAAACCCGCACTGGTATGGATCGAGCGAATTGTTTGATTCGAGGAAGTGTAGTAGGCGACAGTTAATCATTTTTTCGAAAACTTTGCAGAGGCAACTTGTTAATGCTATGGGTCTGTAGCTTGATACAGAGGAAGGATCCTTTCCTTGCTTTAGAATTGGGATTACAATAGCCTCCTTCCAAGCAGGGGGGATCTCGCTGGAAAACGATATAATGTTGTAAAGGTAAAGGAAGGTTTTTTGTGTTTCGGGCGGTAGTTGTTTCAACATCTCATATATTATGCGGTCTGAACCTGGGGCGGATGTATTACAACAGTTCAGTGCTGCCTGCAGTTCTGCTATGGAGAATGGTTCGTTGTACGCCACACCTTTAGCACATTTCATTTGTAACTTTTGGCGTTCTATTCGCGTTTTGTTCTTTAGGAAGGTTTCGGAGTAATGCGAGGAGCTCGATATGTATTCAAAATGTGCACCAAGAGAGTTGGCTTGATCTTCCAAGCTTTCTCCGTGGCTGTTTACTAACGGTGAGGAATACGTTTGTTGCCCGTTAACTTTCTTCACTCTATTCCAGACTTTTCTCTCATCTGTGTAAGAGTTAATACTTGAGATAAACTTTGCCCAACTCTCTCGTCTTGCTTGTCGGCGCGTTCTCCTCGCCTGTGATTTAACATGCTTAAAGTTTTCCAAGTTTTCTGCTGTTGGTGAATCGCGAAGCAGCGCCCATGCTTTGTTCTGGTTCCTCCGCGCTTGCCTACATGCATCGTTCCACCAGGGAACACGCCGCTTAGAACCAGTGCCGCTCACTTGGGTAATACACTTAGAGGCGGCATCTATTATAAAAGCTGTAAAATATGTGACAGCATCATCTATGGCTATACCGGACATCTCAGTCCACGTCATATGAGTAAGATCTCGGTACCGTTCCCAATCGGCTGATTCAACCTTCCACCGGGGGACCTGCGGGAGAAGTTGATCTTGCTCCATCGTACTTAAGATTATTGGAAAGTGGTCACTGCCATACGGGTTATTAAGCACACTCCATTTAAAATAAGGTAAAAGTGTCGGCGATAAAATGCTAAGATCTATGGCAGAATAAGAATTGTTAGCTAGGTTAAAATACGTAGGCTCCTTTGTATTCAAGATACATGCTCCAGAAGAAAAAAGCAGCTGTTCAATGACGCGACCTCGCGCATCACAGCGTGAATCGCCCCACAAACTACTATGTGCATTAAAATCCCCAAGAATCAGATAGGGCTCCGGGAGCTCATCTATTAATGATTCTATGTCTCGTCTGTGAAGCTGACAATGTGGTGGTATGTACAAAGAGCAGATGGTATCGAGTTTATTTAAAAGTACGGCTCGGACGGCCACGGCCTCAAGGGCCGTTTGGAGCTTTAAATGCCGACATGCTACACTTCTGTCAGCAATGATGGCTACACCGCCAGATGATGCGACAGCATCCTCGCGGTCTTTACGAAATGTAACATACTTTCGGAGAAAGTTTTTGTGTATAGATTTTAAGTGTTTCCTGTAAACACAGCACTTTTGGATTGTGTGTTTGTATAAGTTCCTGCACATCATCAAGGTTTCTGAGAAGAACTCTGACGTTCCATTGAATTATTTGTGTATCCATATTTTAAATTTAATTGGTGCTGTGTTTACGGAAACGGAAGGGATGTCTTAGATTGCAGAGCCCTTTCGAGGCCCTGTAACCGGGGTTTTGCTCTTTTTGAAGCGTTCGAGGGAACCTCGCCGCTCCTTAGGCGCCTGGGGCGCCTTGGGGATAGGTGTAGTGTCCACTGCCTCTTGTGAGGCGCCGGACACGTGCTCTTGCGAGCGAGAAGTTACCAGGGAAGGGCCCGCCTTGGAGGGCAAGACCCCTGCGCCCACCAGCCCGGAGGTCGATGGGGTTCCCTGGGGGATTTGGCTGCGTCGGCCATTGCCAGCACTGGAGGGGACCTGGGAGGTTGAGGCAGCCTCGGCTGCGCCCACCTTCGGGGTCGATGGCCCCTTTTCCTCGGTTGGCGGAGCAGCGCTAGCTGCAACCACCGTGGGGGCAGATGGCGTAACTGCCGACTCACTGCGTGTGGGTCGGACAGTCGCCGGAGGCCGTTGTGACGCTGCCCCCTGACGCGCCACTTCGGCAAAGCTTTTCTTTGGCAGGTATGCTACCCGCCTGCGTGCCTCTTTGAACGTTATATTTTCCTTAACTTTAACTGTTACAATTTCCATTTCTTTTTTCCAAGAGGGGCACGACCGCGAGTACGCGGCGTGATCCCAGTCACAATTTACACAGTGGAGAGCGTTCTCACAAGCTTCAGAGGTGTGTTCTTGATTACTACATTTGGCACAAGTTTGGCGGCCTCGGCAGCTCTGCGAGCTGTGGCCAAAGTGCTGGCATTTGAAACAACGGAGTGGGTTGGGCACGTACGGCCTAACACGGAGCTTGATGTACCCGGCCTCGATTGACTCGGGCAGGACACTTGAACCAAATGTGATTATTAGGTGCTTGGTCTGGATCTCTTTGCCATCTCGCCTCATCTTAATTCTTCTGACATTGATAACATTTTGCTCACTGAAGCCCTCCAGGAGTTCCGCTTCAGTCAGTTCAAGCAGATCGTCATCCGACACAACACCGCGGGTGGTGTTCAATGTACGGTGCGGGGTTACTGTTATGTGGGTCTCCCCAAATGACACTAGTTTCGGTAGTTTTTGATATTGTTTCAAATCGCGGAGCTCCAAGAGGAGGTCACCGCTTGCCCCTGGACACCTTGTAACCTGGACCAAAAACATCAGTCAAGGACTTTGACACAAGGAATGGTGAAATGTTTCGCACTGCTTTGTTTGGCTTTTCGGAGTGAATAACATGGAACCGGGGAAAATTCTGGATATGGTGTCCAAAAAACTGCAATACATCTTCGGTGCGCCCGCGTTTCTGAGGGCGATCGGGAAGTTTGGGGATAGAAGTTTCCATGAAAATATAAAAAAAGTCGGCAACAGCGCCGACCGCCCACCACGGAGCCCAACGAGGGGACGCGGCAGAGCTTGCATGCAAGTCTGCACGGCGCCAGTCGTACGCCGCCACTATAACCAAATATGGTGTAACCAAGGTTGGATAGCCACACAGGGTTAACCCTTGCCGCCAAGAAGAAGGAAGTAAATAGGAGAGAGAAGGAGACAGGGGAAAGTGAGGGAAAGACGAAGGTTGTAGGAAGAGAGAGACAGGAAAAGGCGACTGCCGATTTCCCCCGGGTGGGTCAGTCCGGGGGTGCCATCTACGTGAAGCAGAGGCCAAAGAGGTGTGTTGCCTCCGCCGGGGGGCCTTAAAGGTCCGAACACCCGGCATCGGCTCAACCCCCAGGATCCCCCTTTCCCCGGACACGGCTAAGCCGCGCACGGCTACACGCGGGAGGGTCCGACCCTCGTGTGCTCGGGTCCGTGGTGTCGCAACACACCAAACGCCTGCTTACGCAGACGCCCCTGCGGGGAAGTACATAATTAGGCTTAATTAAGTAGCTTCTCAAACAATATATTTACATGAAATGTGTCAAAGAGAAAATTGTAGAACAACATGAAAAACTCCCGATACAGCTTTCTGTTGCTCAATAAGTGCTACATAAAGGTATTTTTCCGAGCGCGGAAGAAGCCCGCAAATACAGGTGTACATGGGTGGGGTCCGGAAAGTTGGTCTCCCCGACACTCCCTGGAAAAATGAAAACTTTCCCCCAAGCATGCGCTGATAAAAACTAAAAACCGATTGATGGTAATAAACGGAGTTCTAAGCCAAAATAAAGAGGCAGTTTTCATTCAAATATTGTGTGTCGTTTAATAGTACAGCGAATTTAACAAAAGTTTGTTGTGGCAAACCTTATAAGATGCTTTAGAGTAATCTATGAAGTTTGCTTTGATCGCTCCGTGAAGGATCATGTTGCTGCACATGTCATGCGAATTTCAGAAGTCCAGTGAATGTGTAATCACCTGCTCTAAATTCCATGCTACGACGTGAAAGAATTACTCGCGAAGTACCTTGCAATGTGTGGGCCTTAAGCCCTCGTGCTGTCTATTGTCTTCAAGGACGAGGTTAGCAAAGAGATGTCGATGAATCCCTTCAGTGTGAAAGAGCACCGCTGCGTTGCAGCTTACCCCTGCAACCAGGACTTCAGAATGAAGCTCTGCGGGCCGCTTCACACGACTCCCGAAGAGGACGTGGGTACTGTCCTGGCGCCATTGGGCCCTATGAAATA
Source organism: Dermacentor albipictus (assembly GCF_038994185.2). Classification (NCBI taxonomy): domain Eukaryota; kingdom Metazoa; phylum Arthropoda; class Arachnida; order Ixodida; family Ixodidae; genus Dermacentor; species Dermacentor albipictus. The sequence continues at coordinate 32,339,407 of NC_091828.1, read as the reverse complement.
CACAGAGGGAGCCATGCCAAAGTTCTCACATGCGGCTGGTATCGTGAGGTGTGACTTCGGAAGGCCCCCATCAGCTACGAGTAGCAGCAGGTTATGCGCGCATGTAGACCTCCGCTCTGCTTCACGGTGCCACGGCACCGGTCATGCACGGAGTTAGTGCAGTATGCCACGTTGTGGTCGCTGCGATCATTTTAGCTAATACGAAACCGAGCGCGCGCGCATCTACGCTACCGTGATTGGGTTTGGCGACAACATACGCGTCAGCCTGATTAACCAGGCTGACGCAGAAGAGACGGCCGGCGGGGTGGGAGACTTGCCCGACGCACAAGTGAAGCCAGTGGTGAACGCTAACGACAACTTTCTGACCAACGAAAGCAGCGGCGAGAATTAGGACAACATTGAAATGCACGGTGAACCAGCCAACTGAAAAGCCTGTGAAAGTGCAAGTCGCGTGGCGGCTACCGAGAGCCTTCCACGGGAGAGCAATGCTGCGTGGCCGTATTCAAAGAGGCGTGCGAGAAAAACGACGAAGTCATCGCGATTTCTAGGAGGCCGCGGGAAACTCCTGACACAGAAGGTGCGCGTGAAGACTACGGTTGCAGCGAAGGTGTGCTCACACCAAGCTAGCTCTGTCCGGCGGTCTACGCTTGAGGCCAATCCGAACGTTCCGCCATACAAGCGGACGACGAGGACAGTTCCACGGTGGTAGTGGGACCACTATCCGGTAGAACGTTTAAATTTGGACGAGGTTCCTTTGTGGAGCCTTCTGGATCAATTATAAGTACAGCTGAGGGTGATGCCATGTCTTTGCCGTATGCGACAGAGCTAATGCCAGTACGGTGAGTTGCTGTAAGTTTCACTGTCATTGACTTCATAAAGGTACTGGTCTTTTCGCTTGCTCTTTTCTTTCCATGGCAAATAATCATGGGGTAGCACTTCTTAGTAATAATAATAATAATATTTGGGGTTTTACGTGCCAAAACCACTTTCTGATTATGAGGCGCGCCGTAGTGGAGGACTCCGGAGATTTTGACCACCTGGGGTTCTTTAACGTGCACCTAAATCTAAGCACACGGGTGTTTTCGCATTTCGCCCCCATCGAAATGCGGCCGCCGTGGCCGGGATTCGATCCCGCGACCTCGTGCTCAGCAGCCCAACACCATAGCCACTGAGCAACCACGGCGGGTGGTAGCACTTCTTATAGGTACGCTTAACGTGCGGGAGTTATTGGCATCAAGTCCACTTAGGTCTCCTTATGTTTGAAAATGGCACAAATGTTCTTGCGGTTCAAGAAACAAAAATTGAAAGCGAAGAGCAAGCGGGCAAACTGGTTCAGGTTTATTAGCCACGTTATAACATTTGTGTGCTTCACGCGGCAGGCGGATCCGGTGGTTGCGAGATAATGTTTGGTAATTGAGTTTATACACCTGAGCAAAGTCTTATAATACCAAAAGATAAGTGATTAGTCATGCGTGATTTCTCTTTGCCGAGCTAATGTGTTTTTGCCGTAGACATACCTTTTAGAATATAATATAGCGCCGTCGATGGAAGAATATATCAAGCTGGCCTAACTGTTCCGAAGCTCTCTGTATGCTTGCGCTGATTGCTCCCAGCTGAGCAGCCACTGAAGATATACGTAGTGCTAAAGAACGAATTATACGGCTAACATACATGTAGACACAATAAACATGCTCAAATAATATATCTTTTGCAACCCAGTCGTCGCGTTCTCCCGCCAACCTAGCTATAGACGCTGTCAATGTTCCAACATGAGTGAACCCTTGACGATACTGTACTGCTCTGAGAGCGAAAAAAGAAAACAAATTAAAGCGTTCACTGATTGAAACGCGATACTCTGGAAGAGCAAAATGCAGTCACGATGAATCAGAAAGGCTCTCGCTTTCACGTGATACAATAATGCATCAACTCGGTGTACCGCAACCAGTGGCGCAAATGAGAGGCAGCAGCCAGGCACTTTCAGTAAGGTATTTCAATTGCTGAGCACTGTACGTTCACCGGGTACATGCAATTGTGAAAGACCACCTCCATCAGGCTTACTGCCAAATCCAGCATGTTCGCAGTGTCAGAATTTGTAGGCACAAGTTCCATACAATGTCTGGAATTCACGAAATCACACGTATGTGCTTCTTGCAAGATCGGTCTCGCAACCGGGCGAGTGCCGGTGGGCGGTGCGTTTCACAGAATTGAATATACCTTTCCTACAAAAAATTTAATGATTTCGCTATTCCCTATTGTTGTAGGCAAAATGAGATTCCATGACAGGTTCACTGAGTCGAGTACACAAGTTCATGCAGCGGCCGTTTTCTAAACAGGGCTCAGCCAATGCGCGCTTGTGTACGTTTTGAAGAAGCAGGTCACAAGAACACATACTCAGACACACGAAGCGTAAGAGCACACGTGCTCACACGCTGAACGCGAGTAAAAGGATACTCGCGGTCAGACCCGTCGAGCGGCGCCAGCTGGACCCCTAGTTGTGTTTTAGGCGGCAGCCACTAGAGGCACTTTCCCGATGTCGAAATATTCACTAACTTACACAAATTCTACATAACATGTATGACCACCATTCATTCCTAATACCGGCACTGGGTCACCCAAGGCAGTGAGAAAACTATAGGTGTTGGATTCCACGTCCATAAAAAGGCCGAAAACGAGGGTTTAGCGATTTTCACTAGGTGCGTAAATAAACAAGACACTAGAAAAATTTGCCTGTACACTACTCCAGCCGCGCAGGCCTGCCTAGGCCAGCTCAGGACCATACGGGCTTTGCAGGACCTCCAGCTGTGATGGGCACTGTAATGAGATTCAGGCACCTACGGGGTGCCTAAGAGTACGACTTAATACGTGAGGCGTACGCTTGATTGGCTTCGCATTGAAAGACCGAAACAGCGTTGTCCCTGTACACGGGACATATTCTGAAACGATCCACTTCGGCGATACTAACGCCTCGGCAATAGTATCGCCGTCAGACACGCGCTCATTGGCTTGTTGCCCAAAATCGGATGACTTCGGGCGCAATCAGCTGATCAGCTCATCCGATTTTCCTAAAACAGTCAATCAGCCAGCGCTGATGGCGAAGGCCTGGCCAAGGCGATAGTATCGCCGAAAGTGATCGCTTCAGAACGCGGTCCCAGGATCTTACAGTACCTGTACAGCTGATTCTGGCCAAGCTCTAAAATAACTGGTATGGCTGCAGGACCAAGATGTTCGGCTATGAGTTATCTTGCACAGCCAGGATAACTTTTAATGATAATTATATGGCAATGTAGACAAAATTACTCAAGCATGTTTTGAACTGTTTAATGAGGGGCATATCTTCCTGGGGGAAAGTTGTTATTGCGCCCTAAAACGTCCGACTTAGTTATTTTCAGCGCCCTTTGTCTTGCGTAATTGTCCTTTCAACCACGAATGTTGCGCACAGGCAACGTAGCCGAAAAAATATTTTTTCTTTGTCAGTTTTGGCACCGGGTACAAAGACTCCCGCTAAATGTCTTCGGCCAACACTGAATGACAGGCAGCAAGCATCATTTGTTTGTTTAGAGCAGGAATACAGAACGATGTAAAAGATGTTGGTGACGTGACGGGAGAGAGAGAAAGCGTTTTATTGAAAATGTAGAGTATGTAGCCAGCGTATTTTCTCCTACATGCTACTCTGCACGGAACGGCACGAAGGAGAAGAAAGGCCGTGGAAGAAGCTGGACAGAAGAAAAAAAAATGCACGTCATGTGATATTATCAGCAGTATAGTAGGTGTCCGATGCGATGAAGGTAAACGGTAAACGCAAAAGAAATAAAAGCACAGTCTCGATTAAATGACATGCATGAGTCATAGTTTAAACAGCCAACCAATTGACTCTATATATAGAAACAAGAAGTCCAGGGTTCTGCGCTGTTTTCTCTCCCTTCTGAAAGCATATACAGGGTGCTCCAGCTAACTTTAGCCAGAGTTTGAAAATACGCAAATGTCACGTAGCTGGACAGAACAAAATGTGATGTTGTTTGTCATCGCTTGTAGATACTCAAACTATTTTTTTCATTCCCCCTAACTCGATAATAAGTCTAAATTAATTAGTTACCTTTTCAAATATTATAACTTAATGAAAAGTGTCAATGAGAAAATCGTAGAGCGACATGAAAAATTCCCGATACAGCTTTCTGTTGCTCAATACGTGCTATATAAAAGTATTTTTCCGAGCGTGAAAAGAGCCTGCAAATGCATGCAAAATTGCCGCGAGACTGGACGCTCGAGGTACTTTGCATGCATTCGCGGGCTTCTTCAAGCTCGGGAAGACACTTTTATGTAGGGCGCATTGCGCAACAGAAAGCTGTGTCGGGAATTTTCCATGTCGCTCTACTATTTTCTCATTGACACTTTTCATCTAATTGTAATATTTGAGAAGTTGATTAATTAATTAAGACTAGGTGTAGAATCAATGCATTCTAATGGTGCTGACATATTGCACAGAAACTTGGAGACTGATAAAGAAGCTCGAAAACAAGTTCAGGACCGCCCAAAGAACGATGGATCGAAGAATGTTGGGAGTAACGTTAAGATACAGAAGATAGCTATGTGGACCGGAGAGCAAACAGGAACAGCCAATATTCTAATGGACAATAAGAAATGGAGCTGGACGGGTCATGTAATTCGTGGGTTAAATAACCGGTGGACCATTAGTGTTACAGAATGGGTGCTAAGGGAAGCGCAGTCGATGACGGCAGAAGACTAGGTGGGGTGATGAAACTAAGAAATTCGCAGGCGCTAGCTGGAATCGGTTGGCGCAGGACAGGTGTAATTGGAGATCACAGGGAGAAGCCTTCGTCCTGCAGTGGACATAAAATAGGCTGATGATGAATTACCTAACTAGGCGGAATGGAAAAGTCTTTCCAAGCGACGGCAAACAACATTACCTTTTTTTCTGTCCAGCTACTCAGTATTTGCATATTATTTAAACTCTGACTAAAGTCAGCTGGGACACCCTGTTTATAGTCAGGGAAGACAGACCGACGCAATATCTCCCACTGCAGTTATGTCACACACGCTGTGTAAGGCAAATTAAATCTACGCCAATGTTTCACACATGACGAGAGCTGTCTGCGAAATTTCGAAATAAAGCCATAAGTGGCTTGGGGTGAAGCCCACATCCTGTTTTCTACCTGATGTTTCCCCCTCTATCGCTGAAAAAGTTTGCGCAATATTTTTTGCAGTTGATTATGCTTATTGTCTATGTGTTCTGCACATTTAGATAAAAAATAAAGATTGTTTTCGGGTATTTATATTTTCGGGTGGAATCGATAAAGGGTCATCATTCCCGCGCTATAATTTCAGCGCTCGAAATAAAATCAAATGCCGTGTGATTACGCGCTCCCGCAACGCGGCACCAGAGACCCCAAAAGTAGTTTCAGGGACCAAGCTCCGCGCATTGCCTGCCTCGGTGCATTAGCGCAAGGTCCTGGGCCTGTTGGTGCAACTTTGAGCCTCCAGCGTCCGTCCGTGCCTAACGCCGATTTCTTATGTACTTACGCGTCCCTGTGTATTTGCTGGTAATGGCCCTTCTTTAAATTTTGTCACGGTAACCGCCCTGCAAGGTGTTGGTGTTGACTTCCGCTGATCACAAGCTGGATGTTCCGCTTGAGAATCGCCGCTTGCGCAATGACTATGCGGTCGCCGAGTCAGGAGGCAATGAGCAAAATGGCTTCCTTCAAATCATTCTGGGCTGCCACTGCCGCGTCATCACGCGGCACATTTCGCACTTGACCCGCTGCGAGTAAAGCGTGGGAAGAATAAGTACGCAGGGCATAGTGGGTGCAGAAAACGACTGAGTGGACGGGATCTTATGGGGCGCAATATCAGCTTGTCTAATTAGCCAGGTAATTAACACAAAAGCCTTCTCCAAATGGCGTACGATGAATCAAAGCCGAACACTTTAGGTTCGCTCATCCCATAGGCGTACATTACACCATTCTTTCTTTTCCTTTTTTTTATCAGCTTGACTAGCGTTAGCTGCGATATACTGTAGAAATGCCAATGCATAGCAAGCATAATTTTTTAAGCCTCCTCCTCCCCGTATCGATCATGTTCCTCAAAGGGAAGAGCAATCTTTTTTTTTTTATTCTTACGTGCATATACGTGGCATTTTCTACTCGCTCTGCCAACCTATTTGCTGCTGCTTGTCTACCATTAGGTATGTATATATTGTACGCATCTGTCTTAGAGCTATCGATGCGGTTATCGGAAAGGCAATTTGTTAGGGGCCCTCAAACACTGGCCGTTCCTGCTGTAGGCGCTGCTTATGGCGTAGATTACAAATGCGTTCGGCATACATCCTTGAGCGATTGACCTTCAAGAAGTAAGAGCCGATTATTAACACAGCCTGAAGGACTGCTTGTAAGCGTCAGCCGTATTTCGCCGCGGCAGCCGTGTTTCTATAGGTGTTAAATGCGAAAACACCCGTGTACTTGGCGTTAGGCGCACGTTAAAGAACCCCAAGTGGTTCAAATTATTGCGGAATCCTCCAATACGGCGTGCTTCATAAAGACATTGTGGTTTTGGCACGTAAAACCCCATAATGTATTATGTAACATTCGTTAAGGATGTTCATGGCAGTCGTACAACTCTTGAATACAAGTAAGTGTCAGGAGTATGGCGCGAGGTCTTTCGAGTATGTGGGTAGAATTTATGGAGTTCGATACCTGCTAGTCTACATTGCGGCTTTTTTTTATTGATATTATTACGATATCATCGAGTGATGCTGAAGGTACGAGCCGTCGCGAGAATAACGACGAAGTGGGTCCGTGCCTTTTGCCGCGAGCGAGTATCAGCCTGGCGATCTGGCTCCAGTGTAAATAACCTGTATATAGCTTCTTTATTCTGTGTCTTTCCACACGTAACAATATGATATAAGGATATGTTGACGCACAATTTAAGGCGCCGGCTACTCCTTATCTCTTGAGTGGTTCCATCATACAACATGCAGGGTTCAAGATTACATATCAAATGATCTTTTCACACAAGCGCCAAGACATATCACGCAACATTTTCACAGGAAGACTATTACGTAAGAAACACATGGTAAATACAGTATACAAGGCAAATGTATCCACAGTAATGTAGATAAAAGTCCCAAAAATACAAACGATACTTTCACCTAATAACACAGTCTCTACTCAGCAGGTGGTACATACATCCTGTAAATGCATTATCACATATAGTCACAACAGAACAGTCAACATAACATAATTCACAAACACATGCATATATACAGCGACTTTAAAACGAAAGGATCAATAAAAGCGTTAATAACGTCCAACAATGCCGCTGTCGTCAAGAAAAGTCTTTAGTGCTTTTAAAGCGCTCTTCTGCAAAGACGATGTTCGCCAAGTGCCCAAAAGTTTTCTTAAACTGAAAGGTATGTGGTTTAAATTAATTAGGGTAGATTTAAGTCGTTATCTTGGTCTGTCGAAATGTGGGCAATCAAGATGGAGGTAATATATATTTTCGTCTACGAATCCACAATCACAGTCGGAGGTTTGCGCACGGCCAATTCTGTGTAATACATGCTTTGTGTAGGCAGTGCCTAGCCTTAATCGATGAATAAGAGTTTCCATAGTTCTGTCTAATGACAATGAAAATTTTAATTCAATAAACGGATCAATATGGTATAATGATGATGATGATGATGTGTGGTTTTTTGTGGCGCAAGGGCCAGGTTTGGCCAAAGAGCGCCATGACAAGTGTTAATGTTGACGGTGTATTATGAAGATGTGACATGGCTGTAGAGTGGCCTAAAAATATTCGCTGTAAAGTGCGTAAAATCTACGTACTATAAAATTATGGCGATGACTAATGAATACTATGAACATTAAAATCCATCGTACAAGAATGATGCAAAATATAAAATGTATAAGATGGTAACATTACTTGGAGCACTGCTGCCTCGCCAGAGCCCTTGAAAACAAGGGTCTAGAGGCATGTGCTATACCAAGGAGCTATCACAGCGGCGTCCTCTGAAGAGAGGACCCGCTATGAACATGTAGGGCTAAAAACATGCAAGACAACATCTTTCAGAAAACTCAGGACTGCGTTGGTGTCAAATAATGGTTCTTGGCCGAGTAACATAACAGGATGAAGGGGGATGCGCTGCCGGTAGGCTAAGGGAAAATGTTTCTTTCTTTCATATTCGGCTTCCCGACACTCCAGGAGGACGTGGAGGACGGTCAGCCTCTCCCCGCATCTACCGCAGGTTGGAGGATCATTTTCAGTGAGTAAATAGTTATGCGTGCCAAATGTGTGTCCTATTCTCAGACGACAGAATAGGACATCTGTTCGGCGTGATTTTGTTACAGAGGGCCAGAATCCTAACTGTGGCTTGATCACGTGGAGCTTATTATTTGTTTCCGCGTCCCATAGGCGTTGCCAGTGGTTGCGTAGTTTCCTCCGTAAGAAGGGCTTCAGATCCGTGACAGGAACTGCAGCGGTGGGATTAGCAGAATGCCATGCAACTGACGTGGCCATCTGGTCCGCCAGAACATTACCTTCGATGGCCCTATGACCTGGCACCCAGCATATAATCACATACTGGTTAGATGCATATGCTTCACATAAGACGGAATAGAGTTCAATTATTACAGGATTTTTGTGCTTGCAGAACGATATCAAAGCCTTCACAACACTTAGGGAGTCCGTATATATAACTGATTTTTTGAGTTTTGATTTCCTTATATGCTTCACGGTCGACAATATTGCGTAGGCCTCAGCCGTGAAGATACTAGTTTCCGGATGCAGTGCGTCGGATTCCGAGAAGGATGGCCCGACGGCTGCATAGGACACCCCGTCATGTGACTTCGATGCGTCTGTGTAGAACTCCGTGCAGGAGTGTTTGTGCTGGAGTTCCCGGAAATGCATTTGGATTTCGATATCTGAAGCGTGCTTTGTAACTTGAACGAAAGATGTGTCGCATTGTATCAGCTGCCACTCCCAAGGAGGTAGCAGCTTGGCTGGATGCATTAGGGGGAGCTCGAGGAGTGGGACATGCA